>NC_038241.2:23727932-24095229 GCF_000004515.6 Glycine max
GAAAAGCATTGAAGAAAACACCTGGAAAGTCTATAAGTTACCCTTTTCACAAGCCTGAGGAAAACCATCCTCCAGGGAAGGACTCGACCATCTTTGATAACTTTTAGTCATAAGAAGTCAGTTGTGTTAATATAATGATAATTAATTTTAAGATGACTATAATTCAACAACTCAAAATCCTTTTCAAACAAGCTAAGATTTAAGCTAAAAGCGCGTTTTTTTCATCCAGTTATAGAAACTGCCTGTTTACTTGCTAACTGTTACATATCCAATCTTTATTTTATGATTTAAGATTGGTATTCATATGCATCACCTATTGGTGTTTAACTAAAGTACAATATATTCTGAATTTATTATGATAACCGCTTTATGAACTTGTTTTTTGATCATGCGGTGAATAGATGTCTGGCCTCATTATATTTACTTTTAATTAGTTAAGTGACACACACATGATTTCATAATGCTTAGTTTATGGAGCCAAGATATGTTATAAATATACATTGGCACATTGATGAATAGTATGAATAACATGTAATGAAAATAATATTTTATTTTTAACAGAGCATATTAATGTCATATTGTAATGAAAATAATATTTTAATTTAAAATTAATATATTTTTATAAATTGGTTCATTATAAAAATAAATAAAATATTTAAAAATATTTAAAAAATAATATTGATTGGTCTAAAATCAGAAAGTGTTTTTTAAACGCATTTTCAACATAAATTTTAACCAAAACTGATGTGATAATCACGTTCAACATCAATTTTATTTCAATTGGTGTTGTTTTATAGTTTGTTTTTTTATATATATATTTCTTACTATATTTTTGTAAAAATAAATGTCATGTGATATTGATTTTTTAAAGATTGAGATTAATATTGATAATGTTAATATCGGTAATTTTAATATAAAATAAAAAAATAACCGATATTAAAAACTTATTTTTCAGTATGAGATGTATTCTTCCACACAAGATAAAATCTCCCTTTTCCTGCGTCGGTTTCTTCTTCTTTCCTCTGTCACAACCCACGAAGGTAATGACGACCACGCAATTCCATGTCCATGTCCATGTCCATGGCTGTGTTGTGCAGCTCCAAAAACTGCACAAGAAAATGCACTACGAGATGAGATCTCGGCCTGCAACTACAAGGGTTCTTCTCCTGCCAACGTGCTGTCTTCTTCATCGGTGGCAGCGAATGAGAATGACTACGACTGCCAGAGTGAGGTCTTGCTTCGAGTTTCTAATAATATCATCTACACTAGCGAACCACACGGGGAGAGATATTATATATAAATTAAAAAAAAATACAGGTATGATCGTATATTCTTTTTATTATTGAAAAAATAATTCTTATATTAAAAAAAACACATTTCAGGTTTTTTAAGAATAAAAATAAAATTAAAGGAAGCAGTGGAATAGTATATGAATAAAATTTGATTAGAATAAGTAAATTAAAATTCTGCGGACTATTAACGGATATTAACATGTTTGATTTGCTGATATGTTAATATCAAAATAAGTATCTGACAGTTATATTTCAAATGTAATCCATAAAATTTAAAATGTAAATTTTAGAAATTTAAATTGAAAATTTATTTTTTGAAATTTAATACTTTAAATTTAAACTTCAAAATTAAAAAAAAATTAAAACTTAAAATTTTAAAATATGAATATTAAAATTTGAAACATAAAAATTAAAGTTGAAATTTTAAAAATTTTAATTTTAAAATTTAAAATGAATGACTTGATAAAGCAATAATGTCGATTAAGATGAAAAGATTACCTAATAATGAAATCAGTAACTCTAATTAAGAAAACATTGACAGTTTTGTTAATTAAAATCCATGTTTTGATATAGTAGCATGAATATAATTGTAGTATAACTAAAGAGTAAAAACGAATTTGAGACCCCTTCATTAAGACTATTTTTGTGCTAATTTATTCTTTGTTCTAATTAATGTTAAGAGTGTCTCATATTCATAAAATTCTGACTTTTATAATACTTTCGTCCAAAGATTATTCAGCAAAATAAACATATCAAAAGCAATATGAGAAATGTTTATTTTATATATAAAAAAAGTATTTTTAATAATAGAACATTTTTACTCACTTCTTCATAGTATTGTTGGAAGTAGTATTTGTTTTCTCATGTTGGATTAAGTAGCAATTAATTGCTAACATAGGTATAAGAAATAGTAAGAAAAAAATTCTGAAAAGCCGTAAGAAGGAAAATTTTATGAATACGAAGTTAACATATGATATTTATAAAGTCAACTATGATCATCACCTTCTTTTGATCATTATTGCACCGGTACATCATTAATGAGTAAACATATTCATCATAATTGTGATTAAAATTATTAAAACCAATCAACAAATATTTGTTGTAGGCAAAATAAAATAATTAGTTTTATTTATAGGATTAGATTAATGTTAAAGGAAAAAAAGTGAGACGGAGAGTAGAAAAGCAACCGTAGAATTAATATTGTGTTATTAAAGTAATTTAATTTAAAATGTTTCATGAAAAACATAAATATTATATTAATAACAGAAACACAGGCACAACAACACTTATGTATTCATATTTTTATTACGTTAAACTTAATATTTATATATTTTTGCCATTATTCATTGACAACCATATTAATTTTAGTCAAATAATTAATTTTTTAATACAAGACTATTGACATATTTTTCTTTGTGTCTGGTTTATTTTTTGTAACATGTTAATTTAACATATTATTTTATATAGTGAAATATACCAAAAGAAAAAAATGAATAAAACAGATTTTAAGATTTTTGAAGTTGAAGTGTTTCATTTTTATAAAAGATTTTTAATTATAAAATGCTAAATTAGAGAAACAAAAGAATTTCAAGGCTAAACCCCTAGGTTCTAACAAATGTGAGTTTTCAAATTTCGCTATAAAATGAAAGAAATTGATAATGGAAAAAGATTTTAAAACTAAATGAAAACTCATACATCACTGCAAAAAAAAAACATTTAACGATGGTTAAAAGACGCATTCAACAACGGTTACAAATCGTCTTTATAACGGTTATAAGATAACCATCTTAGAATATTTACTTTTTAAGACGGTCTCAAATAATAATCGTCTGAGAAAGTATTAAAGCCTTTATTACACTCTAGTGTAGAATAAACACCATAACTAACCTATTACGATAGATGATCATGAATACTATATTTTTAAGAGAATCTAATAATGTTACTTTTTTTTTTCATTTTCTAACGTTACCCTGCACCCAATCCTAGTGGCAAGGATATGTAGAAGCATATACCATAAAAATTAATCTAAAATTGAATATTTCTCATCAACTTCATGATATTTGTTGCAAAACCATAGCTTTCAAATGAATTTGAATATGACCTTAATTAAGTAACGTTACGTAGCACAATTGTCTAGTCGGGATTGTCATGTATAGCTTTTAGCTTATTACTAGTAACATTAAACTAACTATATGTTCACCAAAAAGAACAAAAACTAACTATGCAGATAAATTTAAGAAAATTACCTATGCATCTCCAAGGTATAATTTGTTTTGTAGCATTGGAGTCAAATAATTTTGTAGCAAATAATGTGAGACTCAATTGTCTGGCAATTAAGTCTCTGGTATAACTTGATAAAATCTAACAAACAGGAAAACATATAACGTGTCTTCAATTTTGTAGCTTATTAAAACTAACTAGTCTACAAGTATTTCACCAAAAAAAAAATGGTCAACAAGAAAGGAAGCAATATAACAGTAGCAACTAGCAAAGTAGAAAAACTTAAACAAATCCTGCACAGTAGTGTTTGTGAGGCATTTGTTTGTGTAGAGAGAGAACCTGATCACGCAATTTCCATAGTGCAGAAACATAACTTTCATGCTGAGCTCTTGGATTTTTGTCATAAAATTTTATCATGTTAGAATCCATTTGACTACCATGAACCAGAGAAGATGAAACATGCTCTTCAGGTTTGTTTTTGGTGTGTTCTCTCACAAAAGAGGATGGTCTGAAATACTGCATGAGTGCCTTCCTCAACTGCACAAAATTACTAGCATCCAAGTCTTGATCTTGCAACCTACACAAGTCAAAAGAAAATACCGATGACTGCTTCACTATGCAACAACCTTATTCCAATAAAGGAAACGAAGTGGATATAAGATAGAACTGTGGCAAATGATAATATGATACAAATTTTTTAAACGGATAGTGAATACAAGTTTGATGCCTTTATTACAAGTTTGATTGGTGCTCAGTGATGGGATTATGGAAACCACCTCACAACTAAAAAGAATAAATAAATACATAGTATATGAATATTGGTGGCTATAATACTGAGCTACACGAGCTATGAATGCAACACCTACGACTACGATGGTGGAACTTGGAAAAAGCATTTCTAAATCATGATGAAAGTTGTTAACGCCAAAAAAGACCATGAAAGGAGGGGGCCGCATCCAAAAACACTACTTTTATATAACAATGTTAAGCACATGTTGCCTAAGAAAGAAGCATGAAATATATAGAAATAAATACTGAAATAGGCTAATAGCTAAAAAAAAAAATCACGGTCACACTGGAAATAAACCTTGGCAGTCGACACCTTTTAATGTTTGAAGGCCACTATTTCCTGAAAGGAAGGGGAAATCTGGAAGTAACATTTCAGAAATGGTTATTTTGCTCAAGTATAAAGGTAGACTATTAACTTATACCTTCTATTTTTTTATGTGAACCTATGTTAGCATCCTCCAATGTATACTAATTATAATTATAATTTGTACATGTATTTCAATTATTTATATTTATTTCCCCTTAATGGTTAATTAATGCTTTGTGAATTTAAATGGAAGAATTTTTTTATTGCAAGGCCTAAGGAAAGAAAAGGACCAAATAAAGCTACAGGCTAACAATGTATCACGTGCATTATATCAATTATTTGATAGCAGGTGGTGGTTTAGTCATTTATTGGAATTCAAAGGCTATGGGTTCGAAGTTTGATGCCTTTATTACTAGCATCTTTTACAATTCATTTTACTTTTGCCTTTAGCCCTTCATCTTTGGTTCTTGATTTTCTTATATATTTTCAAACAATCAGTGACACATGGTAGGTGACAGAGACCTTAATTTTAAAGGATATCTGAAGGAAAATTTATAGAAGAAAAAAAGTCCAGCCAAGATGGTATGTTGCTAGTAGCAAGCAGCTAATCAAGCCAAACAAGTTAACCATTTGTCAGTTCTTATTCACTAGTTACCTCCAGGTCTTGGCTGGGCTTGTCTTTTCAAGAATCCTCCTTTGCTTAATTAATTAAATACAAAAGCCAAACATTTCAGAATGATGTTGAGGCAGAATGATGTTTCTTACTTGGTGTGTACAAACCCAAGAGTAGCCATGTATTCTTCATGTTCAAGAAGCTTATCTTTCTCAAGCCCATTGAAATTCTGATACCAATGACAGATGTCGTACCGGATGTCACGACATCACGCTTCAGAACATGCAGATGATGTTTGACAGTATGAACAGATTAAACAAGTAAATAACACAAGAAAATTGTTAACCCAGTTCGGTGCAACGTCACCTACATCTGGGGGCTACCAAGCCAGGGAGGAAATCCACTAAAATAGTGTTAGTTCGAAGATCTAACAGCCACTGTTTACAACCTTCTCACCTAACCACTACCCGTGCAACCTCTACCTAAGAGCCACTCTTAGATATGAGAACCCCTCTCACTCCCTCTCAATCACTCTCCCGTGTTTACAAATAAATCAAAGACACACCAGAGATTGCTCTCTGAACAAAAGAGATCAACTCTACACACTCAGGTCCAACACTTGATGTTAGGGTAACATCAAGGTGGCTCACAAAACACTCAAGTCCCAAAACTCACAAAATAACTCTTCAATCCCGGACTTGGTACAGAAACTCGTGCAGCCTTCATGTTTATATAGCAGTGTGCGTATCTGGGCTGCAACAACTTGCGCTGGATAAGATCTATCATTCTCCTGAAAATCTGCACTTAAAGATCTAAAAGATAAAGTTTGATCTTTTAGTTTTTATCTTTAATCTTTAATCCCTGAACGAACTATTCAAGTTTGTAATTCGAACTTTAATTATCTTTTAATTCGTTCCTAAAGATAGA
The DNA here is from genome assembly GCF_000004515.6 of Glycine max. Classification (NCBI taxonomy): domain Eukaryota; kingdom Viridiplantae; phylum Streptophyta; class Magnoliopsida; order Fabales; family Fabaceae; genus Glycine; species Glycine max. The sequence continues at coordinate 23,734,081 of NC_038241.2, forward strand.
TCGCCAAATCTGTTGCTAACTGCACATTAATCTGTTAAAGATATAACAGATTTATGTGTCCAGTATTTTCGGGCAGGATGTCCTGGACATTGTATCCGACATCGTGGATCCTGCAGCTTTAATTCTTCATTTGACATTTTATCTTGCCTTGTGCATTGTGGAGCCCAATCTGATTCCTTGACATAACGTTGGACATCATGTGCAGCAACTCCAGCTTTCCTTCATTGTCTAAGTGCTTATGTTTTAACAAAATTTTAGCCAATCTTTTAAAACTCAGTAGAGCTAAGCACTAACAATCTCCCCCTTTGGCAAATTTTGTCTAAAACATACTTAGACACTTCCTGAGCAGGTACGAGCAGTTATGCAAGTGGGATCAGCAACTTTCATTATCAGAGTAATCAAGCACAGCGGTATCTGTAGTGGCGACAGCAAAATTCTGCAAGTTGCAAGTCGTTTCCAGGATGTCAAGACATCTCACGTGACATCAGCTTTCTGCTCCCCCTGTCTCCATGCTTCTACTGCTGTGAAGCAGTTCACTGCGGCAGCTTCTATCAGCTACTAGTTTTAGTAGCTTACAACAATCATCATCAGCAGCAGTAGTATAAATACTACTCCATCATATAACTACTACTCCCCCTCAAAGTCATAAATCATGCATAATATAATATCCTACTACTCACTGCTGCTCAACATCATACATCATATATACTACTCCCCCTTTTTAGACAGAATTTGGCAAAAGTAGAATGCATGAAATTAATGTGCAAATATTACAGACCAATAACTAGTAAAAGTAAAAGCAAAAATAAAGTTCTGATGGTCATGGGGTGGCTTCAGAATCATCATCATCTGATTCTGTATCCTCTGCTGCATCTTCCTCTTCCTCAGCTGCTTCTTCTTCTTCCTCAGCTGCTTCACCATCATCAATGCCACTGTCTGAGAGTCTTTTGATCAGGCGTTCCAGCTCCATTTTCTTCTCTGTGGTGGCTTTGATGGTTGCTTCCAGCACCTTGCATGTGTCCTTGAGTTCAGCAATCAAAGCATCCTTGGACACAGCACCTGAAGCAGCAGCTTTCCCTGATGTCGAGACAATGTCTGGGACATGTGTCCCCTCAAACAGTTTGTAATGCAGGGATAGAGCAGATTCTCTCTTCTTCACAGAGTCAGTGTAGTTCAAAATATTGGGATGTTGACTCAACATAATGCCACACAATACAGTTGGGAAGGCAATGGGTAATTTGACAGCAAAAGATTCTGAATGCTTAATAGTTTGATAAAAAATATAGTTTCCAAAATTAAATTTGGACTTGGTTCCAACAGCATACAGAAATTTACCCAAACCTGTGGCAACAGTGGAAGTATGATTGGTGGGTACCCAGTTGGCAGTGCCAATCCTATGCAAGATTGCATACTTCACACTTAGCTTCCCTGCAGAAAGCTTCCCTTTCTTTGGCCAATGCTGGACTTGTTTGGCAGTGATTTCCTTGGCAATTTGATGCTCAGAAACAGCAATATCCACCACTCCTTCAGTTGGTCTGCCCAGGTATTTGTTGATTACAGCAGGGGAGAATCTAACACATTTTCCTCTGACAAACACTTTCTGATACTCATCACTCTTTCTGTTTGTTATGTCAGAGGGAATGTTGACAATGAATTCCCTGACTAGACTTTCATAGCAATCTCCCAACTTGGTGACAGTTTTCAGCAGTCCAGCAGCCTTGATGAGGTCCATGATCTCCTTGCAATCCAAGGCATCTCTTCCCAGTTCTCTTTCTAAGGCAAGTCTGCGTTGATATACAAATTTCAACCTTTCAACATTGCCAATGGAGTGGAATGAGATGTTGTCCAATGGTGCATCAGGGACATTTCCAGGCACCTTTTTCCCTGATTTCTTGGCCCTCTTGATGTCGGGAACATCTAGTTCGACATCATCATCAGAGTCAGATGAGGAAATTTCTTTCCTCTTCTTGGAAGGGATTGCAACTTTGCTCCATCTGGATGTGGTAGGAGTGATTGGAGTGCTCTTCTTCTGTGCCATAGTTTTGATTCGTCCAGACCTAGTAATGGGGGTTTTTCCCTTTCTGCTTTGTAATCTTTCTGCAATGCCAGGTGCCAACTTGTTGGCAATGGGTTCCTCATCAGATTCTACTTCTTCTAGGTCAATGAGGTCACCTGGAGCAGGTTCTGGTGCCCTTGGTGCAGGGGTCTCCTCTGTGGCTTGATCCTCTTCCTCTGTTGATTCCTCTTTACTGGATGAAGAGAGGACTTCAGCATTTGGGGTGGAAGATGTTGGAACATCTTTATCAGCATCAGGGACAGAAACATTTGGGGTGGAAGATGTTGGAACATCTTTATCAGCATCAGGGACAGAAGCATTTTTCAAAATGTTATTCACAAGACTGCGGATCTTCTTATCCATCTCCGTGTCTACTTCCCTAGGACTTGTTGCACAGCTAGGGTTTTCAGAAATCTTCACTCCCTGTTGTCTTTTGGGGACCAGTTTCTCAGGAACAGGGGCTGGACCAGGAATCATTTGTATGGGTTGGATATTGAATTCAGGTTGTTCCTGGTTTGATGGTGCTTTGGTGGATGACGGAGATGATGGTACAGAGAGTGAACCAGGAGCTGAAGTTTCTTTTGGTGAGGTAGCCATGGAGAAGCAGAGCCTTTGGAGTGGTTTCGTAAATCTCTGAGAGCTGTTGGGGAATGCTGATGAAACCGAGATTACCACGTAAATATGAGTTTGAATGAGGAATGTAGAGGGACGTGTGAAGCAACGGTCGAATTTGTTTTGGCCCAGTAGTGAACGCGCTATTAACGTTTGAGCACGTTCAGATAAAAGTAATTGCTATAAATCCTCTAGCAGACAAATGCCCAGCTTGCCCCTCAGTTTTTCAAACTGATTTGCATCCAATGCCTTTGTGAAAATATCTGCTATTTGTTCCTCAGTGTCAACATGCTTCAGTGTGATAACTTTATCATCAACAAGATCTCTAATATAGTGATGTCTAATGTCAATGTGCTTGGTTCTGCTGTGTTGAACCGGATTTTTAGAAATATTAATAGCACTCAAGTTGTCACAGTACAATGTCATGACATCTTGTTCGACATTGTACTCCTTAAGCATCTGCTTCATCCAAACTAGTTGTGAACAGCTGCTTCCTACTGCAATATACTCTGCTTCTGCAGTAGATAGGGACACACAGTTCTGCTTCTTGCTGAACCATGAAATAAGATTGTTGCCCAAATAGAAACATCCACCAGAAGTGCTTTTTCTGTCATCTGCACTTCCAGCCCAATCAGCATCACAATATCCAACCAGCATTGAATCTGAACAATGACAGTACATAATCCCATAGTCACTGGTGCCATTTACATATTTCAGAATTCTCTTTACTTGATTCAAGTGACTTATCTTAGGGTTGGCTTGATATCTTGCACAAACACCTACTGCAAAGGTGATGTCAGGTCTGCTTGCTGTTAAATATAGTAAGCTCCCAATCATGCTTCTGTACAGACTTTGATCAACACTGGTGCCAGCTTCATCTTTTGACAGCTTCAAGTGAGTAGGTGCAGGTGTTCTTTTATGGCTGGCATTTTCCATCCCAAACTTCTTGACAATGTTCTTTGCATACTTGCTTTGTGAGAGGAATATGGAGTCTTCCATCTACTTCACTTGGAGTCCCAGAAAATAAGTCAGCTCTCCAACAAGACTCATCTCAAATTCAGATTGCATCTGTTGGACAAAATGTCGAAGCATCTCATTCGACATCCCTCCAAACACAATGTCATCAACATATATCTGTGCTATCATCAAGTTTTCAGCATCTTCTTTGACAAAGAGAGTCTTGTCAATTCCTCCCTTCCTATACCCTTGCTGAGTAAGGAACTCTGTTAGCCTTTCATACCAAGCTCTTGGAGCTTGCTTCAATCCATAGAGAGCCTTCTTGAGCCTGTATACATGATCTGGATGAGTTGGATCTACAAATCCCTTTGGCTGCTCCACATAGGCTTCTTCATTCAGGTATCCAATCAGAAACGCGCTCTTCACATCCATCTGGTACAGCTTGAATTTGAGGATGCAAGCTACACCAAGTAACAATCTGATGGACTCAAGTCTAGCAACAGGGGCGAAAGTTTCATCAAAGTCTACGCCTTCAATCTGAGTGTAGCCTTGAGCAACAAGTCTGGCCTTGTTTCTGGTTATAACACCTTCTTCATTGGTTTTGTTCTTGAAGATCCACTTGGTGCCAATCACATTAGTTCCCTCGGGTCTAGGAACTAGCTCCCAAACTTCATTCCTTTTGAATTGCTCCAATTCTTCTTGCATAGCATTGATCCAGAACTCATCAGTCAGTGCCTCTTTCACATTCTTGGGCTCAATTTTGGAGACAAAACATGAATTGGAGACAATCTCAATCTCCCTTGATCTTGTAGTGACTCCTCTGTTTGGATCTCCTATAATCAGCTCCTTGGGGTGCATCTTCTGGATTCTAATGGAGGGACTCTTGTCAGGTTGATTGATGTTTGGTTCATCTGTAGCAGAATCAGAGTTTTCTGCATTTTCTGCACTTTTAGCTGTATCTGCTACATTGTCTCCCGATGTTCTGACATCTTCTTCGACATCCTTCTTTCTTACTGGAGTTAGATCATCAACAACCACATTGATGGATTCCATCACAGTTCTGGTTCTGGAATTGAGTACTCTATATGCTCTGCTGTTTGTGGAGTATCCCAAGAATATTCCTGCATCACTCTTGGGATCCATCTTTCTCCTTTGCTCTCTATCTGCCAAAATGTAACATGGACTTCCAAAGATGTGGAAGTGCTTGACAGTTGGCTTCCTCCCTTTCCAGATTTCATACAGTGTGGTCGGAGTCCCTCTTCTAAGTGTGACTCTGTTGTGGATATAGCATGCTGTGTTCATGGCTTCAGCCCAGAGATTATAGGGAAGTTCTTTGGCATGAAGCATGACCCTAGCAGCTTCCTGCAAAGTCCTGTTTTTCCTTTCAACTATGCCATTTTGTTGTGGTGTAATGGCTGCAGAGAACTCATGAGTGATGCCTTCAGATGTGCAGAATTCAGTAAACTTGCTGTTTTCAAACTCTCTGCCATGGTCACTCCTAATTCTCTTGATGACACAGTCTTTTTCTCTTTGAAGTCTTAGACTCAACTCTTTGAATACTTCAAAGGTGTCTGATTTCTCTCTGATAAAGTTGACCCAGGTAAATCTGGAGAAATCATCCACAACAACATAGGCATACCTCTTTCCTCCAAGGCTTTCAACTTGCATGGGCCCCATCAAGTCCATGTGAAGTAATTCCAGCACCCTGGAAGTGGTCTGATGTTGAAGCTTCTGGTGGGACATCTTGACTTGCTTTCCAATCTGACATTCACCACAGATTTTGCCTTCTTCTATTTTCAGATTGGGAATGCCTCTAACAGCACCTTTGTCAATGATTTTCTTCATGCCTCTTAAGTGCAGATGTCCAAATCTTTGATGCCATATTTTGACTTCATCTTCTTTGGAGGATAGACATGTGGAGGAGTAACTGGTTTCTTGAGGTGTCCATAGGTAACAGTTGTCCTTTGATCTGCTGCCCTTCATTAGAACTTCACTCTTCTCATTTGTCACCAAGCATTCTGACTTTGTGAAGTTTACATTGAATCCTTCATCACACAACTGACTGATGCTGATCAAGTTTGCAGTCAGTCCCTTCACCAGCAGTACTTTGTTCAGACTAGGAAGTCCATCATGGACTAGCTTTCCCATTCCAGTGATCTTTCCTTTAGAGCCATCTCCAAATGTCACATAGCTAGTGGAGCAGGGTTCAATGTTCACCAGGAATTCTTTAACTCCTGTCATGTGTCTGGAACAGCCGCTATCTAGGTACCAATCTTCCTTAGCTGATGCTCTAAGTGAAGTATGAACAACAAGACTGACAATCTTGTGTTTTGGAACCCACATCATCTTCCTTCTGCTGCTGCTACTTTGAGTTCCATGATGTGGATGGCCATGTAGATGATAGCAAAAGGGCTTTATGTGACCATACTTGCCACAGTAGTGACACCTCCACTTCTTTCTTTTACTCTTTTTCTGCTGCGTTCCATGATGTCGAGACCGATGTTGTGACATCGTGGCTCCAGTGCTGTTTTTGGCAGGAACAAATTTTGTCATGGTTATTCTGCCAGCAGATTTATGATTAAACCCAAGTCCTCTCTGGTTTCCAACATTCTTCCCAAGCTGTAGCACCTCATCAAGCATATCTGAGCCTTTATTCAACATCTTTATTGATTTTGTCATGTTTTCCAGTTTAGAGTTCAGAAAACCAACTTCTCCTTTAAGCTCAGAGATTTCCTCTTCATGTGCCTCCTTCTCAGCCTCCAGATTTGCAATGACCTTCTTCAGTTGTGCTTCTTGCTGAAGGATCTTCTCACTTTTGATGCATAGTTCTCTATAGGATATAGCAAGCTCATCAAAAGTGATTTCACTATCTATATCACTTGAATCTTCAGCAGATTCAAATCTCCCAGTGAGTGCATTCACATCTCTGTCAGAATCACTTTCTTGTTCACTCTCTGTATCATCAGACCGACATACAGAAAGTCCTTTCCTCTGCTTCTTGAGATGGGTGGGACATTCAGCTTTGATGTGTCCATAGCCTTCACACCCATGGCATTGAATTCCTTTGCTGTGACTGGGCTTTTCATCTGACTTTTTCTGGTATTCACCACCTTTCCTGATGTCGAAAGGGATGTTCCGGACATGTGGTTTCTGCCTCCTGTCCATTCTGTTCAGCACTTTGTTGAACTATTTTCCAAGGAGCACAACTGCGTTAGTCAGACCTTCATCAGTATCCAGGTCATACTCATCTTCTTCTCCTTCATCATTGGACACGAACGCCAGGTTCTTGCTCTTCTTTTCAGTCCTATCCGAGAGTCCTAGCTCAAAGGTTTGAAGGGAACCAATGAGTTCATCTACTCTCATGTTGCAAATGTCTTGGGCCTCCTCTATTGCAGTGACTTTCATGTCAAATCTCTTAGGCAAAGATCTGAGGATCTTTCTCACCAGCTTTTCATCTGTCATCCTTTCTCCCAAGGCAGTGCAAGCATTGGCAATTTCAAGAATGTTCATGTGGAAGTCATGAATACACTCTTCCTCCTTCATCTTCAGATTTTCGAATTTTGTAGCCAATAGTTGCAATCTGGACATCTTCACTTTGGAGGTTCCTTCATGAGTGGTTTTCAGGATCTCCCATGCATCCTTGGCCACTGTGCATGTGTTGATCAGTCTGAAGATATTCTTGTCAACTCCATTGAATAGGGCATTCAAGGCTTTGGAGTTTCCAAGTGCCAATTCGTCTTCTTCTTTTGTCCAGTCTTCTTCTGGCTTCAATCCATCAGTGGGCTTTCCTTCTGTGTCCAGCATCTTGGGATGTTCCCAGCCTTTGATGACAGCTTTCCAGGTTCTGCTATCCAGTGATTTGAGGAAGGCCACCATCCTTGCTTTCCAGTATTCATAGTTGGTTCCATCCAGAATTGGTGGTCTGTTCACTGGTCCTCCTTCTTTCTCCATGTTCATCAGAATTTATCTCCCTAGATCTCACTCAGTGATTTCGAGTGCCCGCTCTGATACCAATTGAAATTCTGATACCGATGACAGATGTCGTACCGGCTGTCACGACATCACGCTTCAGAACATGCAGATTATATTTGACAGTATGAACAGATTAAACAAGTAAATAACACAAGAAAATTGTTAACCCAGTTCGGTGCAACGTCACCTACATCTGGGGGCTACCAAGCCAGGGAGGAAATCCACTAAAATAGTGTTAGTTCGAAGATCTAACAGCCACTGTTTACAACCTTCTCACCTAACCACTACCCGTGCAACCTCTACCTAAGAGCCACTCTTAGATATGAGAACCCCTCTCACTCCCTCTCAATCACTCTCCCGTGTTTACAAATAAATCAAAGACACACCAGAGATTGCTCTCTGAACAAAAGAGATCAACTCTACACACTCAGGTCCAACACTTGATGTTAGGGTAACATCAAGGTGGCTCACAAAACACTCAAGTCCCAAAACTCACAAAATAACTCTTCAATCCCGGACTTGGTACAGAAACTCGTTCAGCCTTCATGTTTATATAGCAGTGTGCGTATCTGGGCTGCAACAACTTGCGCTGGATAAGATCTATCATTCTCCTGAAAATCTGCACTTAAAGATCTAAAAGATAAAGTTTGATCTTTTTGTTTTTATCTTTAATCTTTAATCCCTGAACGAACTATTCAAGTTTGTAACTCGAACTTTAATTATCTTTTAATTCGTTCCTAAAGATAGATCGCCAAATCTGTTGCTAACTGCACATTAATCTGTTAAAGATATAACAGATTTATGTGTCCAGTATTTTCGGGCAGGATGTCCTGGACATTGTATCCGACATCGTGGATCCTGCAGCTTTAATTCTTCATTTGACATTTTATCTTGCCTTGTGCATTGTGGAGCCCAATCTGATTCCTTGACATAACGTTGGACATCATGTGCAGCAACTCCAGCTTTCCTTCATTGTCTAAGTGCTTATGTTTTAACAAAATTTTAGCCAATCTTTTAAAACTCAGTAGAGCTAAGCACTAACACCCATAACTAGAGCTCTATGATAAAGAAGTCATCAAGGATGGGTCTGAGATACCATGCTTCAACAAGTTAACCTAGATGATACAAGTATAGCATGATCAGTCCTTTTCAGTTTTCAATATACTAATAGTCTTTAAAACATAAAATTATAAAAGAATTAAGAATTTGCACATGATGTACAAGGATTTTAAATTAAACAAGGAAGCCCAAAATACTGCAAAATTGCTACCGAAGACAAAAAAAGTTAATGAAATATTTAAAATAAGTAGTCAAGACAAAATGCACTAGCCAATAATACTATTACTAACCAAGACCCTACGAAAACAACATATGAAATGGAGAAGAAAAATGATATATACACACTAGCCTCTAGGTGTCAACGCATGTGGCAGTGTTCAAAGGCATGTGTGTGTGATACAATACTGGTGCATAATTGAAATGCATTTATAGAATAGAGGTTGACAAGCAAATATGAAAATCTTGATAAGCAAAGTTCTGGAACTTACCTCAAGGACTTCCATATTTGGACACTTTTAGATTAACAACAATGATCCTCCGTGTCTAGCATTGCATAGAGGAGGTCCAATTTTTTTTGTACGGCTACAAACATGAACATGAACATGAACACTATTAGGGGTGGGTAAACGGGTCCAAGTCCATGGACTGGCCCGCAGGACCCGCGGTCTGCGCGGGTTATGGACCAATTTTTTTAAACGGTCTATGATTATGTCATATTTTTGGGTCCGCCCCGCTTAACCCGCGGCCTATGCGGGTTTGGCCCGCGGGTTGCCCGCAGCCCGTTTGATTTGTGTGACCCTGACCCAATTATATTATATTTGATTTTCTCTTTTTTACTTTAAACTTTTCTTTTAAAACAATAGATAAAGAAATATATATTAGATAAAAATAAAATATTTAATGATAAAAATAAAAGATTTAAATTAAAAGATGATAAAGATAAAAAAGATAAGATAAGAAAAATAAAAGATTAATATAAAAAAGATAAGTGATAAATAATAAAAATCTTCCTTTTTGATATTTTTTCGATCTTTTTCTCTTTTAATCTATCTTTTTCATATTTGCAAGTCATAAATAATAAAAATATCAATTCTTATCATTTAAGCCAAAAAAAATTGTTAAATAAATATTTTTAAAGATATTTCAATATATTTTTATTATAAAAAAGATAAGTGATAAAAAAATCTTCCTTTTTGATATTTTTTCGATCTTTTTCTCTTTTAATCTATCATTTTCATATTTCCAAGTCATAAATAATAAAAATATCAATTCTTATCATTTAAGTAAAAAATAATTATTAAATAAATATTTTTAAATATATTTCAATATATTTTTATCATAAAAAATAGCTCATATCATATTTAGTAGTTATCATTGTAACATACTAAGAACACTTTTTCTCTTCACGATTTTTCTCCACCACGTAGTTACGCACACTCGCATGTCATACGACTCTTTCCCTTACAAAGAAGACAAAACGCGACTAACACTCATGCAGTCACACGACACATAACAGCGGCACAGCCTCGGCCCACCACCACGCCACCACACAAAGTACATATCTTCTTTCTCTAGAATTTGTTTTTATCCTATTTTTGTTTGGGTTGATTCATTGTTGTTAAACTCTTAAATTCTATGCCTCTTTTCTCAATTATATCGCAGAGATACTTTTGTTTTCACAAACTTACTACACCCCTCACACTTCACTTGTCTATTATTATATGATAAAATCATGGGATAAGGGAATGAACCACGAAACTCTTGATCTGCAAGTTATAAATATGATGAATTGAGTTTTTGAATGATTTATTTATTTTATTGATGTAATTGACTAATTATTGAGATTTTATTTACATTTATATTGAACTTAATTTGATTATATTGTATTTTTATAAAAATTGAAATTCTTTTAAAGTTAGGCCCGCAGATTGGCCCGTTTGACCAGCGGGGTCCGCGGGGCAGGGGCGGACCAATTTATTTGGTCCGTGTAAAAAGCAGGGGCTGATTGACCCGGTCCGCTGCCAATGCGGGCGGGCCTTACGCGGAGTGGGCCAACCCGCTTACCCACCCCTAAACACTATGGGCTACTCATTCATTCCAATACATGTTAAACCCAATCAACTTTGCTGGTAATGATATAACAGAGTATTTTTCTGGTTCCTCATTGTAGGTGCTTCCACAAAACTCAACCTTAATTAAGGATATCGTTATTTTATAAAATTATTTTTTTGTTTTGTTTATTTAATTTATTAATTTTTAGAAAGGTAGGAATTTTTAGAAGCATGAGATTTGGAAGTGGAAATAAATGGAATCAAATGCAGATAGAGAAAAAGAAAAAAACTTTCTATCAACACATAACAAATAGTTACCACTAACATTTTTCTGTTAAAAAGCCCAACAATTAGTTACTACTAATAACAATGTTTCAGAATAAAATACTATGAAGTTTTGTTATACAAATACAATAGAACAAATTCTGCATGCAATCATTCCATGTATCAAAATGCTCAAGTTCCCCACTGCTATCCTAGACTATATAATGGGAGGAAAATAAATGTAAAGTAAAATAAAAGTTAAGAAAGGTCATTTCTTTCAAATGTAAAAACTGCAGCTTTGAGGCTTTAATTTGAGAATGGTACTTACCCCTACCTAGCAAAGGGAATACAACAATCAGTAGTGTATTATGAGAGTAGTCATTTAATTGTGTGCAGCCAAAGTGCAAGGGGACCCATCGACCCCTTCAATCATTACTTGAATTGTGTTACACTTCTTTTCTATATATTATCTTTTAAAAAAATTATATGTATATAACAAATTTCAAATGTGTATATTCTTTTTGTACAATGAATGTAAGAGAAAAGGTACATAATAAGATGAATACTGTGACAGAATGACAAATAATAATATTATAAAAATATTGTATAAATAATATAATTCATTTTACAATTCTAATGTCATCAAATAGAGAGGAATAATTTAGATATGTTTTCAAAATAATATATCTATGTCCACAGCAGTCCCACTATTTTCATTTTTCTCGATCCTTTCATCCTCCCAACCTGTCCACAACCTCTCCGCAACTTCCTTTAAAGTAATTTGAAACATGACAACATGCTAATGATTAAATTAACAACTCAAACTACAAGCAATCATTACAAATTAATAGAATATAATAAAAAAATAAAATGTGCTTGTTTAAAACCTTGCTTAGAAAGCAAAGGGAGAGCAATGATGGCATTTCATGAACTTAAAATCAATGGTCAAACAACATTTTACCAACTTGCTCTAGCACACAAAGATAAGAGATATCACGTCTCAAAGTCAAACTATACATGTCACTAATAGAAAAAAAAAACAAGATGAACTAAAATGCCACTTTTACATCTCATATATATATATATAACCTCATATGTAAACTCATGCAATAACCTCATATGTAATTTGTTTCAAATGACATCAGGCTATTATAGGTTACTGTAGTTTGTTGAATTCCCAGTTCAACCATCAGTGCAAATGTCTTACGGGCCTGTTCATAACTTCCAACCTTCTTATGCATATAAATCATCATATTAAACATCTTCTAGTCTGGTTTTAAAGGTGAATTTTCATCATTCAGTAGGTTGTCAAACAATTCTTCAGCTTCCCTAAACTTGTTACCCTGTAGGTGAATTAAATATATAAATGCAAAACTGAAAGTCAGAGACTCAAAAGCAGTCTGTACAATATTTAAGAAATGTATGCTGAGATCAATATAGTCATCAAAGAAACACGAGGACATGTGTTGGGGCTGAACAATCATTATTATAGGAACAAATAATTAAAACTTTTGAGCCCATCAATCTCCGTGTTTAAACTTAGATGAAGGGATGTGTTGGAGTTGAATAGCCATCATTGGGCCCTTATTTACAGCTTAGAATTCTATGGCAAGACTGAACACATTCATCGAAAAAATCCAAAAATTCAATAAGAAGGTAGACAAAGAACATATTTGAATTTTATTAAAAAAAATTCACAGGAAACCAGAAGTACCACAACCACCACCCCCACTAGTGGCTGCAAGAGATTAAATATTAAAGGGAAATAAAAGCGCAGAGTAAAAGAATATATAGTTACATGAACAAATGTTTTAAGAATTATCTGGTATGTGAAAGCAGAAGGTTCAAGGCCCCATTTCTGCATCCTTCGGAATATTGCTTCAGCATTATTATATCTGCCTCCTTTTCCATAAGCTTCCATAAGTGCAGTCTGAGACACCACATTAGGTGCATAACCATTCTTATTCATCAAGCCTAAGACCTTCTCGGCACCATTGAAGTCTCCTAGCTTCCCATAAGTCGTGATAAGCATGAAGAAATCCATCTTACCAAAATCCCACCAGTTCTAAGTCTGAAGCCATTCAAGAATCTAGTTTTCAAGGAATATTTTGGTTATTAATCATCTGCATTTTTCAATGTTCACTCTTCAAAAATGATTATCATCGTTTGAGGAAGAAAGACAAGGACAGAAAAACATACCTCGTCTTCAAGGACCGAAGTTGGAGACTCCGTTGTAGAATCCTCGATCTTCACTTTGTTCTTTGCCTCCATCTCAAACCCTAAACGCAGAGCACAATCACCGAACAGAAACTTTAAAAAATAAATAAATAGTTTATCTCGAGATCTCCTTGCAAATCTGCGATGCAAAAAACCTAAGAAGCGAAGGACGAGAACGAAGAATGTGAGATCTACTTTTAGATCTGCAATGCTCGGTCGCCGTTAATACTGTAACACCCTAAGATATTACTAATTATAAATTGATGTTTAATTGTATTTATTGTGTTATTTGACTATATGGTTTACTTGAATGAGTTTAGGTATGGCTTGAATTAGTCATGTGTGAATTTCTTGATGTGGATGTTGAGTTATGTGGAGTTTTGTTGAGCTAAGTTGAAATTATGAGATTTCAAATTTTACCTAAACCTATTTCAGTAAACTTGTCATCCTGGATTCGTTAACCGTTGGATCGTCTTCAAATTTTTTATGGTGGTTCCTAAGACAATTTTCCATATTCTGACCGTTGGGATTTGTAATATAACTTCTTAAATTAGCGATATGATTTTTTTACCAAAGCAGAAATTTTGAGCTGTGGATCAGCTCGCCCAGGCGAGCCAAACTCGCCTGGGTGAGTGTTGCAGGCTTCAAATACGTTCAGCAGTGTAAAACAGTCAGATTCTTCCTCCTTCTCTTCACATAAACCTTCCCCAACACCCCCAAGCTCCTCCTCCACCACCACTGACCACCGGTGACCGTCACGAGCCGCTTTTGCTTACTGTCGGATCACCGCACGGAGAAGAATAGTTTGATCGGAGCGGAATCTTCAAAACTCAACTCGAGGATTCGGTAGAGAATGAACCCTCCAATCCTTCCTTCACGATTTCTTCGAGGTAATCGTGATTCTAAACCTTCTCCTTATTAGTTTGAGTCTATCTTTGCATCTTATCTGACTTGGGAGCCTTCTCCTTGTTAGTTTGAGTCTATCTTTGCATCTCTTCTGACTTTGGAATCATTATTGGAAGTTTTTATACTTCTTTTGAAAAACCCTTGAAAATGAGACATTGAAAAGTTATATTTTTATAACATTGATGTTATTTTCGTGACCTTCACTGAACCCCAGTCACATTGGCATGATCGAAATTTTAAAATGATGTCTCCTTTTAGTAGAATCCGAAACACCCCTCAACCCTTTATGTTTTGATAGGGGTATTTGACTCTGAATGTTGTCATTAACCTTGTTTCTGAAATCTATACTAAATTTCCTTCAATTTGGTATATAGAACCTTACTTTTGGACAAACGAACGTGAACGAGAGAGGTCTCTGAGCGACACAAAGGGAAACTGACGTAGAGCTCACGATAGGTGAGGGGAGTTTATTATTGTTTATAATTTTCAATACCATATTTGGGGTCAGGGAACCTAACTATGGGGATGTTTTTGACTAATGGGATGCAATATATATTTATTATTGATGAATAACATTATTGTTTCTATTAGACTTGTGTTGTTTGAAGACATGGGGAGTATGAATCTCAGGCATGAACTGTATATGTATATGCAGAGTGTGACTTACTGATGATATTTCTATTAATGAAATTAATTGATGTGAGGTGATGTTGATGTTTATGATATTGATATGAGATGATGTTGTTATTGATGATTATGTCAATATGAGTTGATTGGTTCTGCTCACTATTCTGTTCTAGTGAGTAATATATAAAAACTTGTTGCCTGCCCAGGATTATTTTGTTGTGTTTGTTTTCTTAGGAATAGTTAAACACACAGAACATATTATATATTTAGGAACAAAGGAGAACATCACATATAAAAAAAACAATCTCGAGCGAAAGAGAAAATCATATGCAAATTTTTATATTTATACATATGCAGGCTTACACTTCTAACATACAAAGGTATGTAAATTTTCTCCTATGCACTATAAGATTTCTTATCCTTTGAACTATTTCAAGATAGAAAAGTTGATTAACATCACTGCATTAAGCAATTGTTGGGTTCTACTTGAAGATAGCATGAACAAGAACGAAAGTAGATGCATAAGCAGAATCCAAATCACATTCCACGGAGCCAATTGTTGACATTTGCAAACATCTAATGAGCCTATATATGTTGGACAACCATGAATTATCTTCATCGAGAGGTTTAAAAAACATGATACTCAACCTTCTCCAAAAGAAGTGCGTGCACGATATGTGTTTCTTTACCATCTGTAATTATTGAGAAATTTTGTTAATTAGAAGTGTGTTTAAATAATTTTAACTACAAATTTATGAGAAATGTATTTAAATCAAGAATAAAATTAAACAAAAGGACAAAGAAGACATCCAAAACCATGTTGTTTGGGACCCTTACTAATAAAAAAACAGAGACTTAAAACAAAATAAAATTTGGCATACCACACGCCGCTAAGATGAATATGAATGTACTATACCATTGCCCCGACGCTACATACTAGCAGGAAAATATATTATGGTATTTAGATGATAATGATAGTCTAATCTATTGCTGCTGTAATAGTACCTGAACCATCAAATAAATTGAACGAAATTAAAATATATACATCAACAAAGGCTTGACTAAGCTAAATAAAATTAGAAAGATATAGAAAATTTCTCCACCTTCATTCACCGTCAACAAAACCAACAATTAATTCAGCAACTCTAGCTTCATTCACCATCGAATATACGCAATTTGAATTAGAAAAATAGAGATTTGATGAAATAAAAAAAAAAGATAAGAGAGAAACACATAGACACGAACCTAAAATGAAGTTAACTATATATGATGTACCTACCTCTATCACCCTCTTCTTTTCTCACCAACATTGCTTCTACAATTCAAACAGAGTAGGGATTAAAAATAAAAATAAAAACACAATGAATAGAAGAACTTGCTTGAGTCATACTGTAGTGGTAGGCAGAGTCGTGCAAAATACAGACCTTGGGATTGACCTTGAGAACCCATTCGCCCTGGCTATGATTGTTGTCATTGATTTTGAAGAAGAAGTAGCAAATCAATGGGGAGAAGAATGGTTGTGGTTTGGCAGAAGAAGGGGAAGAGATAGGGGAGGTTGAATAGAAATTTCCATTGGTATGAGAGTGAGTGGAACAGAAGCCAGAGAGGTGATATGAGCAGTTTGTAACATGAATAAGAGAAGTGTGCAGTTACACATGAGCAGTTGAGGAGATGGATGATAATTGGTAATTTTCTAATTAATTTAGGGACAAGTATGTTTGGATGAGACAATTTAAAATGCTGAGAATTTCAAATGCTCCAATCTAAATTCCTTCATTTTTAAAATTCTGTGTTTGGATAAAAAAATTAAATTTCTTTATTTTCAAAATTTTGTGTTTGGATAAAAAAATTGAATTTCTTCATTTTCAAAATTTTGTGTTTGGATAAAGAGATTGAATTTCTCCATTTTCAAAATTTCTTATTTTGATAAAATAATCAAATGCATTCTTTTTAAAATTTTATATTTGAATAAAACATTTTTTTATAAAATGATTATTTTTTTCATTAATAAATTCTATGTACTATTTGTCGAGTGTGGTATTCCAATAAATATGTACTATTTTAATCTATTTCAATTAAAAATATATTAATTTAACTATGTAAATCATTATTTCATTTACGGCCCACTACAAAACTCACAACATAAAAAATATTTAGTACCATTTCACCTTGGAATTTTATTTAGAAGTCTATAGATAAAACTTGTTTTATGTAGAAGTCATTGGCCAGTAATGCAATTACACCAAAAAAAACTTGGACTGAAGCAAAATCTAGTCACAAAATAAGTCCAACTTCCAAAATAATTCCAAATTTTCTAATTGCATTTGCTTTAGCACAAGAATTCCTTCACATCTTTTCTGCAGAAGAAAACATAATGTTAAGTGCTACTGAACAAATCATATTTGTTAAAACATAATTTGCTATATAAAATGAGAGATATAAATGTAAAACATAATCATACAACATCAACATACTTGTCATGATATCAAATGTACCTGTAATTTGGCATCAAGGCATAAAAGACAAAGATGCAATCCTCCTTCTCATCCAATGGAAGAGCTTTTATAATCGCAAACTTAATGAGATTTTCTATCAACCAATCAATTTCTCTATGTCGAAGTGCACCATTAAAATTAGGTATATTATCTAGCTCACTCACCACTTCATGTACCACTTCTTGAACTTCTTTTATCTCCATCTATTTTTTGTTCTCCATCTTCTTCTTAGTCACTTCAACAAATTCTTTCAATGACTCAACTACTTCTTTCATTGAGGAAATCATCCCTTCTTTCTCTCCACTCTTACTTGGACGAATGTTTTTTCTTGTGGCGGAACTTGATCCCTCTAAGTCAAAACTCGCACTATGAATTGCTTCCTCTTCATTTGTTTCTTTGCTCATGATATCATCTACATCTAATGCATTTTCTGCTCCGAGTCCAGTAGCTCTATCCTTTGCACATAGGTCAACAATATCATCCCAATTAGGAATGACTTTGAATCGAAATCATTTGGCCTCTTCATGTGACTTGAAAAAAAAATAGAAACATGTTAATAAAAACACAAATAATAACTACAATTGAATAAAGTTAAAAGATGATTGACTACCTTAACATATTCATTCCATGCAATTTCATTTTCAACGGTAATCATGTACTTTGTGCTATTCCAGTCAAATCCACTTTGACTAAGAATGTCACTCACAATTCCATACCATGTTCTCCAAAGCTTAAAATGATTCTTAACATTATCTGCCATGAGGTGAACTCCAAAACGCTTGGACAAAATTTGAGCTACAATACTTTATGCTACTGCTTTCCAATTTCCATCACCTTTATTGCCCAAATTTCTTTGATCTCTAAGCACATCAGCTAGCACACGCTCAATTTCCAAGTTCCATGCAAAGTAACTTCTTGTGTCCTCACTAGACATCTTTCTTTTTCCACTTGACTTGTTCTTCACATTGCTTGATTCCATTTCTCTAGACAAAAAAAATAATCTCACATATATAATTACATATATATAAAGGTGAGACATGTCAAATTAGCATTCTACGAAAGTATAAAATTAATTACACATAACAAGAAAACAAAATCCAAAGTATTATGAAATACAAAATCCAAAGTATCACACATACATGAGTATAGAGTCAATTACACAAGAAACAAAATCCAAATCCACTAAAAACATCTCCCTAATCAAAGTTTCTTCTTATTTGATAGGTGGCAATCATATTCATTGCTAAAGTATCATGGAATCTTGTCCATCCTCAGTTGCTTGGATAGTTGTGACTTCATCTCCAATATTATTTGTGACTCTTTCCATTTGTTGATTGATTAACTCATTGTCAACAACAGATAAAAGTTCCAAGTCTTGGGCTTCCAAAATTGGATCACTTTGTTGTTCATCTCTTATGAAATTATGTATATTACCTGGACGGAGTCGGCACTGACGATTTCGCCGTTGAGGGGCTTTGTGAGTTCCAATGCGAGGCAGCTCTTGCCGAAACCAGTAGGTCAAGAAACCACAATCACATTCTTTTTCTTCTTCATTTCTGACGTAGTCACCAGGAACCACCGCCGGCAGCTAAACAAGTGCGGAGGTTCTCGGAATAGGGCGGAGGGAGAAACTATTGCAAGAGAGAGAGAGAGAGAGAAAGAAGAGTGAGAAATTGTCGCAAGAATGAAGGAGCGAGAGAAAACTTGTCGTATCCTAACACAATCACCTTCTTTTTCTTCTTCGTTTCCGGCGCAGTCACCAGAAACCACTGCCGACAGCTGAACAAGTGCGGAGGTTCTCGAAATAGTACGGAGGGAGAAACTGTTGCAAGAGAGAGAGAGAAGAGTGAGAAATTGTTGCAAGAATGAAGGAGCGAGAGAGAACCTATTGTATCACAAAAGAATTTCAAATTCTTTCATTTTTAAAAGAATTTGAAATCCTAATATTTTAGTTAATTAAAATACCTGAACAAAATACTGAAATTTCAATTTCTTTTCAAATTTTTATCCAAACACCTTATTTAACTGAAAAATAATTAAAATCCTTTAAAAAATTGAATTACCCTATTAAATTTCTCCATCCAAACAGACTGCAAAGGAAATGTGTACACCAAAAGGGGATATCCCCTTTATATATTGTTATAAATTAGCATTAGTCCTTGTTGGATTTTGTAAAAGATCACTCACATATTATCTACACGTCAAACCCAAAAGTACTTGGCGTGAAGAGCATATTATGAAAAATTCAAGTGGTATAGTCCCAAAAGTGTTTGACCCTGAAGGGCATATTATGAAAAATTCAAGTAGTACTAACATCGGTGAGAAATAGTGCAACAAAGTAAATAAGTGGGGATAATTTTTACCTTATAAGTCATTAGACTCAAACCCATAGTTTTATATTAATATTTTGTGGTGTTCTGTTTTGTCTTTTGTGTGCATGATTGTTATATAATAACACTTTTATTGCTTGCTTGACAAGTTGTGAATGTAGGAGGGTGAGGCATTGGTAGAAAAGGTTCCAATTCCACCAAAGTCGATTTGTTCTAGGAGTTCAATCAAAAGGAGCAGAGCTATGGAAGTTCATAACCTCTCTGAAAAGGTTTGCAAATTCTTCTTTCATGGCAGGGGCCTTGGCTTTGGCCACATCATCAAGGCTTTTTATTCGTCGCCACTGCACTCGTGACCACAATTGCAGCCACATGAGCTGTATTTTCTTAAAACTTTTGCAATATACAGAATCACAATCGGAATTTAAAACCATGGGCAGGGGCGTAATTACATCGTGAAGTGGGGCAGCTGCAATGCATTGAACCACCCAAGAGGAGAAACCTCTGTTAGCAATTTTGGGTCATACATATATATATATATATCACATAATTGAATGAGTTAGGGCCATTATATAATTAGCCAAAATATTAAAGTGGTCTAATCAATATAAAAGTATGACTAAGGGCATATATGTCATGAAAGGCTAATTGTGTAGATACCATCAGTGATATTATAATTTGATGAGGGGCCAAATTATAATTGTCAAATTTGGAGCAACTGATGGTAGTTACCAATATAGGGGGTTATGGTCCCCATTTATAGAGAGCAACGTAATGCGTACAGTTTTCTCTACAATTCAGAGAAAGAAAAAAAGGGCTCTCTACAATTGGAAGATCATAAAACCAATCTTCTGATCAACCTTTTGTCATCAGTCTATTATGGCTAATCCAGGTATACTTCCGCATCTAGTTTTCATCATGATTTTGAGTATGGGAACACAAAGGGGTTCTATTCATGTCTGTACAATAATTTCTCTCTACGTGAATAGAAAGCATGTGGTTCGGATTGATGATTGTCTGAATCAAATTAGGTTGATTGATTGAATCCCAATATTTGGAATTGAATCTTAACATTTGGTATCAGAGCCACCCATACTTGATTCATGTAAGATGTTTGGACAACATACACACATTATATATAGTGTTTTTGAGGAAACAAATAAGATTATCACATTATTGCGGAATGAACAATGATATAAAACGTTTGGTATAAATTTAAATGCATCATTTATGTGTTTGTTCTTACTTTTAGAGGCCGCTGCAGTATATTAAAATAATAATTATGGACCTCTAAAATTTAAAATAAATAAATAAAGTTAAAAATAATTTACTCAAGAAACATTTTAATTTTGGATTTGGTGCATCAATGTTCAAAATTTAGTTATGGTATATCATTTTAATTATTTAGCATTTAAATGAGCTAATTGAATCAAGATATCACCAAAGTGACCTCTCTTCTGTAGATTGTTCATGAGATATGTTAAATGTTCACATGTGTGATTATTTATATGAATGGTGATTGGCCCAAAGGAAAGTTACCATTTAACTAATTTACATACACACCTGTGATGTTAAACGTTTGATAATTATGAGATTTTGCATGTGAATGATAAGTCACATCAAAAGATGGGTTTGTTATTTGATATTCTTTTATTATCAATGTTTGAACATTACAATAAGGATATCACTAGCAATTAATACCACTGTCCAAAGACTTGATATTAATGGTGCACTAGATATCTTGAGATGAGATATACCATTATTTAAATGCATTGATGACTGTTATGTGAGCTTATTGTATTATTTATTTTGATCTTTTTAGTTGTTGCTTCTATATCTGCTAATCTGAATTCGGTTCCGGTTCTTAATGGTACAAATTTTAAGGACTGGAAAGAGAATATGCAAATTGTTCTTGGCTGCATGGATCTAGACCTTGCATTAAGGATTGAGAAACCCCCTTCTCCTACGAATTCCAGTACCTCTAAACAGAGGAAACTTCATGAGAAGTGGGATCACTCAAATTACATGAGTCTTATGATCATTAAGCATGGCATTCCTGAGGTCTTTAGGGGCACTGTTTTAGTTGATATAACTAGTGCCAAAGAATTCCTTGCTGAAATTGAAAAGCGCTTTGCAAAAAGCGATAAGGCAGAAACAAGCACTCTCCTTCATAACTTGATTTTCATGAAGTATCAAGGCAAAGGAAATGTCAGGGAAAATACATTATGGGAATGTCACATATTGCTTCAAAATTAAGGGCACTAAAGCTTGAGCTATCAGAAGACTTGCTTATTCATTTAGTGTTAATTTCTCTACCTTCACAGTTTAGTTAGTTTAAGATCTCTTATAACTATCAAAAGGAGAAATGGTACCTTAACGAGCTCATTTCATATTGTGTGCAAGAAGAGGAAAGGCTGAAGCAAGAAAGGACTAAAAGTGCTCATGTTGTGAGTACCTCTAAAGACAAGGGCAAAAGAAAAAGGATTGAGGAGCCTAAGAATGAAGCTGCTAAGGGTCTAGCACAAAAGAAACAAAATCAAGGTGACAGTTGTTTCTTTTGCAGTAAGCCTGGACATGTAAAGAAGAAATGTACCAAATATCATGCTTGGCATGCAAAGAAGGGTATGTTTCTTACTTTGGTTTGTTCTGAGGTCAATTTAGCTTTAGTACCTAGAAACACTTGGTGGTTAGATTCTGGTGCCACTACTAACATCAGTGTTTTAATGCAGGGTTGCCTAAGCTACCGGAAGCCAATTGATTCTAAAAGATGGATCTATGTTGGAGATGGTAAATCGATGGAAGTGGAAGCTATAGGGCACTTTAGATTATTATTATGTACTGGTTTTTATTTGGATTTGAAAGACACTTTTGTTGTACCGTCATTTAGAAAAAATTTGGTTTCAGTTTCTTATTTGGACAAATAGGGTTATTTGTGTTCATTTGGAAACAATGTGTTCAGGTTGTCTTTTAATTTAGATATTGTTAGAACTAGTTCACTCATGGTTAATGATAATCTATATTTACTTGACATTGTAGCTTCCTATGGTGAACCCTTTAATGCAGAATTGCGTGGTACTA
Source organism: Glycine max (assembly GCF_000004515.6). Classification (NCBI taxonomy): domain Eukaryota; kingdom Viridiplantae; phylum Streptophyta; class Magnoliopsida; order Fabales; family Fabaceae; genus Glycine; species Glycine max. The sequence goes on from NC_038241.2 coordinate 23,756,702, forward strand.
AGCGTAGAATTGATAATACAAACTCAGGAGCATTATGGCATAAGTGCTTAGGTCACATTTCTAAGAACAGAGTTGAACGACTTGTGTCAAACGGAATCTTGGATTCCATTGATTTCACAAGCTTTGATGTTTGTGTTGAATGCATTAAAGGTAAATAGACAAAAAAAACAAGAAATTAAGTGCATATAGGGCTACAGACGTCTTGGAATTGATACATACGGACATTTGTGGGCCATTTCATACACCTTTGTGGAATGGTCAACAATATTTTATATCATTCATAGACGATTACTCCAGATATGCATACTTGTTTCTTATACATGAAAAGTCACAATCTCTGGATGTGTTCAAAACATTTAAAGTTGAAGTTGAAAATCAACTCAACAAAAGAATAAAGTGTGTCAGATCTAACCGTGATGGTGAGTATGGAATCGTCCCACAGTACACCATGCCGGGGTCACCTAGAAAGAATGGTGTGGCTGAGAGACGAAACAGAACTCTTAAGGATATGGTAAGAAGCATGATTTGTCATTCTAACTTACCAGAGTCACTCTAGGGAGAGGCACTAAAAACTGTAGCTTACATTCTAAATCGAGTGCCAACCAAGGCAGCTGGCAAAACACCTTATGAGCTTTAGGTTGGGCAAAATCCTAGTCTGAAACATTTTCAGGTATGGGGATGTCTAGCTGAGGCAAGGCCTTATAAGCCAAATGAAAGGATATTGTACTCCCGAACAGTGAGCAGCTACTTTATTGGTTATTCTGAAAGATCTAGGGGCTATAAATTTTATGATCCTAAATTAAAGACAATTTTTGAGATGGGAACCACCACATTCTTTAAGGATATTGAGTTTGGGGGGAAGAATAAGGTTAGAGACTTTGTCTTAGAGGAAGAATCAGTAACAATTCCAAAACTGATTCATACAGTTGCTTTTGATAAAACAAATTCCGAACCTCTACAAGATATTGTTATTGAATCCCCCACTTAAGATAATTTGGTCATTCATGAAGAACAAACTCAAGATCCTCAAGAACCTATGCTTCATGAGCTAGTACCTTTGTGGAGATCTACAAGAGAAAGGAGCAGTGCTATTCCAGATGATTATGTGGTATTTCTCCAAGAACATGAGGAAAATAATGGTATGATGGAAGATGACCCAGTCAACTTCCATCAAGCCATGCAAGATTCCAACTCAGAAAAGTGGATTGAAGCAATGAATGAGGAGTATAAGTCCATGCAAGACAACAAGGCTTGGGAACTTGTCCCATTACTAGAAGGTGTGAAACCCATTGGTTGCAAATGGATATTTAAGACCAAACAGGATTCCAAAGGTATTGTGGAGAGGTATAAGGCTCATATTATGGCGAAGGGCTATACCCAAAAGGAAGGGATTGACTTTAAAGAGACTTTCTCTCCAGTTTCATCGAAAGACTCTTTTAGGACAATCATGGCTCTTGTTGCACATTATGATTTGGAGCTTCATCAAATGGATGTCAAGACGAAATTTCTCAATGGCAACATTGATGAGACAATTTATATGGTGCAACCAGAAAGCTTTGTGTCAGGAGACCCAAAGAATATGGTTTGCAAACTAGCAAAATCCATTTATGGACTAAAACAGGCATCTCGTCAATGGTACCACAAATTTCATCAAGTAATTCTCTCATTTGGTTTCGAGATGAATCTTGTTGATGATTGTGTGTATCACAAATTCAGTGGGAGCAAGTACATTATCCTAGTCTTATATGTTGATGACATACTGCTTGCCACTAATGATATAGGCATGTTGCACGAAACCAAGATATTTCTATCAAGAAACTTCGAAATGAAAGATCTTGGTGACGCCTCCTTTGTATTAGGAATTCAGATACACCGAGATCGATCTTGGGGTATTCTAGGATTATCACAAAGGAGCTATGTTGAAAAGATACTTAAAAGGTTTGGCATGCAGGAATGTAAATCCGGGGATACTCCAGTTGCTAAAGGAGACAAGTTTAGTCTCAAATAGTGCCCAAAAGGAAATTTGGAAATTCAGGAAATGTAGAAGATTCTCTATGCATCAGCTGTAGGGAGTTTGATGTATGCCTAAGTATGTACGCATCCGGATATAACATACATAGTTGGGTATTAGGCAGATATTTAAGCAATCATGGAATGGATCATTGGAAAGCAGCTAAAAGATTTATGAGGTATTTGAAGAGAACAAAGTATTATATGCTCACATACAAGAGGTCAGATCAAAATTGGAGATCACTGGGTATTCTGACTCGGATTTTGCAGGATGCCCAGATAGTTTGAGATCCACTTCAGGTTACATTTTCATGTTAGCCAATGGTGCGGTTTCTTGGCCTAGTGCCAAGCAAACCCTTACTGCTTCATCCACTATGGCGGAAAAATTTGTGGCATGCTATGAGGCATCAAATCATGGAATATGGCTGAGAAATTTTGTCACGGGGCTGCAAATTGTGGAAGGAATTGAAAGACCACTTAAATTATATTGTGACAACAAATCAATTGTATTGTATTCTAACAACAATAGGAGCTTGACCAAGTCGAAGCATATTGACATCAAGTTCCTAGTTGTTAAGGAAAGGGTACATAGTGGACAGATTTTCATAGAACACTTAGGGACAAACTCCATGATAGCAGATTCTCTTACTAAGGGACTTCCACCCAAGGTCTTTCATGAGCATGTTGCTCACATGTGTGTTTTATAGTTCGAGGAATCTTTGGTTTAGTGGGAGTTAGTCACTTTTATGTATTTTATGTTCTATGTTAGATTTTATGTATGCATACATTGACTTTTGGATATATTTGGTTATATATATATGGTTTATTATTCAGCTGTTACACTTTGTGTATTAAGGTTATTAAATGATCTAATTGAGGTAAAGTAGGACCAATTGAAAATAGACGTGTACGGACCACCTTCACGTAATTTTCATGCTACACATTTCATGATGAGTCTATGTCATTTGATTTTGTCAGCATTAATGATCATTCATGGGTTTAGTTTTGATTGATACAGTGAAAACTGCTTTGGTTCTACATGCGGATGCAATCAATGAACAAGATTTTTAGAATATGCTCAAGGCATGTAATAACAAATGGGAGATTGATAGCAATTTTGGGTCATACATATATATATCACATAATTGAATGAGTTAGAACCATTATATAATTAACCAAAATATTAAAGTAGTCTAATCAATATAAAAGTATAAAAGGCTAATTGTGTAGATACCATAAGTGATATTATAATTTGATGAGGGACCAAATTATAATTGTCAAATTTGGGATAACTGAAGTTACCAATATAAGGGCTTATGGTCCCAGAGCAACGCGTACAATCCTCCTCGTCAGGACAAAAAAATTGAGAGAAAGAAAAAAAAAGGACTCTCTACAGTTGGAAGATCATAAAACACCAATGTTTATCATCATTTTCATTATGGCTAACCCAGATATGCTTCTGCATCTAGTTTTTATTATGATCTTGAGTATGGGAACATAAAGGGGTGATACGGGATATTCTTGTAAGTAAGTCAAGAAAGGGATGGGTAGTTAGAATAACAGAATAACAAACCTTCCCAAGGGGGGAGTGGTGAGGCATAAATAGAGATTGATTCCTCTGATTCAGGGGAGCAGAATTTGTAAACACTCTTGTATCTCAATTTCCTTTCTAATAAGATTCGAAGGCCGTTCTTTCATTGGCGTCCCTACTCTTCTTTGTAATTCTTCGAGTCTCATCCTAGAATTACCATAACAAGTGGTATCAGCCTGTAACCTTCCTAGCGTGACCAGCCATGGCGGATGCTACACATAATCACGTTCTTGAGCATGAAATTGAAGATCGCGTGGAGAATCGTCTCAGTTCCAAGATTGATGAAAGATTCATGGAGATGGCAGCTTCGATGCAGCAAACTCTTCATGATTCCCTGACACTGTCATTAGCCTTGTCGATATCGCAGCAAATGCATGACCTTATACGCAATAACAGTAAGGGTAAAACTCATTCTCCAACGGGGGGAAGCCCAATTCGAGGTGAGAGATCTTCTTATTCTTGCAGAACACGTCTAGCTAGAATTGATTTTCTGCGTTTCTCTGGTAGTGATGTTAAACAATGGTTAATCCAATGTGATACATTTTTCTCTATTGATAATACACTTGAGGAGTTTAAGGTAAGGTTGGTGGTGGTACATTTCGAAGGGAAGGCCCTTCAATGGCATAGCTCTTATGTGAAATCTGTAGGATTGCAGAACCTACCACCTTGGTCAGAATATACAAGGATTTTAATTGAAAGGTTTGGCAAAGTATGTGATGATCCTATGGCTGAATTGATGCAATTGGGGCAGAAGGGATCGATAGGGGAATACCATGAAGCTTTTGATGATATTGTAGCTCGCTTGGATTTGAGTGAGGAGCATAGGCTAAGTTGCTTTTCGGGGGGGGGCTTAAACAAGAAGTCCAGAGTTCGAATGTTTCAACCAAATTCTGTCCGACGGGCCTTCACATTAGCAAAAATGCATGAGGCAGCAACTGTGCATGGTTCTGTTACAAAATCTTGGAATAAACAGTCTAAACCTGAGGTTTCTTCTAAACCACCATTGTTACCTACACCTCCTAAAACTATTTCCAAGACACAAGATATACCCAAAATAAAGCAGCAAGCCTCTAAAACTTTAACCCCTGCGTATATGAGTGATAGAAGAGCAAAAGGGTTATGTTATTTCTGTGATGAACCCTTTACGCCTGAGCATGGTTTGAGTCATAAAACACTGCAGTTGCATGTGATGGAAGTGGATGAGTTACAGGAGGGTGCAGAGGAAGAAGTGTTGCTTGAAAACTCAACGGGGTCCAGCTCTATAGATCCTCAAATTTCTGTCCATGCCCTCACAGGAATTGCCAATTTCCACACCATGCGTGTGACAGGCTATTACCAAAAGAAGCCTCTCCATATGTTGATTGACAGTGGGAGTGATGTGCCATCATTTTCTTCTATTTTCTAAAACCTTTTTGCACCATTTTAATTATTGATTGGTCTTAATTGTCAATTAATTAGGCAGTTTTATTATTTGGGCTCATTTAGCTAATTTGATGTTTTTAATCTAATTTCAGGAATTAATGAAACATTGGGCTTAATCCGGATTTTAGTTGTGGACTTGAAGAGGGCAAATAAAGCAGCGCTTACCTTAGTTAATTTCTAATTAGGAAATTTCGCAATTTTATTTTATGTTGTTCAGTGTTTATTTCGTTTTGGGCCAGAGTATTGTAATAGGGCCCAGTGACTTTGAGTGACTCTTTTTAAATTGCTACCTTGGGATTCGTGCAAGGCATTCTGTTATGCTATTTTCATTATTCAGAGCTTTGGTTTTAGGTTTTCACGTTTTTCTGTTCCCTTGTTACAATTTTCGTTCTTAATGCAAATTTCCGTTTTCTGCTTCTAATTACGAGTTCATTCGTGCTTCTTTTCTACTTTCATTTACGTTTCTGTTCATGTTTCATTTGCGTTTTCTGTTTGAATCCATGGAAGGCTAGATTTTCTGGTGTTGTTTCCTTTTGAGGACGAAGCCCAACTCTCTTTGAGGTTTCGCTTGTAATGTGGTTTCCTGGCAGTTTTCCCTTCACCAGTTATCCCAATTTCGTGAATATTAATCAGTGCACGCTTCGTGTTCAATTAATTGCCTCTGAGCCTAACTTGCATTCATGCTTAATGGACGAAGGTCTAACTGGTGTATGTGGTGCCTAATCACGTATTGAAAATCCTAAGTTGATTTTCGCTTAGTAAATTGAAATAGGGTTGGATTAAGTGGTTGACTGTTAGGGACGAATTCTCCATAACCCAGGATAAGAGAATGGCTTCTGAATCAGAGGAAACAACCCGTTTTTAATATTAGTAGTTTCGTATTCCAGTTTACTTGTTCTGCTCTTTAATTACCAAACAACCAAACCCCCCCAATCGTTACTGCTACTGCAAGTATATTATGAACATTTGGTTTGTCACTGCTCGTTGGGAAACGACCTAGGATCACTTCCTAGTTACTGCATTTTCATGTTTATTTGATTCGGGTACGACCTCGATCAAATTTGGCGCCATTGCCGGGGAGCAGTGTCCAAAGGTTCATAATAGCTAGCTAGTGTTGTGTGTTTAATCCTTTCGTGTTTTATGTTTAAATTGTTAGTATTGTGTTAGTATGTGTGTTCGTGTTGTTTAGTGTCCTGGTATTTTGTTTAATGTGTGTTCTGTTTCAGTTTTCCCATTAAGCGTTTCCCCTGTTTCAGTCTTGGGTGTTTTGCTGTGAAGATTGTGCTTGCGGCAAAAACAGAGTAGTAGTAGAAATCAATTAGAGACGGATTTTAGCGACCACCCATGCTGAATTATTTGAGATTTTTTGTTTTAGTAGCTAGGGTTGTTATTTTTGGCTGAATTTTTTTGTGATAACTTCTTTTAATCCATATTTTGTGGGAAAAATAGCTAGAGCCTTTAGTTTGGTCAGATTTGAAAGTTCCAAAAAACTAGCAAATTTTGTGTTTGTCAAAACTTCAAACGGCCATAACTTTTGCTCCGGTTATCAGAATCGCAATTATTATATATGCATTTGGGGTAGAAAAATATTTCCTACGCCATGGCAGCCGGCATAGGCCGGCTGAGGTCTCCATCGTCCAAAAAAAGCGATTCTGTCAAAATTTTTTTATTTTTCAAGTTTTATTCACTTATTTTTCTTAACCTACCATTTTTAGCTTTCATAGTTAGACTTTGAATTTTTGTCTGAAATTTTTTGTGCTATCTTCTCATCATTTTATAGGGTTGCTCACAAAATTTCAAGTCATTTGGATATCATTTGAGGGTAGCTGTAGTTCAAACCTACACCTTTATTTACATGACAAGGCAACTAGTTGTGTGCATGCTGAATGTAGTGTATGACTAGAGGCAATCCATCTGACTTACAACCCTTTGATCCTGAGATAGATAGGACATTTCATAGATTAGTTAGGCATCATTTTATACCTTTTGATCATTCTGAGCATTCCATAACTGGTGAATCTGTGCATTCTATTATTGGTGATTTTGAACATCCTGATCTTGAGCATTATAATTTTGAGCATTCTGATTCTGAGCATTCTGATTTTGCACATTCTGAGAACATGGCACAACCTCCACCTCGTGAGAGGACTCTAAGGGAAATGGCTGCACCTAATTTCACCTACGAAAGCTTGTGCATCCAATACCCTGATGAGGATGTCCCATATGTTCTTAAAACTGGACTGATTCATTTGCTTCCAAAGTTTCATGGCCTTGCAGGTGAAGACCCGCACAAACATTTGAAAGAATTTCACATTGTCTGCTCCACCATGAAACCCCTAGATGTTCAAGAGGATCACATATTTCTGAAGGCTTTTCCTCATTCATTAGAGGGAGTGGCAAAGGACTGCTGTATTACCTTGCTCCAAGGTCCATCACGAGCTGGGATGACCTTAAGAGAGTATTCTTAGAAAAATTTTTCCCTGCTTCCAGGACCACAGCCATCAGGAAGGATATCTCAGGTATTAGACAACTCAGTGGAGAGAGCCTGTATGAGTACTGGGAGAGATTTAAGAAACTATGTGCCAGTTGCCCCCACCATCAGATTTCAGAACAACTTCTTCTCCAATATTTTTATGAAGGACTCAGTAATATGGAGAGAAGTATGATAGATGCTGCCAGTGGTGGAGCCCTTGGAGACATGACTCCTGCTGAAGCCAGAAATTTAATTGAGAAGATGGCCTCCAACTCCCAGCAGTTTAGCGCCAGAAATGATGCCATAGTCATTAGAGGAGTGCATGAGGTAGCTACAAACCCATCTGCATCATCTGAAACTAAGAAGCTTGAAGGCAAACTGGATGCATTGGTTAACTTGGTAACCCAGCTGGCCTTGAATCAGAAATCTGTACCTGTCGCAAGGGTTTGTGGTTTGTGCTCCTCTGCTGACTACCATACAGACCTTTGCCCTTCCATGCAGCAACCTGGAGCAATTGAGCAGCTTGAAGCTTATGTTGCAAATATTTACAATAGACCTCCTCAACCTCCACAGTAGAGCAATTATGACCTCTCCAGCAACAGATACAACCCTGGATGGAGGAATCACCCTAACCTCAGATGGTCCAGCCCTCAGCAACAACAACAACAACCTGCTCCTTCCTTCCAAAATGCTGCTGGCCCAAGCAGACCATACATTCCTCCACCAATCCAACAACAGCAACAACCCCAGAAACAGCCAACAGTTGAGGCCCCTCCACAACCTTCCCTCGAAGAACTTGTGAGGCAAATGACTATGCAGAACATGCAGTTTCAACAAGAAACCAGAGCCTCCATTCAGAGCTTAACCAATCAGATGGGACAATTGGCTACCCAATTGAATCAACAACAGTCCCAGAATTCTGACAAGCTGCCTTCTCAAGCTGTCCAAAATCCCAAAAATGCCAGTGCCATTTCATTGAGGTCGGGAAAGCAATGTTAAGGACCTCAACCCGTAGCACCTTCCTCATCTACAAATGAACCTGCCAAACTTCACTCTATTCCAGAAAAAGGTGATGACAAAAATTTACCTAACAATTTTTGTGTAGGTGAATCTTCTTCCACAGGTAATTCTGATTTGCAGAAGCAGCACATTCCCCCTCTTCCATTCCCTCCAAGAGCAGTTTCCAACAAAAAAATGGAAGAGGCAGAGAAAGAGATCTTGGAAACGTTTAGAAAGGTAGAGGTAAACATACCTCTGTTGGATGCAATAAAGCAAATTCCAAGATATGCCAAATTCTTGAAGGAGCTGTGCACTAATAAGCGGAAGCTTAAAGGAAGTGAACGAATTAGCATGGGCAGAAATGTCTCCGCATTGATTGGTAAATCTGTTCCTCAAATTCCTAAAAAATGCAAAGATCCAGGTACATTCAACATACCTTGTATTATAGGGAATAGTAAGTTTGACAATGCCATGCTAGATTTAGGAGCCTCTGTTAGTGTTATGCCTCTGTCGATTTTTAATTCTCTATCTCTAGGTCCCTTGCAGTCAACTGATGTGGTAATTCATTTAGCTAATAGAAGTGTTGCCTATCATGTTGGTTTCATAGAAGATGTCTTAGTTAGAGTTGGTGAACTGATTTTCCCTGTTGATTTTTATATCTTGAATATGGAAGATGGATTTTCTCAAGGATCAGTTCCCATCATTCTAGGCATACCCTTTATGAAAACTGCTAGAACTAAGATAAATGTTTATGCAGGCACACTGTCTATGGAATTTGGTGACATAACTGTTCATTTTAATATTCTGGATGCTATGAAATACCCATCTGAAGATCTTTTTGTATTTCGTGCTGAAATAATTAACCATGTTGTTGATGAATACATGACTGATCTTTATTCTAATCTGCATGCCTCTCACTCTTCATGCATTGAGTCTGAAATTGTACTTGATCATATGTCTGAATTTGATGCTGAGAGTGAATCTGAGAGTGATATTGATTGCATGTCTGGTGGTGGTGTTTTACCTCTCGAGATTGATTTTATAGAGTCAGATAGGACTAACCATGTTTCAGGAAGTACACATACCTCTGACTTTCTTTATGAGGTAAAGGCTGAGAAACCATCTCCTTCTACCACTGTCCAGCCGACCACACCAGAATTGAAGCCTCTGCCATCAAATTTAAAATACGCTTACTTGGATGATAGCAAGAGTTTTCCAGTGATTATATCTGCCTCCCTTGTTGATGAGCAAGAGGAGAAGTTGTTGTCAGTTCTCAAGAAGCATAAGAAGGCTATAGGCTGGACCCTAGCGGACATTCCTGGTATTAGCCCATCCACATGTATGCATCGAATAAATTTAGAGGATGGAGCTAAACCAGTAAGACAACCACAGAGAAGACTCAACCCGGTGATTCTTGATGTAGTGAAGAAGGAGATAACCAAGCTTTTGCAAGCTGGAATCATTTATCCTATCTCCGATAGCCAATGGGTGAGTCCCGTCCAGGTAATCCCGAAGAAGACTGGCCTCACAGTGATCAGAAATGAGAAGGAGGAGCTGATTCCTACTCGGGTGCAGAACAGTTGGAGAGTCTGCATTGACTATAGGAGGCTGAACCAGGTTACCAAAAAGGACCATTTTCCCCTGCCATTCATTGACCAGATGCTTGAACGCCTAGCAGGTAAATCCCACTATTGTTTCCTTGATGGTTTTTCTGGTTATATGCAAATTACTATTGCTCCTGAGGATCAGGAAAAGACCACATTCACCTGCCCCTTCGGCACTTTTGCTTATAGGAGGATGCCTTTCGGCCTGTGCAATGCCCCTGGTACCTTCCAGCGGTGCATGATTAGTATTTTCAGTGATTTTTTAGAAAATTGCATAGAGGTGTTTATGGATGATTTCATTGTATATGGATCCTCTTTTGATGGTTGTTTGAATAGTTTGGAAAAAGTTTTGAATAGATGCATTGAAACTAACCTTGTTCTAAATTTTGAAAAATGTCATTTTATGGTTGAGCAAGGTATAGTTTTAGGCCACATTATTTCCAATAAGGGTATTGAAGTAGATCCTGCAAAAATTTCTGTTATTTCACAATTGCCTTACCCCTCTTGTGTGCGAGAGGTGCGATCTTTTCTTGGTCATGCAGGATTCTACAGGCGCTTTATAAGGGATTTTAGCAAAGTAGCCCTTCCACTGTCCAACTTGTTGCAAAAGGAGGTGGAGTTTGACTTTACTGACAGATGCAAAGAGGCTTTTGATTGCCTCAAAAGAGCGTTGACTACCACCCCCATCATCCAGGCACCCGATTGGACAGCCCCTTTTGAGCTTATGTGTGATGCATCAAATTATGCATTGGGGGCTGTCCTTGCTCAGAAAATTGATAAATTGCCCAGGGTGATATATTATGCTTCTAGGACTTTAGATGCTGCCTAAGCAAATTATACTACTACTGAGAAAGAGCTTCTAGCCATAATTTTTGCTCTTGAAAAATTTCGATCTTATTTGCTTGGTACTCGCATTATTGTTTATACTGACCATGCAGCTCTAAAGTACTTGTTGAAGAAGGCTGATTTTAAGCCTAGGTTGATCCGATGGATGCTCTGGCTCCAAGAGTTTGACTTGGAGATCCGTGATAGGAGCGGAGCACAAAATCTAGTTGCTGATCATTTGAGTCGGATCGAACGTGTCTCTGATGCAGATTCACCTATTCGGGATGATTTCCCGGATGATCATTTGTATATATTGTGTAGTATTTCTGACTCTCTTTCTACTCCCTGGTTTGCTAACATTGTCAATTATTTAGTTGCCTCTATTTTTCCTCCCTTAGCATCTAAGGCCCAAAAAGATAAAATTAAAAGTGATGCTAAGCATTTTATTTGGGATGACCCCTACTAGTGGAAATTGTGCAGTGATCAGGTCATTAGACGGTGCATTCCAGATCATGAGACTGACTCAGTCCTGCAGTCCTGTCATTCTTCCGCACCGGGAGGTCATCTGGGTGTTCAAAGGACAGCTCGCAAAGTGCTTGATTGTGGTTTTTATTGGCCCACCATCTTTAAAGATGCGTGGAAGATCTGCAGCACTTGTGAGCAGTGTCAGAGAGCAGGAAATACACTTACATGGCGACAACAAATGCCTCAACAACCTATGCTATTTTGTGAGGTGTTTGATGTCTGGGGTATAGATTTCATGGGTCCTTTTCCTGTCTCTTTTGGTTATGTTTACATTCTCCTTGCAGTTGACTATGTTTCAAAATGGGTGGAAGCCAAGCCCACTAGAACTAATGATGCTAAAGTTGTCGCAGACTTTGTCAGGTCTAATCTGTTTTGCAGGTTTGGAGTACCTAAAGCAATTGTTAGTGATCAAGGAACCCATTTTTGCAACAGGACAATGCATGCCCTGCTTAAAAAGTACGGGGTGGTACACAGGGTATCCACACCATACCACCCCCAGACCAATGGACAGGCAGAAATTTCTAACCGAGAAATCAAGCGAATTTTAGAGAAGATTGTGCAGCCAAGCAGGAAAGATTGGAGTACCAGGCTTGATGATGCTCTCTGGGCACATCGAACTGCCTACAAAGCACCCATCGGAATGTCTCCTTATCGGGTTGTCTTTGGAAAGGCATGTCATCTTCCAGTGGAAATTGAGCACAAAGCTTACTGGGCAGTGAAGACTTGCAACTTCTCTATGGATCAAGCTGGTGAGGAAAGAAAGTTGCAACTGAGTGAGTTAGATGAAATCCGCCTAGAAGCCTACGAGAATGCCAAGTTCTACAAAGAAAAGACCAAGAAGTTCCATGATAGCATGATAGTTAAAAAAGACTTCGTGGTTGGGCAAAAAGTGTTATTGTATAATTCTAGGCTTGGACTCATGAGTGGTAAGTTGAGGTCTAAGTGGATTGGTCCTTTTGTTGTTACTAATGTTTTTCCTTATGGTATAGTTGAGATCAAAAGCGACTCCACAAACAAGAGCTTCAAGGTCAACGAACATCGACTTAAGTCATTCCTCACGAACCCTTCTTTAGTGGACGTAGTGGTGGAAGAGACTTCCTTACTCCACCCTACTCTTCCTCCACCATGACTTAGGGAGTTTTTCTTTTCCTATCTCCTTCTTTGCTTTTATTACACTTGTCCGATTCTCTTTGATGATTTAATTGTTTTTAATCTTTTAATTGTGCTACATTGAGGACAATGTGTTGTTTAAGTATGGGGGGGGGGGAGTGTTCTTTGGTTTTGCTAGTTTTGTTGGTTTTGTTAATTTGTTAGTTGTGTTAATTTGTTAATGTTGTTAGTTTCGTCAGATTTTTAGTTTAATATTTTGGGTCAATTTTGTGTGCACGTACGACTTTGCATGTTTTTCTTTGAATTATAGGATATGTTCAAGAAATGGGTAATTGTTTTGAAAATAAAAGTTCTTGACATTTTGTGACTTGAAATCCTTGATTTTTCTCTACTTGTCATGATAGTTTTGAAAGCTCAATTTGAAAGTGATGATTTTACCTTTGTGAGAATTTGAGCCATCCATCATCATAATCATTTGGTGTGTTTTTCCCCATTGATTGCTTGCACAATAGCCTTGGCTTGATTCTTGTTGATGCATCCTAATTCACATGCATATTTGGAAATGATTGAGGCAATTTTGTTCTTATAAGCTTCTAGCCAAATGGACTTACCTTGAATTAATTCCTTTGATAGCCCTTTTGAGCCTTGTTTCCCTTTCCTTGTTTTGAAGCTCACTACAAGCCTTAAGTGAAAAACCATGATATCACCATATCCTTAAGGAATTTTGGAGCTTTGGAATTGTTTTGGGAATAAGTGTGGGGGGTTTTTGTTTCATTGGACAACTTGTTTTGTTGGCTATGCTTCATGATGTATTTTGGGCCACACTTGATGTACATTGTATATTGGTTAAATGTTGGACATGCTGAATGAAATGTTGTTTCTCAAAGGCTATAGAGTAAAAAAAAAAAATTCGAAAAAAGAAAAAGAAAAGCAATAAAGTTGAGTGAATAAGATCTTAAATGGCACAAGAATGATGAAACTCTTGGTTCTACTCTTCATGTTTAAATTTTATCTTTACTTCTTTTTATTTTCTTATTTTTTTTCTTAATATGCACTTATTCCCCTTTGCTCCTCTATTCCTTTGGGATTTAGCCACTTATTCCATATTTCTCCATACCTTGTCCTTGGCCCCATTACAACCTTAAAAGACCTTTTGATCCTCATGTGCTTGTGTTTGTGGGTTGATTGTCAATTTTAGAATCTTGCCAAGTCTATGCGGTGTTTGCTTTCATGGGTGCTTTGAGGGTAAATAGTAGCCTAGACACTTGAGAGATAAAGTGTATATCTTGTGAGGCTTTATCACTTTTCATTCTTGAGCTGATTAACTATTTTGCCATGATTGGGTTGCTTGGATGATTTTCATGAATGTCTTGACTTTTTGGATCTCCTTATGTTAGATGTTACCCATCCCTTTCATTCCTTGATGTTCATTGAGAAATATATGAATGTGTTTGTTTGTCTCTCTTTGATATCCTTGGATTTTGTTCTTTGTTTCATTTTGCCCAGGAGTGCAAAAGGCTAAGTATGGGGGGTTTTGATGTGCCATCATTTTCTTCTATTTTCTAAAACCTTTTTGCACCATTTTAATTATTGATTGGTCTTAATTGTCAATTAATTAGGCAGTTTTATTATTTAGGCTCATTTAGCTAATTTGATGTTTTTAATCTAATTTCAGGAATTAATGAAACATTGGGCTTAATCTGGATTTTAGTTGTGGACTTGAAGAGGGCAAATAAAGCAGCGCTTACCTTAGTTAATTTCTAATTAGGAAATTTCGCAATTTTATTTTATATTGTTCAGTGTTTATTTCGTTTTGGGCCAGAGTATTGTAATAGGGCCCAGTGACTTTGAGTGACTCTTTTTAAATAGCTGCCTTGGGATTTGTGCAAGGCATTCTGTTATGCTATTTTCATTATTCAGAGCTTTGGTTTTAGGTTTTCACGTTTTTCTGTTCCCTTGTTACAATTTTCGTTCTTAATGCAAATTTCCGTTTTCTGCTTCTAATTACGAGTTCATTCGTGCTTCTTCTTCTACTTTCATTTACGTTTCTGTTCATTTACGTTTCTGTTCATGTTTCATTTGCGTTTTCTGTTTGAATCCATGGAAGGCTAGATTTTCTGGTGTTGTTTCTTTTTGAGGACGAAGCCCAACTCTCTTTGAGGTTTCGCTTGTAATGTGGTTTCCTGGCAGTTTTCCCTTCACCAGTTATCCCAATTTCGTGAATATTAGTCAGTGCACGCTTCGTGTTCGATTAATTGCCTCTGAGCCTAACTTGCGTTCATGCTTAATGGACGAAGGGCTAACTGGTGTATGTGGTGCCTAATCACGTATTGAAAACCCTAAGTTGATTTTCGCTTAGTAAATTGAAATAGGGTTGGATTAAGTGGTTGACTGTTAGGGACGAATTCTCCATAACCCAGGATAAGAGAATGACTTCTGAATCAGAGGAAACAACCCGTTTTTAATATTAGTAATTTCGTATTCCAGTTTACTTGTTCTGCTCTTTAATTACCAAACAACCAAACCCGCGCCCAATCGTTACTGCTACTGCAAGTATATTATGAACATTTGGTTTGTCACTGCTCGTTGGGAAACGACCTAGGATCACTTCCTAGTTACTGCATTTTCATGTTTATTTGATTCGGGTACGGCCTCGATCAGGGAGTACCCACAATTTTCTGGACATTGAGGTGGCCAAAAAATTGGGTTGCAAAATTAATGCTTTTGATTCCTTGAGTATGGTTGTTGCTGATGGTACACAGTTAAACGTGTCTGCTGTTGTTAGAGGATTCCAGTGGATAATTCAGCAAACCAAATTCACTTCTGATATGTTACTCATTCCATTGGGATGCTGTGATTTGGCCTTGGGAGTGGAGTGGTTGGTTTCCTTGGGTGATATTGTATGGAATTTTAATAAGTTGCAGATGGAGTTCTATGTTAAGGGAAGGAGACATGTGTTAAGAGGGGCCTCTACTGGATTAAAAACAGTTAAGAAGCAACAATTGGGGAAGGCTATGTCTACTGGTGTTCATTTGTCAATTTTGCAAGTATGTGATGGACAAATGGGTCTTTTGAACTCACTTACAACTCAAGTTGTTGATAAAGAAGTCCCTCCTACTCTTGCCAAGTTATTGGATGAGTTCTCTGATTTATTTCAAGAACCTAGTGGGTTACCTCCTCACAGACCTGGTCATGACCATCGAATTCCACTAGTTCAAGGTGTTGGTCCTATCAGTAAGAGACCATACAGGTATGCTAAACAGCATAAAGATGTGATTGATAAGCTGGTGTAGGAATCTTTGTCGACTGGTATAATTCAAAACAACAGTAGTCCTTTTGCAAGCCCAGTAGTCTTGGTGGGTAAAAAAGACGGATCATGGAGGTTGTGTGTGGATTATAGGCATCTTAACAAGCATACAGTTAAGAACAAGTTTCCAATTCCTTTAGTAGATGATCTATTGGATGAATTGGCAGGTTCTAGCATTTTCTCCAAAATCGATTTGAGGTCAGGATATAATCAAGAGAGAATGGATCCTGCTGATGTGTATAAGACTGCTTTTAAGACTCATGCTGGGCATTTTGAATACTTAGTGATGCCCTTTGGTCTCACTAATGCACCTGCAACATTTCAAGGGCTTATGAACTCAGTTTTTAAGGAGTCTTTGAGGAAGTTTCTACTGGTGTTCTTTGATGACATTTTGGTTTATAGTTGTTCATTGGAAGACAATTTGCTGCATTTACACAAAGTTTTGGAAACTATGAGGGCGAATTCCTTGTTTGCTAAGAGGAGTAAGTGTTATTTTGGGGTTTCTAAAGTAGAGTACCTTGGCCACTTCATTTCTAAGGAGGGGGTATCAACTGATCCAGCTAAAGTGCTTGCAGTAGAATAGTGGCCACTACTTCAAACCTTGAAACAACTTAGAAGCTTCATAGGATTAGCTGGTTATTACAGAAGGTTTGTCAAGGGATATGGTGGCATTGCTAAACCCTTAACTAACATGCTTAAAAAAGATAACTTTATCTGGTCCGATGCAGCAAAACTGGCTTTTCAGCAATTAAAGAAGAAGCTTACTGAGACTCCAGTTTTGGCTTTACCCGACTGTTCAAAAACCTTTGTGGTAGAGGTGGATGCTTCAAGTTTGGGAATTGGAGCAGTCTTAATGCAAGATCACCACCCTATAGCTTACATAAGTAGACATTTGAATCATCAACAAAAGTCTTACTCTACTTATGAAAAGGAGTTACTGGCTGTGGTTATGGCTGTCCAAAAATGGAGACATTATTTACTGAATACTCATTTTATCATCAGAATTGATCATCGAAGCCTGAAATTCATTTCGGATCAATGGACTACGGCATTTCAGCAAAGGTGGTTGGTGAAATTAATGGAGTTTGATTTTTCAATTGAGTATAAGTAGGGACATGATAATGTAGCTGTTGATGCCTTGTCGCGAGTGGAACCAGTTGCTTGTCAAGCTCTCGCAGTTCATCAGGTGGTTTCAGAATTGGTGATAAAGATTAAAACTTCTTGGGATTCAGATCCTGCAGTTCAGAGGTTAATTTCAGAATTACAAGCAAACTCTAGTTCTCACAAACATTATTCTTGGAAGAATGGGGAGTTAATGAGGAAAGGAAGACTAGTTGTGGGTAGAGATGATGCTTTAAGACAGGATATTCTTCTGCATTTTCATGCTTCTGCTGCTGCCGGTCATTCAGGACGAAATGCAACTTTACAAAGGCTCAAATCTGTGGTCTATTGGAAGGGGATGAGTAAAGATGTTAGAGCTTTGGTTCAGCAATACAGTGTATGTCAGAAGTGTAAATATGAGACCAAGACTTCTCCTGGATTGCTGCAACCATTGCCTATTCCGGATCTAATTTGGCAGCACATTACCATGGATTTTATAGAAGGCTTGCCTAGTTCCTTTGGTAAGCAGGTGATTTTTGTAGTAGTTGACAGGTTGAGCAAGGCAGCCCACTTTATGGCTCTTTCTCATCCTTATTCTGCTGCTGATGTTGCTCAATCCTTCCTTGATCATGTATTCAAGTTGCATGGATTTCCAGATTTTATAACCAGTGACAGAGATTCAATATTTCTCAGTCAGTTTTGGCAGGACCTTATGACTTTTCAAGGTGTTCAGGTCCAACTCTCCACAGCTTATCACCCTCAGACGGACGGCCAAACAGAGATTGTTAATAGGTGTTTGGAAACATATTTGAGGTGTATGTGTGCAGATTCACCCTCTCAATGGTCTAAGTGGTTACCCCTGGCTGAATGGTGGTATAACACCACCTTTCACAGCTCTATTCGAGCTGCTCCTTATGAAGTGGTGTATAGACAGTCGCCTCCTGTGAATCTTCCTTACTTAGCAGGAGCTTCGAAGATTGAGTTGGTGGATAGAAGCCTCTTGAAGAGGGAGGAGATGCTGAAACTCATTAAATTTCACATGAAGAGGGCCCAGGATAGAATGAAACAGCTGGCAGATAAACATAGATCTGAGAGGCAGTTCAATATTGGCGATATGGTCTATGTTAAATTGCACCCTTACCGGCAAATTTCCGTAGCTGCCAGAAGCAATATGAAGTTGTCCCCCAAGTTTTATGGCCCATTTCAGGTATTGGAACAGATTGGGGAAATGGCCTACAAGATAAGCTTTCTTCGGGTTCAAGCATACATGATGTATTCCATGTCTCTCAGTTGAAGAAGCATGTAGGTGAAGCAGTAACTTCTTCGAGTCTCCCATGTTTAGTAGAAGGAGATCCTTTAATCAAAGAACCTGAAGCTATTTTGGATCGCATGACAGTAAAGAGAAGGGGTCGAGCTGTTACTAAGGTCCTAGTAAAGTGGAAGCATAGCTTGCCAGAGGATGCAACTTGGGAATTTTTCTTTGATTTGAAGCAAATGTATCCTCACTTCCAGCCTTGAGGACAAGACTGAAACTAAGGGTGCGAAATTGATACGGGATATTCTTGTAAGTAAGTCAAGAAAGGGATGGGTAGTTAGAATAGCAGAATAACAAACCTTCCCAAGGGGGGAGTGGTGAGGCATAAATAGAGATTGATTCCTTTGATTCAGGGGAGCAGAATTTGTAAACACTCTTGTATCTCAATTTCCTTTCTAATAAGATTCGGAGGCCGTTCTTTCATTGGCGTCCCTACTCTTCTCTGTAATTCTTCGAGTCTCATCCTAGAATTACCATAACAAGGGGTTTTATTCATCACTGTACAATAATTTCTCTATACATGAATAGAAAACACGTGATTAGGATTGATGACTGTCTGTTAAAATCAAATTAAGTTGATTGATTGAATCCCAATATTTGGAATTGAATCCCAACAACCTCTCCACATATTTGGTTAAAAGCTGGTGTTAAATAATTGTACTAAAATATTGAGAAAGAATATAATTTTGTCGCTGAAAATGGGAACCTATCTGACCTCTAAGAATTTGTGTGTATAATTTAGTGTCTAAATCTGTAGACTCCACAACAATTTTCTATCCTGTAACTTTAAAGCAAATTTGTCATGAATTTGACAGATTTGGAGATTAAATTGTAGTCACAATTTTATTGATCAAATCAATACAAGTTGTTTCTTTAAGAGACAGAATTGTATATTTACTCGAAAAGTTAATGTTTTTCTGACCTGCAGCCAAAATCTTCTGCTGCTGTATGAAAGCTATTTTTGAGTGTTTGAGTTTGGTTTTATTAGGGTTTGAGTAATTTTGCTTCTTGCTTTTTACGTCTGGTGTGGGGTTTGTTGAGCAGCGGAGGAGGAGTAGGATCAATGAGAAATTGAAGGCTTTGAAAAATCTAATTCCAAATTCTAACAAGGTACACTGCTTTCTGGTTTCTTCTACCTTAGTTTTATCACCGAACTACATGATTCATTGTTCATTTGACTTTGGAGGATTGTTGTGTGGCAGACTGATAAGGCTTCAATGCTTGATGAAGCAATTGAATATCTTAAACAGCTTCAGTTCCAAGTACAGGTCTGTATCATGAATTATTGCTCCATCCTTAGTCCTCACTTAAATTGGAATTTATGTGAAATTAAATGTCTTAGTTATTTGTTTTTATTAGAAATTTTGGGTACTTGTGTGATTATGTATTGATATTTGATACTGCTTATAATTGCAAGGTTTAGTTCCACATTATTTCAGACATTTGAATTTTGAAGTATTTATGCAATGACAACGTGGTTAGTGCACTAGTATGTTCTCTGTCATTGCTACTCAGTACTCACATATAAATTAGAGGCTCTTTTAGAACCGACCTTTGTATGCAATTTTGATGTGGTTTCTGCTTTGTGAGGGGCAATATTCCATTCCATGGGCTTAGTAATGAACTGTACATGTGGGGCTTGATACCCAATCTTGGCTAAATAACCTATAGAAGTTAGGTTCAACAAACTGTACTTGTGGCACATGCACATTCTTTTCCAATGTGTGACATTCTTCACCTACACTTGAATTTCAGTCATTGAAGTACTCATTGGCTTCCATCATAAATTATTATCCAGAATGATCAAAGTTTTGCTTGTTATGTTCTTTGTTCTGTAGCATTGCAATATATGCTCTTTAGAGCATTTAGAGTATTGAACAATCAAAAAATATAATTTACTTCCTATATGCTCTTTAGAGCATTTAGAGTATTGAACAATCAAAAAATATAATTTACTTCCTATATGCTGATATTTTTGTTTACAGGACTATTGAAACATAAACAGGTAAATAAACTATGTAATGTTATATACATTATGTAATTTGAAGATACCTTAACTAAATTCTTGATATGAATCTACTTTTACCAAACCCACTTTGCTGACTCTTTAATTTTGAGCATAGTGAAAGGGGAAATGGGAAGAACAAATTCAGTTAAGCTTGTTTCTAATATTGTCTTATGCTAATATATAAAATGCTGTCAATGAGAAATGGGTTGAATTTTAATCCTATTTTCTTTCAAGAAGGTTTGCAACCTCTTCAATTGTCTCAGTTGAGAATGGATTCAGGTGAAGTAAACAGATCTATCCCTTCAAACACAACAGAGAATGGGTAGAATTTGCATCCTATTTTCTTACCAAGAAAACCCCATGCACTATTCGTCCAATCTACCTAACAAACATGCCATGGCAGATCAGCCATCCGTGCCCACTCTGTCATATTCTTTCAGGATGGAATCTCCTGTTCCAGAAAATATAAGATCATTTTAACTCAGAAGGTTTCCTGAGGTTAGCTCACTCATGTTTTGGTTACATATACCTAGTTTAATGTATAACAATATTCATTTTTTACATTATTTTTTCCTTTAAATTATAAAGCAGATGTGCAGGCAAGACTCATTTCTGCACCAGCATCTAAATGCAAACCATTCAGATACCAATCCATTAGGTTGTTCTCAAGGTGATTTTTATTCTTCCTATAGAAATTCAATGTAGTTTTGGCTTAAGGGTCGTTCTCAAGGTGATCTTTATTCTTCCTATAGAAATTCAATGTAGTTTTAGCTTAAGGGTCGTTCTCAAGGTGATCTTTATTCTTCCTATAGAAATTCAATGTAGTTTTGGGTTAAGGGTCACTGACATTTCTAACAAAATTAAACTAACAAAGTGACATCTTACTCATAAAAAAATGTAGTTCTTCCTTTGCGATATATAGCAATCTCTTACTAAATTAACTTTTTTCCACTTAATTGTCAAATAAATCAGGCACATTGGCTACAGCATCACTTTCCTTTGATATGCAACCATCTGCGGTTAAGGACAACAGCACTTCGCAAAATTTTATCACTGGAAGTGATCAGTCAGGAGTGATACTGAGAAATAGTGAGCCCAACATTGTTCTGACCCCGAGGTTAAGTGGAATGTAAATGTAATGACCTAGAACAACAACGTTTGATTTTATTTTATTTTTTTGTCAGCAAAAACAACGTTCGATGTATATCTCCATGTCTCAAATTATTTATTTGGTATGAGATTTTTTGTAAGACTGCAGATAGGGGCATAGGGCCTGCAATGGTAACAAGACATTGAAGTTTGTCGTAGGCTTGATACCAATGCCTGGGGAGTTTGGGTTTCCTTGTTAATGTAGAAACCCTTTAAATTTATTTTTTTTATCAGTAGAAACCCCTTAATTAGCATTTGCCTTTTATTTAAAAAGTACTAAATTGGTATATACTGTAAATAAAATATCAAAACATAATAAGTCCGAATTACGTAAAGTCAAGTAATAATTTACTATTTTTAAATACAAAATACGCGCAATAGAGAGAAAAATTGATTATTTTTAAACCTCTAATTTTGTATTATATCTAATGGTTTATTTTGATACATTCAGGACTTTTTACACTTATATTTTCAACTTATATATATATATATATATATATATATATATATATATATTGTATTGGATTTTTTTTAATAAAAATAAATTTAATATCTTATAACAGATAATACACTATAAATTATCCGGTGGAAATTAGCATGTTAAACAGTTATACTTTAAGATTATTTTCAATATCTTTTGTTACTATTCTTTCATTCACTTTGATGTTTTTTGAAAATATTTTGAACATTATTTTATGGAATCAATTTTTAAACTCATTATTTAGCAATTTTTGGTTTCAAGAAATTATATATTTTTTACTTAACTAATTTACATTTAATGAAGGAAAAATATCAATTCATTTATTTGTTTATATTATTATCTGTTCGCTACCATATAATTTATTTATGTTGTATATAATTTTTAAATAAAAAAATTTTCATTATGTACTTTTTTTTAGAGAATATCACTATGTACTTAACCTATGCATTACACGAATAAATAAGCTAACCATGTTATAAAACCCAAATAAATCCTAAAATAACTCACTCGGGTGTTGAGTTTTGACCCATTGTTTGGCCGGCAAAGTCCTAAGCTTAAAATAAATGGCAGTTTCTATATAGACTCCTATATTTGCTCAGTACATCCCTACCTTCTTATTATATATTTTTTTATTGCCCACACCTTTTAATTGTTAAAACATAGTTTCAAAAAATACTTTGCAAAACAACATATATCAATTACGGACAGTAATTTCTATAACTATGTTTTAACAAAATACATAATTTTGGAAAACTACTTTCTAGAACAACAATTAGGAGTAAAAATAGACCAAGTTGAGCTGGGCTTTTCTAGGCCTGGTTCTAGCCTTGATTAAAAGTACATGGTCAAAGATATTTGGGTGTTACTTTGGACACCCAGCATTTTTGCTGGAACACCTAGCACCCGAGGTGAAAGGGCTAAAATGTCCTTCACCCATTTAATATATAAAAGAACAGTGACTTGTCCGTATGAGTCACTTGTTCTCTCCCTCCTGGTCACTGCTTCGTCTTCTCCTTCTCCGTCTTCTTCGTGACCTTCGTCTTCTCCTTCTGCTTCTGTTTCCTCTTCTCCCCCACGCACACGCACAACAACAATGACTTCGTCTTCTTCTCTCGTGTGCCTCTTCTACTTCATGTTGGTGGCTGCTTCCTCTCCCGCTGCAGCTTCTTCTTGTTGGGTTCATCTTCTTCCAAGTAAGTTCTCTGCTCTCCCTCCCATGCCGCTTCTCCCACTACTGTTGCTTGCTTGGTTCATTGTTGTTGGTTTGCTGTTGTATTGAATGAATGTGTTTGTTTGAACTGAATGAATGTTGGTTTGATTTGAATCAATGGCGGAATGGCAGAAGGTGGTTTATTTTTTAAAAAAAAAACCCATGCGGATCAACAATCTATATAAATCATACGAATCTGTAATCCATATGTTTTTTTTTTATTTTTTTAATTGAAAATAATAAACTAGAAATTATTTTTAAAATTTTTTTAGTGTAGTTGTTTCGTAATAATTTGTGAAATTTGATAATGTATTGATATTTTATTATGTATGGGCTTATTTGGTTAGTCTTCCTTTTTATATTATGTTGTGTAGGGATAACTTTTCTGATTTACATGTTAAATATATTAATATAAGATTAGACTAGATTAGATTAGATTAAATTTCCCTAATTAAGACTAAGATTAGAGTAGATTTCTAAAACTAAGACTAGATTATTTAGGCCAAAATATTAAATTAAAATATTGTAATATTATATTAGTGTAAGTTATAAAAAAAATTGAAACAAATATTTAACTTTGCTAGTGATGAATAATATTGAAATCATTAAAAATATTTAAAATAATTAAGATTTATTAGTTATAAAAATAATTCAATCGAAAATTTTAAATTATTTAAATTTATTATACAAAATAATGAAACAAATATTATAATTGTATAACAAATTTGTAAGTTATAAAAAATGATTGAAATAAAATTTTAAAATATATTAAATTTGGTAGTTATAAAAAATATTGACCTGAAAATTTAAAAGATTTTAACATTTTTAGTTAGTTATTTAAAATTGATTGAAACGAAATTTTAAACTACTATTGATTTTAAATTTAAAAATTTGATGAATTCAAAATTTAAATTTCAAAATATGATTGAAATAATATTTACAAAAATTAATAAAATAATTTAATTTTGTTAGTTTTATAAAATATTAAAACAAACATTGAAAATAATTTAATTTTATTAAACTTTTTTGAAACAACCATTTAAAATAATTTAATTTTGTTAGTTTTATAAAATATTGAAACAAACATTGAAAATAATTTAATTTATTAGTTTTAAAAAAATTTGAAACAACCATTTAAAATCATTTAAAATTGTTAGTTTAAAACAATTGTTGAAACCAAAATTTAAAATATATTAAAATTGTTTGTTTTAAAAAATGATTTAAATGAAAATGTAAAAGATTTTAAAATTCTTAGTTAGTTAAAAAAATATTTTAACATTGTTAGTTTTAAAAAATGATTTAAAGAAAAATTAAAAATAGTTTAACATTGTTAGTTATTTAAAAATGATTGAATCAAAAATTCATAATATTTTAACATTGTTAGTTATTTAAAAATGATTGAATAAAAAATTCAAAATATTTTAACATTGTTAGTTATTTAAAAATGATTGAAGCAAAAATTCAAAATATTTAAACATTTTAAAAAATGATTGAAACAAAAATACACAATAATTTTAATCATATTGTGCAGATAATGGTTAAAAATAGAGGTCTTGGTCGTGCTTTAGGCTGAGCAATAGGAAAAGCCCTGGGGAGGAGACAAGCGAGTGATGATGATAATGATGCCCGCAGCGGCGAAGGCCTACCGCATCTACCCACAGACAGCGACAATAGGAGCGTGTTGTTGAGGATCCTCCTACGATCGCGGAGGAATTGAACGAAGAGCAGCATGAAGCACCTATTGAGGATCCTTTTACTGATGTTGAGGGTTTTTCAGGCAGACCCCATGACACATCAATTCTGAGATATTATGAAAATCACATTACTCTGAGAACCTGGAATGGAGAGGTATGCATTTTTTAAAAAACAAAAAGCATGTAATTTACAACTTAATATTTTTTTACATGGTCAATATTATTATTTGCAGGAACGTCCTGAGTTGAAGGTATCTTCCCATGGAAGGAAGATGGCTAAGTTCAGGAGGCTGGCTCCAGAGATTGAAGGCCTTGTGGGTACTAGTAGACTAAGTCCTTTGATCAAGGACTAATGTCTGCTTTTGTGGAATGCTGGCATAAGGAAACTAGTAGTTTCCATCTGCCCGTCAGAGAGGTGACTATCACCTTGGATGATGTGGCATCATTGCTATATTTGCCTATCGTATGAGTGTTCCACAACTTTGAGCAACTTTATGTCGATGATGTTATCGAGATGTTGGCCGAATTACTTGAGGTCAACGCTGTAGAGGCAAGAGCGGAGATGATTCAATGCCATGGCTCGTATGTTCGATTATCGTGGTTGTGAGACATGTATCAGATGAAAATCGACGCATGTCACTGGATTGTAGCAGGGTGAGTGTATTTTTTGCATCTGCTTGGATGCACACTCTTTGCTAACCAGAGTGCCACACACGTGCACATGGTATCCTTGGATGCACTACGTGACTTGGCGCATAGTGGGACTTACGCTTGGGGCGCTGCTGTGTACATGTATGATAATTTAAATGAGACGTCAAAGAGCACGACGAGGCAACTTGTAGGATATATCACTCTATTACAAGTTAGTTCAAATGTTTCTAGAACATTTTTTTATTGGCATTGATTATTATATGTTGTCGCGTAATTTAATGAATCTGTTTGCAAAATATATTTAGTATTGGATCTACGAGCATTTTCTGTCCGTTGGTTCCACCCTAGCTACCGAGGATTATGATGAGAGGAGACCGCGTGCATGCCGATGGACCTCTGGCAAGCCTATATTGTTGCTGAAGAATGTGTAGGCATCGCAAGAAGATTCATTCGCCAACTAGCTGTAGGTCACAGATCGAGGCATAGGAGGCGTACGGACGGTCATTGAAGTTGTTATTTTATTTGTCTTATACATGTCATTTGTTATTTTTTGATAATTTATTTATTTCATACATTTATGTATGGACAGTAACATTTGATAGGTTTATAATTTTGGTGCCTTACTTACGAACATGTTTTTTATTATGCAATACAAATTTTGTCATCCGTTTATCGTTAATTAGTCATTAATGTTGATTTGAGGATTAAATTAATTCATCCATAACCAATTATGAATGTATGTTTTTTTTTTTTACATTGAAGCATCATAAATCATTCTCAAAGTTGACAACACACTGTGAATTGAATGCTTATGTTTTTAAAAAAATGAATAATACACATACATACGAACATAAAATGACTACTTAGTTGTTTTAGTTCTGATAATAACAATGCATGTTTGAAGCAAAATTAAAGCATGACACAACATTGTTGCACTTGACAACACATAGAAAGTGGCACGCATCTATTTTTAAAAAAATTAATACAAGTAGTCTCAGTGAACAACATCTATATATACCACACCAACACTCTCAAAAATCACACATTCTCGCCCAATCCAACTTTAGAAACCAAATTTTACAGGAAACTATGACATTTTTGGGAGAAATAAGTAGTTAGACCATTGTCAACTCCAAATTAGCTTTTATTTTTCCCAATGGATAAATGATTCACAATGAATCTGGTGTTTATTTCCAAAGTTCCACTCCGATACCCATTCGAGTACTAAACGATAATGGTTTTCAAACCCTCAAAACCAGAATGCACAATACCCTTGAACTAACAGAAGATCAATATTTGGATGAAATTTACTACCGACAACCATTCGCAAATGCAAGTAGCCAATTTGGCTTTCAAACTATGCAATTGAAAAATGATGATGATGTTAAGACAATGTTAATGTGTAATGATCAATACTCGTGTGTTGGCCTGATTGAGTTATTATGTACCATTGGTAGAACACCGAATGGTATATTAAACTTACTTCAAGCCACTATGACCCCTACTCATGATGCCCTGCTATATTACAACGAGAGGTAGAACATGCCACGCCAACACAACTTTGTGGGTTACTCGTTCACAGGAAAAAATCCAAAAAGATTTGACATTCCTTTGGGATGTACCATCGATGGACTGAAGGATGTTGTAACAGCCGTTCCTTTTGGGTTTTCCATTTTAATAAATAAATAAATAAAATTAATTAGGTCATAAGTTCCCTCACTATATAAATTAAATTTTAACCCATAGCAGCTTTTACAAAAACACCTTATGTTCCTTTTTTCTTCTTCTGG
The DNA here is from genome assembly GCF_000004515.6 of Glycine max. Classification (NCBI taxonomy): domain Eukaryota; kingdom Viridiplantae; phylum Streptophyta; class Magnoliopsida; order Fabales; family Fabaceae; genus Glycine; species Glycine max. Next base: position 23,783,967 of record NC_038241.2, read on the forward strand.
CGCACAATAACCCTAACAGAGCAGCCGGAGAAGGAGCTCTAGAGAGCACCAGAAACGCAACGATTGCTAACAGAGAACACTTGAGCGACTACATCGAGGTAAGGGATGAGTTATTCACGCTTGGGGATTAAAATGAACATGTATAGGGATCTCTAGAGGATCAATTTTGGGTTGTTTTTATAAATTTTTAATTCATGAACCCTTTCCAATTGAATATTTCATATGCTAAATTGAGTGTAATATGCATTATCATGAACTTCTATGATTCTGTTTAGTGTATATTGACATAATATTTTTTCTATTGAAGGGGGTTAGATTTTAAATTGTCAAATTGTTATCACTTGATTTTTTATTTTGTGTATATTAACGCGTACGATTTTCTTTGTTTTACGCTTGTGATTTACCACTGCTTTCAAATTTGTCAATGAATTGCTATCATTCGAATTAAAGGTTTGACCCAAATAATTGTATTCCCTTTTGCTTGCAATCAGAATGTATGAACCACACGTACTGCAACACTTATGAAGCTGACCACGTTTGTTTTGCATATATATATATATATATATATATATATATATATATATATTCTAAGAACACATAATAATAATAATAATAAATAAAATAAGGTTATAAAATAAGGTTTTTTTTAATTGAAATTAATATATTTCAATTTAATTTGTACGTGTTTTGTGTCATGTAAATATTACTACTGAATGATATGTGTATGATGCATGAGATGTGATAAATTATTTTATTGCCATTATGAAATTATGTGTAAGTGATAATCATTTGGTATGTAATGAATTGTGAATTACATGGGTGTTGAGATGTTATATGTATTGAGTTGTGAGCTATGAATTATGTAATCATACAACTGTAAGACCCTTTAAGGGCGACGAGTTAATGCGCGATGAGTTGTAATGTGTTCCATGGTGGGAACCCGACGAGTTTAATCACTTGAGGCACGAGGAGTTAAAATAATTTTGGAAAATAATTGAGATTTTGAAAACAATTGAGTAGTTGTGTGCATTGCATAATTCATAAGTAGAGTTTGTGTGTTAAAATATTTTATGGGTTGGACCTGAATCAGGAGGGAGAGGCCCTGACGGATTCCTCGGAGTCTAGGCCTTGGGGGTAAATACACCTGGTTTGAGTGCTCCTTTAAGCATGTGCTGATCTCATATGGTTGGAACATTCTCGCAAAATAGAGTGACCCTGACTGGTCTCCCTTTTATTTCACCTAGTGAGAGTGACCTGACTTACCCATTGTGAGACATGTCCCATCATGTACTCCTAGGCGTCCGACAAGGCTTTTCACTAAAAAATGGTATCGCATAGCATGTAGGCTTGAGTCTAGCGTAATTGTTGCATAACGCTTGTGTTTGACTTTCATTGAGTTAACTATTGCGGTTTGATGTTATTTTCTAGAGTGTGTGAACTTGAATGAGTGTGAATAATGTGTGTGATTTTTTGAAGTGATGTTATTTATATGAATTCAGCTCTAAGTATTATATGTTTCACATGCTCTAATATTTTATTTTATATGAATGTGATAACTCACTCCCGGTGTGTGTTCGTGTTTGGGCTAACTGCCATTTTGTTTCAGGTGAGCCAGCATATAATGAGTTTCATGCTGGAGATTGAGAGACTTAGCTTGTGATAGGGATATGCTCTGATAAGTGTGACATTGGGGCGTAGGATTTTACCTCATGTTATAATTTTGTGAATGATATAATTGTGTTATGTTTTCTGTTTTAGTTTTGTTTTATATTTATTCAATGGGCGGCCTTGTTTTGAGCCGGGATAACTTTATCTTTTATTCGAACAATTTCTACTGTGATTTCACTAACTGGATGTGAACCTTTTATAACAAATTATGAATCACAAACAGTAAGGCGATTGTTTTTTCGGCAACCAGGTCATTCTGAGTATTCAGACAAAGTTATCAAATTTGAAATTATTGAGCTAAAAACTGACGATGACGTGCTCAAGGTCTTAGTATAGTCTAACTACTGGAAACAATTTGGGCCAATAGAATTTTTAGCTATTTTTAGTAAATTGGTAATCAAAATGGAAGACGACATGTCTCAATCGCAACATGATTCATTGCAAAATTAGTAGTAGTTAATTGTAGTTTTTGATGCATCTTCTGTTTTTTTCAACTATGTTGAAGTTAATGTAATGTTTAAATTCGTGTCCATTAGCTAATGAAACCGTATTTTTATTATTTTCAAAGTACTTAATTATTTCCTAACTTTGTAAAATAATGATTGAAAATAAATTATTATTTACAAAAATGTCAACCAAACAATTATATACACAAACGTTAGTGGAAATAACATATTTTATGTTCATTGCTCACCTAAATCAACAAATTCAGTTTTCAGCCTAGACAAATTTGTGTAACGTTGCATTCTACCTATGTACGGGGTGGGCCACTGCTTTGTCTGATAATGACAATGCGTGTTCCACAACAACGCCAATGGTGCTAAAGGACAATGGTCTCGTAAAAAAGCCTATTACATAATGATAAACAGATTCAATGTAAGATAACCAACTACATTGTCACCACTTATACTAACATCATAATTATGCAATTACATGTACAAAATAATTTCCATACACATGACCAATGCATATTACACGATGCACAGAAGAATTTGGTGGCGACTGACTTCTAAGAGGAAAAAATGTCATGCTTTGTTATCATGAAAGAGAAACAACGATCATGTTGTATCGTGAAGCAATGACATATCCCATATCCGTAATATTCATCCACTTGTCCATGGTAATCTACATGTAAAAGACAACAAATATCGATTACTTAAATGTTATTTTAAGAAAAAGTGACATAATAATGAACTTACGCACCATAGATAATCTGTCAACAAGTAGGGAATGCTTTAATTCCTAAGATCTCTCTATGCCACCAAACAGGTTGATATACTCTTCCGACCAGCTTGTTAGTTCTTTATGCAGATGGTTGCTCACCAATGACCATGATTCTTCACCCACACCAATAAGGCAGCTATTGCCCGATAACCACAGTTACCATTCGCTTTGACACCAATAATGTTTTCAATAGAATCCTGGATGCACGGATGAAATTGATCCAGCATTGGAATATTCCATCTCTGTATTGGTTCCTCAGATGATGATGCACTATGTTTCACTAAAGAATTACTATTTTGCACAGAGTGTAACACATCAACATACTTCCAATAAGACGGATAATGTTTTGTTGACTTTTGTTGTTTGGTCAATGGTTTTTTTTGGAGCATCCTTGGTTTTCACCTTTTCTGGAGGAGGACACATGGAGTTCAGATCAGGATAAGCAATTTCTCGCAACTTTGTCTTAAAATGTACTTTGCCACAAACATCAAGCTGCTCAAAGTGTTTCGATATGATTTCAATCTCCTTAGTTATGGCCACCTATGTCTCACATAACCCTTGATCTGAAAAACTAAGTCTCCACCAAAAAATGTGGATTGCCTCTAGTGGTATGGAGCCAACAACATATTTAGACAACTCACATGCACAGGGAAGACTATGGGTACTCCTCATGACACATCCACAACGTGAAGGGTTTTTGCCTCCATAAGGTACACGCTCATACTCAGCAGCAATTTCATTTAAAGTGTACCTTGATACCATGCCAAGTAGTTTTTTGTACAAGGTAACTTTAAACACATGCGTGCTTGTCTCAAAAGATGCTTTAATCTAGGTGTGTTAAAGTGTCATCATGTTGTTCATTGCTTCCCAAACACTGCATATGTCACCAAGAGAGTTTTGTAGGAGTCTCTTTAATGACCAATGAGCACTCTCAACCCTACAAATGAAATATACAACAACATATAAACAATTGCAACATTTTCATTTAAGTCAACACTTAAACAAATCAACACAAACAAAAAAAAATATTCATACCTGTTAGTGGTTCTGTTTCCTAGATGCATCACTTTGTTGGTCCTTGCTTTCAAAAAAATTTCTTTGTGCGGAAACACCCATGTTTGACAGACATAGTCCACAAACATAGGTCACTGAGAGCAAGCCATTTCAAAGTTTTTAAGGTACTCATCAAAAGAACTCTCACATGGACAGTCAACCAAACTCCCCTAAGCCTCCATCACATAATCCCTTGCATTCTTTTGAGCAACCAGGGTTTTGCACTTTGCCTTCACATTCTTGTCAATGTGGATCCAACACAACAAGTTTGTAGCATCCGAGAATACAGTTTTCACTACATTCATCAAAGACAAATCTCTGTCGGTGACGATAACCCCGAGGAGTGCATCAACTCTCATGAAAAGACCCCGAAACCATTGTAGAGCCCAAACAACATTATTAAGATGTTCTCCTTCCAAGTAAGCAAAAGCAGTGGAGAATGTCATTCCTGTTGGTATAACACCAACAATATCAAGCAACGACACTTTGTACCTACTTTTTTTGTAGGTACTATCAATCAAGAAAACCAAATTACAAGAATTGGTTAACTTTACTACATCAGGATGACTCCAGAACACATCAGGTACATCATTATCATCCTTCATCCTATGCCAGTGAATATATTGATCTCGATCAAGCAGCATCATGAGTTGTTGCATTTTGGTGTTACTCCCTCTTATGGAAGAACAGTAAGCATATCTGACATTGTATGTTTGATTGTTGTATAACTGTTGGCATTGTGCTCCTTCAACGTCAAGAGAATATTTCTTGGCTTCACCATGGATTTCGTCATATCAGCAACAACTATCTTCTCATCCTTTGTCAGTCGACCCCATATGGATGCCCCACTAATGACTTTGTCATTTTGAGATTGTGAACCCCACAAATTAACTTCACTATCCATCCTTCTCCTCCCAAAACTGGCTTCACATGCAACTTAAACGGGCATCTACATTTTCTACTACCAGTGCATGTTCTTACCAAATCATTCTTCTTAGGCCTATTGATGAGGACATAACTAAGGACAAGGACCATGAAGCACTTGAAGGGCCCATGACCAGAGGCAGACTTAAACAGGCCCAACACGTCATAGAGACAAGGCAGGTCATTTGTATAGTTGCCATTGATGATGATTGAAGGTCCAAGTGGAGAAAGATGAAGGCCCAAAGGCAGAGGCACTACCAAGACTATTAATTGTTGCTCAAGGCCCAAATCTAATTTAAAGGCCCAAGTTAAATATGTTTTTAGTTATAATTTTTATTTATTGTAATTTTGGCCCAAACTATTTAGAAGGCCCATGTCTATTTTTATCTTTTTGTTTAGATACACTATAAGTATTGGTTTTTGTTTTCAATAAAGAAACTTTTGGCATTTGATAAAATTCGGTGAGAGTTACTCTTTGAGTTCCTTGTTGAACCAATCTCAGACTTATCAATGTAATCCTTGCGGCGTCTACCCTGACTTATCTTCCTTCACTGGAATTGGCGTCATCCAAATTTCCGTAGCCTGTATCAAACGATCCGCTCCTACTCAGGTTCGTGTTTTTGTCCTTGTTCTGTTATTTGCGTTCTTGTTTACATCTTGTTTCGTTCTTGTTTGTGTCTTGTGTTCTGTTATTTGTGTTCTTGTTCTTGTTCTTGTCACGTTCTTGTTCTTGTTTCTTGTGTCTTTCAGACTTTGTGTAAAAAAAAAAAACAAATCTGTTTGAGTTCCTGTTTCTTATTCTTGTGCCTGTCATATTGTATTTTGTCTTCTGTTCATAACTTTTGTTTCAGCCTATTCGAATTCTCTTTGGGGTAAAAATTGCCTAATTGCCGAATTGCTAAATTGTCAAATTTTCCTAATGATGATTGCCTATTGAACGAATTCTAATAGCTGGACGTCTAAAAAAAACAAAACAAAAAAAGAGAAAAAAAAAGAGAACGAAAAAAAAGAAAGAAAGAAAGAGAGAAAGAAAAAAGAAAGAAAGAAAGAAAAAAAAAGGAAACAATTGCAAAAAAAAAAGTTTGGAAGAGATTTGGGTGTTTGATCTTTGAACACGAAATTGAGGCATTTAGAGATATTTTTTTTGGAAAGAAAATCGTGGATCAAATCCCCTTATCTAGATTCTCCTCTGAATTCTGAGCGTTTTGATATATAGTGGGCCTCAAACGGACAACCATATCAAAAGTTATGAGCATTTGAAGTTTACTTGTCCTATCTGTTGTCATATCTGTTATCCTATCTAATATCTTATTTGTTATCCTATTAATGTCTTATCTGTTATCCTATCTAATATCTTATCTATTATCCTATCTAATATCTTATTTGTTACCCAAATTAAAGCTAATATGTTATCCAAATCCAATCTAATATATTATTATCCAAATCAAGTTCAAGTTGTTATCCCAAATCAAATCTGTCTGTGATCATTATATTGTCTTTCCTTTTATTTTATATTACCTTGTGTGTCTAATTTGGTCCATCCAGGAACTTAAGAGGAAACACGAGTGGTAAAAGGCAAGAGGAAATACATTACACAAAAGCCTATTGAGAGCATCAAACACGAGTGTACTACCATCTAAGAGTTAAACACATGAGTAGAGTGTGGTGAGGTCCTGAAACCCTTAATAATTTTTATTGCACATTTTTTTTCCTGATGAATTATGGCTGGAGCAGGTGGTGGTGGTGATGAGTATCATCAGTTGGACAGAGCTCAACGTCTGTTACTGGATGCGATGAATGCACAGATGCAATGTTTGCTGGACTGTACCAATGAGGAGGTCTATGGACGACTAGAAGTTTTGGAGAACCAAGCTAATCAGAATGCTAGACGAAATATAGATGGGAATAAAGGTAACAATGGCGGTAATGACGGACCAAGGCAGAACCTGGTTGAGGGAGTAAAGCTCAATGTTCCTCCCTTCAAAGGCAGAAGTGATCCAGATGCCTACCTGGATTGGGAAATGAAGATTGAGCATGTATTTGCCTGCAATGACTACACTGATGAGCAGAAAGTCAAGCTAGCAGTAGCTGAATTCTCTGACTATGCCCTTGTTTGGTGGCATAAATACCAGAGAGAAATGCTGAGAGAGGAACGACGAGAGGTAGATACATGGACTGAGATGAAAAGGGTGATGAGAAAAAAGGTATGTGCCCACTAGCTATAACAGAACCATGCGACAGAAACTCCAAGGGCTGTCCCAAGGGAATTTAACCATGGAAGAATATTATAAAGAGATGGAAATGGCGTTAGTGAGGACCAACATCGAAGAGGACTCCGAAGACACAATGACTCATTTCCTGAATGGTCTAAACCCTGAAATCAGAGATGTTGTTGAATTACAAGAGTATGTAGTGTTGGATGACTTGTTACATAGGGCACTCCGGGTTGAACAGAAAATTAAAAGAAAAAGTGCAACAAGGAGGAACTCACCCAATACTTACAACCAGAACTGGACCAACAGATCCAAGAAGGAGGGAGGTAATTCGTTCCGCCCTGCAGCCACATCCCCGCATGGAAAGTCAGCAGCGTCCAGTGTAGGTGGAAGCAAACATAACACCTCTACTTCCTCATCCAATACTGGAACCAGAAACATAAAATCTTTCAAGTGCTTAGGCAGAGGACATATTGCTTCTGAATGACCAACCAGGAGGATCATGATCATGAAGGATGATGGAGAAATCACTAGTTAGTCTGAAATCAATGAAGAAGAAGTGGAAGAAGAAGAGTATGAGGAGGAAGCTATGCAGGGCGATATGTTGATGTTGAGAAGCTTGTTGGGAAATCAAATGCAGCCACTGGATGACAATCAAAGAGAAAATATTTTCCACACCAGGTGTGTAATTAATGGTAAGCTGTGCTCTTTAATTGTTGATGGAGGAAGCTGTACCAATGTTGCATGTTCCACATTAGTGACCAAACTGAATTTGGAAACTAAGCCCCATCCTAGACCATACAAACTTCAGTGGCTTAGTGAAGATGAAGAGGTAAAAGTGACTCAATAGGTTGAGGTGTGTCTCACCATTGGGAGATATAATGATAGGGTGCTGTGTGATGTGGTCCCAATGGAAGCGACCCATGTGCTGTTAGGAAGACCGTGGCAGTATGATACCCAGGCAGTGCATGATGGCTTCACCAACAAAATATCTTTCAAGCAAGCTGACAAGAAAATTGTTCTGAAACCGTTATCTCCTAAAGAGGTTTGTGAGGATCAGATAAAAATGAGAGAAAAGAAAAAGAGTGAGACACTTGAGAGGAAAAAGAGTGAAACACTTGAGAGGAAAAAGAGTGAACCACTTGAGATGAAAAAGAGTGAAACACTTGAGAAGGAAAAGAGAGGAAAGAAAAATAGTGAAACACTTGAGAGGGAAAAGAGAGAAAACAAAAAGAGTGAAACACTTGAGGGCAAAAACAACTTTGTTTAGCAACAAAAAAGGAGGTAATGAGGGTGCTTTGTGTGAGACAACCCCTCTATTTATTGTTTTCTCAACGTCAGATGTTGCATGCTAACCCAATTGATGAATTTAAATTGCCTTCTAGTATTCAGTCTCTTCTGCAGGATTTTGATGATGTGTTTCCAGCAAGTGTACCGGATGGTTTACCACCATTGAGGGGAATAGAGCATCACATTGATCTCATTCCAGGAGCGTCCTTGCCCAATCGGCCAGCTTATAGGAGCAACCCACAAGAAACTAAGGAGATTGAAAGGCATGTGTCTGAACTCCTGAGCGAAGGTTGGGTGAGAGATAGTATGAGTTTGTGCGTTGTACCTGTCATTCTAGTACCCAAGAAGGACGGCTCATGGAGGATGTGTTCTGATTGTAGAGCCATAAACAACATCACCATCAGGTATAGGCATCCAATTCCCAGGTTAGATGATCTTGTTGATGAACTGTATGGTGCACGTGTGTTTTCCAAAATTGATTTGAAAAGTGGCTATAATCATATTAGAATTAGAGAGGGAGATGAATGGAAAACTGCCTTTAAAACAAAATATGGTTTGTATGAGTGGATGGTTATGCCATTTGGTTTGACTAATGCACCTAGTACTTTCATGAGATTGATGAACCATGTTTTAAGGGAATTTATTGGGAAATTTGTGGTGGTGCACTTTGATGATATTCTTATCTATAGCACTAGTCTTGATTTGCATGCTGAACATTTGCAATTTGTTTTAAGTGTGCTTAGGAAAGAAAAATTGTATGCCAACCTAGAAAAGTGCTCCTTTTGTACTGATCATGTGGTGTTTCTAGGTTTTGTTGTTAGTGCTGAGGGAGTACAGGTGGATGTGGCAAAGGTTAAGGCCATCCAAGAATGGCCAACACCTAAGACCCTGAGTGAGGTGAGGGGATTTCATGGTTTAGCAAGTTTCTATAGGAGATTTGTTAAGGATTTTAGTACATTGGATGCACCTCTAATGGAAATTGTTAAGAAGAATGTGGGTTTCAAATGGGGTAAGAAACAAGAAGAGGCCTTTGCTGCCCTCAAACATAGGTTAACTAATGCACCCATTCTTCCTATGCCTAATTTTGCAAAATCATTTGAAATTGAGTGTGATGCATCAAATGTGGGTATTGGGGCTGTTTTGTTGCAAGAGGGACATCCGATAGCTTATTTTAGTGAAAAGTTAAGAGCTGTTGCCCTTAACTATTCAACTTATGATAAGGAATTGTATGCTTTGGTTAGAGCTTTACAAACTTGGCAACATTACTTATTACCCAAAGAGTTTGTCATCCATAGTGATCATGAGTCCTTAAAATACTTAAAAGGCCAAGGAAAGCTTAATAAGAGGCATGCTAAGTGGGTAGAGTTTTTAGAGCAATTTCCATATGTCATCAAACATAAAAAAGGGAAAGGGAATGTAGTGGTTGATGCGCTGTCTAGGAGACGTGCTTTACTTGCTATGCTTGAAACTAAACTGTTTGGTCTCGAGTCTTTGAAAGACATGTATGTGAATGATGTGGACTTTGCTGAAATTTTTGCTGCATGTGAAAATTTTTCTGAAAATGGTTACTATAGGCATAATGGATTCTTGTTTAAAGCAAATAAATTGTGTGTGCCTAAGTGTTCCATTAGAGAGTTGCTTGTGAGTGAATCACATGAGGGGGCGTTGATGGGACATTTTGGGATTCAAAAGACCCTGGAAATTCTGCAAGAGCATTTCTTTTGGCCTTATATGAGGCGTGATGTGCATAAGTTTTGTGGTCATTGCATTGTGTGTAAACAAGCTAAATCTAAGGTTAAACCTCATGGATTGTATACTCCTTTGCCTGTTCCTGAATATCCTTGGACTGACATATCTATGGACTTTGTTTGGGGGCTGCCCAAAACCAAGAATGGAAAGGATTCTGTGTTTGTTGTTGTTGACAGGTTTTCTAAGATGGCAAACTTCATCCCTTGCAAGAAAGTGGATGACGCTTGTCATGTGGCTGATTTGTTTTTCAAAGAAATAGTGCGGCTTCATGGATTACCGAGGAGCATTGTCAGTGATAGGGATGCAAAATTCCTTAGTCACTTTTGGAGGACCTTGTGGGGTAAGATTGGTAGTAAATTTTTGTTTTCTACTACTTGTCACCCACAAATTGATGGTCAAACTGAGGTAGTCAATAGGACTTTAGGTACACTGCTTAGGACTGTTTTAAAGAAAAATCTTAAATCTTGGGAAGCATGTTTGCCTCATGTTGAGTTTGCTTATAATCGGGCTGTCCATAGCACCACTAATTGTTCACCATTTGAGATAGTGTATGGATTTAATCCTTTGACTCCTCTTGATTTGTTGCCTATGCCTAACATTGCTATGTTTAAGCATAAGGATGCACAGGCTAAAGCTGAGTATGTGAAGAAGCTGCATGAGCAAGTGAAGGCTCAAATTGAAAAGAAAAATGCGAGCTATGCAAGGCAAGCCAACAAAAGCAGAAAGAAAGTCGTGCTTGAACCAGGTGATTGGGTTTGGGTACACCTGAGGAAGGATAGGTTCCCAAAACATAGGAAGTCCAAGCTTCAACCTAGAGGAGACGGACCATTCCAAGTGTTGGAGAAGATCAATGACAATGCGTACAAGATTGACTTGCCTAGTGAGTATAATGTAAGTGCCACTTTCAATGTGTCTGATCTATCTCTTTTTGATGCAGATGGAGGAGCCTTGGATTTGAGGACAAATCCTTTTCAAGAAGGAGGGAGTGATGAGGACACAACTAAGGACAAGGACCATGAAGCACTTGAAGGGCCCATGACCAGAGGCAGACTTAAACAGGCCCAACATGTCATAGAGGCAAGGCTGGTCATTTTTATAGCTGCCATTGATGATGATTGAAGGCCCAAGTGGAGAAAGATGAAGGCTGATGCAATCCTTCCTAGGAAAGGACCAGTTACTAGAGCCATGAGCAAGAGGCTCCAAGAGGATTGGGCTAGAGTTGATAAAGAAGGCCTTAGGGTTCTCATGAACCTTAGGGTAGATTTTTGAGCCCATGGGCCAAGGTTGGGTCCACTCTTCTTTGTAAATAGTAGAATAGGTTGTTTTCTTCTTTTGGGCCTTGTATTTTGGCCATTCTAGTAATATAGGGTTTTAGCCTTGTATTTCAGGGCATTTTGAGTAGTCTTTGTAGTAGGATTTTTTTTGTATTTTCATGTTTTTTTTGTCATGGGGGTGAGCTTAGGTATTATAGGGGTGTGTAGCTAAGCTCTAGCTTCTCAAGGAAGCTTCTCAAGGAGGTGAGCTTAGTTTTTAGATGGGTGTGTGTAGCTAAGCTCTAGCTTCTCAAGGAAGCTTCTCAAGGAGGTGAGCTTAGTTTTTAGATGGGTGTGTGTAGCTAAACTCTAGCTTCTCAAGGAAGTTTTCTCAAAGAAGCTTCTCAAGGAAGTTTTCTTAAGAAAGCTTCTCAAGGAAGTTTTCTTAAGAAAGCTTCTCAAGGAAGCTACCTAGTCTATAAATAGAAGCATATGTAACACTTGTTGTAACTTTGATGAATGAGAGTCTTGTGAGACACAACTCAAAGTTCAACTTCTCTCCCTTTTTCTTCCTTCAATTTCGTGCTCCCCCCTCTCTCTTTCTCTCCCTCTTTCTTTTCCTCCATTGAAGCATCCTCTCCAAGCTTCTTATCCAAGGCTCATCTTGGTGGTGAAGCTCCTTCTTCCATGGCTTATTCCCTAATGGATGGCGCCACCTCTTACCTCTTCTCCTTTGTCTTCCGCTGCATCTCCATGGTGGAAAATCACCATTAGAGGACCTCATTGAAGCTCAAAGATCCAGCCTCCATAGAAGCTCCACAAGCAAGCTTCCATCAAGTGGTAATCAGAGCACAAGAGCTTCAAGTAGGTGCTCCTTAATCCTCCATTAATTTTTTTTCTTTACCTTCTCTTCCATTGTTGTTTCTTCATTTTTCTCCATGTATCTCCTCACATGTCTTGTTCTAAATGTTGTTAACATGATTCTTTAGAGTTTGCACCGATTAAACTTGCTATAGAAGTTAGATTTGATTTTCTATGGTTCAAATTTCTTGTTCTTGTTCTTGAACCATGAATTGTGTTGAGTTTAGGTTCCTTTGAGTTTTGTCTTGTTATTTTTTGTGGCTGAAACCTAAACCATAAAATTCTTACAAAAATATTAAAGTAGAAGAAAACCTCAAAAATCTAGAGTGACTTGTTCACCTATTGTAGTTTTGTCATAGAAGTCATGTCTAGTCATGAAACTTGTCACATAAGATTTCTTATGTTGTGCTGAATTTTATTTTCTTGTTTCTTTGTCTAACTCATTTGTTCATGTGTATGAAATTCTTTTAGCCTATTATTTGATTTGAGTCAAATCTTTCATGTTAATTAGTCCTTAACATGTTCATGCAAAATTCTTAGAGAGTCTTTGATTGTGAACCTTTTCTTGAACTTTTAGGTTTCTTTATGATTGTGTCTATTGTGAATTTGAGTTTTGGTGATTGAATTGCTGGCTGAAATGTTGATCCTAAGTGAATATTGAACTCCGAAAACTGTGGTAAACAATCCTAGTGAGTTCAACATACATAGGAAGGTTGAAAGTAAGCCCAAGGCAATCAATATACCATGCTTAAAGAAACAAATCGCTGGTGCTGGCAGCTTGGACATACAAACTTGTAAAAATTACTGAGAATTGGTTACTTCGAATTTTGAGCTGAAATTTTTACTGAATTTTATAGACATCTGGAAAAAAGTTATAAAAAAAGAAACAAGTGATTTGGATAAAATAAAAAAATACGAAAAATCGCACAAGTTGGCAGGAAAATCAGTATCCAGAAAAAAAAGGTGAAAAGGAAGGGTGCTTGTTGTTTTGGCTCAAAATTTATTCTATAATTGGAAATTTCAATTCAAAATTAGTGTGAAGACAAGTGCCAAAGCTAGAGTTTTGTTGAGTCTTTTTTTTTTTCAGTTTTTTTACTCTACTCTAGAGCCATTCTAAGTTTCTCTTTGAGTCCTAGCTTGCTTCTATGTCCTTTTCATTGCTTTAATTGTTGAATAATCCTTGAAAAATTGTCTTGTTAAAACTCCATTGGTTTAGCTTTCATTTCATTTTTTTTGGTCTTTGGTTATTGCTTGTCTCTTTGTTTCCTTGTTTGTGGGTTGCCATATAGGGAATTGGAAGGAGGATTGGTGCCATCCCTTGAAGAATTTGAGTCCAGAAGCAAGGGGCCAACCACCTTAAGAGCTATTGGACTAAGAAGCACTCCAAATTGAGTGAATCACCAAAGAGAGAACAACCACCAAAATTGAGGACCGTTTTGTAATTTTGTAATTTGCAATTTACTTACCTTCATTGCTTTCAATTTTTTGTAACAAAAAGGTCTTTCATTGGAAGTGTGTTGGGAGCCTCCAATAGGTTACCAAACTTCCATTTGTGTGTAATAATTTTAGGCAATTTTTGCTTAGGATAGTGAGTGTTTTGTTGGAAACCTTGAATGTGGTCATCCAAACACTCTTAGGATTCACCTAGTTTACATTTCTTGCTTACTTTCATAGCTTATTTCTTTTACCTTCCATTGTCAAATCGCCTAGATATCTTGCATTTTACCAATTAGTTTTTTTTACCTTATCTTTCACACCTCTTTTAGTGTTTATTTTGGCTAGTTTCAACCATAGTTTCTTTTACCTTTTGTTTTCAAACCTCCAACAAGAAAGAACCACAACTTAGAAACCAACATGAGTCATAATTCAACTAGTGTTAATGATGAGGGTACTAGTCATAAGGACCCTCTATCTAGAATCTTAGATGAGTTTAGTTCTCTCAAGTTATGGAAAGAAAAACAAGAGAGAAAAGAAAAAGGAAAAAAAAGAGTGGAAGAAATAAGTCAAGATGAAAGAGAGAAAATAAGAGAGGAAGAAAGAAGAAAAATAATAAAAGAAATGAAAAGAGAAAAACATGCCTCCTATAGTAGTCATGACTCTTGCAAGAGTTTAAGTGAAGAACTTAGCGACTATTATAGAGGGCGCCATAGTTCACATACTAAACATCACTCCCAAAGAAGGGAAAGGGATAGAAGGCCTCAAGAGGTTAACATTAGTCTTCCATATTTCCATGGAAACGATAATGTTGAGGCCTACTTAGATTGGGAAATGAAGGTTGAACAACTCTTTGCTTGCCATAATATTAGCGAAGAGAGAAAAGTTCCATTGGCTACCCTTAGCTTTCAAGGGTATGCCCTCTATTGGTGGACTTCCCTTGTTAGGGAACGAAGGATTCATGGGGATCCTCCAGTAGAGTATTGGAATGATCTTAAGAGTGCCCTTAGGAAGAGGCACATTCCTCCCTACTATGAAAGGGAGCTTATGGACAAGCTCCAAAGGCTTAAACAAGGAAGTATGAGTATTGAAGAATACAGACAACAAATGGAACTACTCTATTTAAGAGCTGGACTTAGGGAGGAGGAAAGGACAAGCATAGCGAGGTTCCTTAGTGGGCTTAATATGGAAGTAAGGGACAAGGTTGAACTCCTTCCATATAGGGACCTAGATGAACTAGTCCAACTTTGTATAAGAGTGGAACAACAACTAAAAAGAAAGTCTTCTTCAAAATCTTATGGCTTTCACTCTTATCCAAGGAAGGACCAAGCCCAAGGAGTTTTGGGGGCTACACCTTCAAAACCCAAGGAAGAAAAGGGTAAGACCATAGAGAAATACACCCCTAAGACTAGTTCCCAAGAAAGGACTAGCAACATTAAATGTTTCAAATGTCTTGGGAGAGGTCACATTGCCTCTCAATGCCCCACAAAGAAAACCATGATTATGAGGGGTCAAGACATTTATAGTAGTCAAGAGGAAACTACTTCTTGCCCTTCCTCTAGTGGAAGTGAAGATGAAGTAAGGGGTGAAGAGTCTAGTGAGGAAGTCTACCCCCATGAAGAAGGTGACCTCTTAATGGTTAGAAGGCTCCTTAGAGGTCAATCTTGTGATCTATCTCAATCCCAAAGAGAGAACATATTTCATACAAGATGCAAAATTTTAGATAAAACTTGTTCTCTCATTGTGGATAGTGGATCTTGTTGCAATTGTTGTAGCACAAGATTAGTTTCCAAGTTGAACCTCACTATCATTCCCCACCCAAAACCTTATAAACTTCAATGGCTCAATGAGCAAGGGGAAATGATAGTTAACCAACAAGTGAAGGTACCTTTCTCCATTGGGACATATAAGGATGAAGTTAATTGTGATATAGTTCCCATGGAGGCAGGACATATTCTTTTAGGAAGGCCGTGGCAATTTGATAGGAAGATCATTTACAATGGCCTAACTAATGATATTACCCTCACCCATCTTGGCACTAAATTTGTGTTGCATCCTCAAACACCTTCACAGGTGGCCAGAGATCAACTAACTATGAAAGATAAGAGGGATGAGGAAGAAAAACTAGAAAAACAAAAGAAAAAGAAGGATAGTAAGGCCTTGTCTTCAAAGGTCAAGGGGAAGGAAAAAGAGGAAAAGGATTCCTCCAAGAAGATTGTTAAGAAGGAAAATCATTTTGCAACAAAAGGTGATATTAAAAGAGCACTCCTTCTTAAACAATCTTTCTACCTTCTCCTATCAAGGGAAACATCCCTTAGCACTGCCACAATTCCTACATTTGAGACCTTAACCCCAAAGGTCCAAGAACTCTTACATGAATTTGGTGATATATTTCCCAAAGAGATACCCCCTGGGCTACCTCCTTTAAGGGGAATAGAACACCAAATAGATTTAGTCCCAGGAGCAAGCCTTCCTAATAGGCCAGCCTATAGGACTAATCCTCAGGAGACTAAGGAGATAGAGTCTCAGGTAAAAGAATTGTTGAAGAAGGGCTGGGTCCAAGAGAGCCTAAGCCCATGTGATGTGCCAGTGTTGTTGGTGCCCAAAAAGGATGGTACGTGGAGAATGTGTACAGATTGTAGGGCCATCAACAACATCACTGTAAAGTATAGGCACCCCATTCCTAGACTTGATGAGTTGCTTGATGAGTTGCATGGTGCCAATATCTTTTCAAAAATTGATCTTAAAAGTGGGTATCACCAAATCAGGATGAAAAAGGGTGATGAGTGGAAAACCGCTTTCAAGACCAAGTTTGGTTTGTATGAATGGCTAGTGATGCCTTTTGGGCTCACTAATGCACCAAGCACCTTTATGAGGCTTATGCATCATGTCTTAAGGGATTTCATAGGTAGATTTGTAGTTGTTTAATTTGATGATATTTTAGTGTACAATAGGAGCCTCGATGATCACTTAGGACATCTCAGGCAAGTTCTTTCAGTCCTTAGGAAAAACACCCTCTATGCAAATATAGAGAAGTGTACTTTTTGTGTAGATAATATAGTTTTCTTAGGGTTTGTAGTTGGTAGAAATGGGGTCCAAGTGGACCCTGAGAAAATCAAGGCCATCCAAGAATGGCCCACCCCAAAAAGTGTGGGAGATATTAGGAGCTTCCATGGGTTGACAAGCTTCTATAGAAGGTTCGTTCCTAATTTCTCTACAATTGCATCACCTCTCAATGAGCTAGTGAAGAAGAATGTGGCATTTACCTGGGGTGAAAAACAAGAGCAAGCCTTTGCTTTGCTCAAAGAAAAGCTTACTAAGGCACCTGTTCTAGCTCTTCCTGACTTTTCTAAAACTTTTGAGCTAGAATGTGATGCCTCTGGAGTGGGAGTTGGAGCTGTTTTGTTGCAAGGTGGGCACCCTATTGCTTATTTTAGTGAAAAACTTCATGGTGCCACCCTTAACTACCCCACCTATGATAAAGAGCTTTATGCCTTAATAAGAGCACTCCGAACTTGGGAACATTACCTTGTTTCCAAGGAATTTGTCATTCATAGTGATCATCAATCACTTAAGTTCATTAGAGGGCAAAGCAAGTTAAACAAAAGGCATGCAAAATGGGTAGAGTACCTAGAGCAATTTCCATATGTTATCAAATACAAAAAGGGAAAAAAATGTGGTAGCTGATGCCCTCTCTAGGAGACACACATTGTTTTGCTCCCTAGGAGCTCAAATTTTAGGATTTGATAATATTAGGGATTTGTATGCTTTAGATGAACATTTCTCTCCCATTTACAAGAGTTGTGGGAAAAAGGCCCAAGATGGATACTATTTGGCTGAGGGGGATAGACAAGACCCTTGTCTTACTCAAAGAAAAGTTTTATTGGCCCCATATGAAGAAAGATGTCCATAAGCATTGCACTAGGGCCACTTTGGGATAGACAAGACCCTTGTCTTACTCAAAGAAAAGTTCTATAGGCCCGATATGAAGAAAGATGTCCATAAGCATTGCACTAGGTGTGTGGCTTGTTTACAAGCCAAGTCTAGGGTGATGCCTCATGGGCTATACACACCCTTACCCATTCCATCTGCACCTTGGGTAGACATTAGTATGGACTTTGTCCTTGGGCTCCCTAGAACCCAAAGAGGTGTAGACTCTATCTTTGTAGTGGTGGATAGGTTTAGCAAGATGGCACACTTTATACCATGCCACAAGGTGGATAATGCTTCCCATATCTCAAAACTCTTTTTTAGGGAAGTTGTGAGACTCCATGGTTTGCCTAGGACCATTGTGTCAGATAGAGATGCTAAGTTCCTTAGCCACTTCTGGAAAACATTATGGGCTAAGCTAGGAACTAAGCTTCTTTTCTCTACCACTTGTCATCCACAAACTGATGGGCAAACAGAGGTAGTGAATAGGTCTTTATCCACTCTTTTAAGGGCTCTTCTAAAAGGCAACCATAAGTCTTGGGATGAGTATCTTCCTCATGTAGAATTTGCCTACAATAGGGGGGTTCATAGAACCACCAAGCAATCCCCTTTTGAGGTTGTCTATGGGTTCAATCCCTTAACACCCTTAGACCTCATTCCCCTCCCACTTGACACTTCTTTTATACATAAAGAAGGGGAATCTAGGTCAGAGTTTGTAAAGAAGTTGCATGAGAGGGTTAAGACCCAAATAGAGAACCAAACAAAGGTGTATTCAACTAAGGGCAATAGAGGAAGAAAGGAGCTAGTTCTTAATGAGGGGGACTGGGTTTGGCTCCATCTTAGGAAGGAAAGATTCCCTACTAAAAGGAAATCCAAGCTTAGCCCAAGAGGGGATGGACCTTTTCAGGTCTTGGAGAGGATCAATAATAATGCCTATAGGTTGGACCTCCCAAGAGAGTATGGAGTCAGCACCACTTTTAATATTTCTGATTTAATTCCTTTTGCAGGTGGAGCTGATATAGAGGAGGAGGAACCAACAGATTTGAGGTCAAATCCTCTTCAAGGGGGAGGGGATGATGCAATCCTTCCTAGGAAAGGACCAGTTACTAGAGCCATGAGCAAGAGGCTCCAAGAGGATTGGGCTAGAGTTGATAAAGAAGGCCTTAGGGTTCTCATGAACCTTAGGGTAGATTTTTGAGCCCATGGGCCAAGGTTGGGTCCACTCTTCTTTGTAAATAGTAGAATAGGTTGTTTTCTTCTTTTGGGCCTTGTATTTTGGCCATTCTAGTAATATAGGGTTTTAGCCTTGTATTTCAGGGCATTTTAAGTAGTCTTTGTAGTAGGATTTTTTTTTGTATTTTCATGTTTTTTTTGTCATGGGGGTGAGCTTAGGTATTATAGGGGTGTGTAGCTAAGCTCTAGCTTCTCAAGGAAGCTTCTCAAGGAGGTGAGCTTAGTTTTTAGATGGGTGTGTGTAGCTAAGCTCTAGCTTCTCAAGGAAGCTTCTCAAGGAGGTGAGCTTAGTTTTTAGATGGGTGTGTGTAGCTAAACTCTAGCTTCTCAAGGAAGTTTTCTCAAAGAAGCTTCTCAAGGAAGTTTTCTTAAGAAAGCTTCTCAAGGAAGCTACCTAGTCTATAAATAGAAGCATGTGTAACACTTGCTGTAACTTTGATGAATGAGAGTCTTGTGAGACACAACTCAAAGTTCAACTTCTCTCCCTTTTTCTTCCTTCAATTTCGTGCTCCCCCCTCTCTCTTTCTCTCCCTCTTTCTTTTCCTCCATTGAAGCATCCTCTCCAAGCTTCTTATCCAAGGCTCATCTTGGTGGTGAAGCTCCTTCTTCCATGGCTTATTCCCTAATGGATGGCGCCACCTCTTACCTCTTCTCCTTTGTCTTCCGCTGCATCTCCATGGTGGAAAATCACCATTAGAGGACCTCATTGAAGCTCAAAGATCCAGCCTCCATAGAAGCTCCACAAGCAAGCTTCCATCAAAGGCCCAGAGGCAGAGGCACTACTAAGACTATTAATTGTTGCTCAAGGCCCAAACTAATTTAAAGGTCCAAGTTAAATATGTTTTTAGTCATAATTTCTATTTATTGTAATTTTGGCCCAAACTGTTTAGAAGGCCCATGTCTATTTTTATCTTTTTGTTCAGATACACTATAAGTATTGGTTTTTGTTTTCAATAAAGAAACTTTTGGCATTTGATAAAATTTGGTGAGAGTTACTCGCTGAGTTCCTTGTTGAACCAATCTCATACTTATCAAGGTAATCCTTGTGACGTCTACCCTGACTTATCTTCCTTCACTGGAAGTGGCATCATCCAAATCTTCGTAGCCTGTATCAAACGATCCGCTACAACTTTTGGCATTTTCATAAAATAAAAGTTGTAGAAAATTTTAAAAAAAGAGAGAAGAATAGAAGATAGAAAAAAAAAGTGGGTGTTTGATCTTTGAACACGAAATTGTGGAAGTTAAAGGCTTTTTTTTTTTTTTTGCAGAAAATCGTGTACCAAATCCCCTTATCTAGATTCTCCTCTTAATTCTGAGCGTTTTAATATAGTGGGCCTTAAACGGACAACCGTAGCTAAAGTTATGAGTATTTGAAGTTTACTTGTCATATCTGTTATCTTATCTGTTATCCTATCTGCTATCTTATTTGTTATCATATATGTTCTCCAAATTAAATCTAATTTGTTATCCAAATCCAATCTAATCTGTTATCCAAATCAAATCAAATATATTATCCAAATCAAATCTAATCTTTTATCCAAATCAAATCCAATCTGCTATCCAAATCAAGTCCAAGTTGTTATCCGAAATCAAATATGTTACTCAATCTGTGATAATTATATTGTCTTTCCTTTTATTTTATATTACCTTGTGTGTCTAATTTGGTCCATCTAGGAACATAAGAGGGAACACGAGTGGTAAAAGGCAAGAGGGAATACATTAAACAAAAGCCTATATTGAGAGCATCAAACACGAGTGAACTACCATCAAAGAGAGAAACACGTGAGTAGAGTGTGGTGAGGTCCTGAATCTTTTTTTTTTTAATTTACTGCAAAATTCTTTGTTCCTTAATCATGGCAGGAGCTGGTGACAATGGTGGTGTATGTCATCAACTAGACGGATTTTAGCGCTTATTACTGGACGCGATGACTACACAAATGCAACGTTTGTTGAAACGTAACAATGAAGAGCTCTATAGGAGAATAGAAGGACTAAAGCACCAAATGAATCCAAATGCTGGGAGACCTTATGGTGGCAATAGAAGGGTCAATGATGGATCAAATCGAATAGAGGGGCAAGACAGAATTGAGGGAGTAAAACTCAATGTATCCTCTTTTAAAGGCAGGAGTGACCCAGACGCCTACCTTACCTGGGAGATGAAGATTCAGCATGCATTCTCCTACAATGATTATTCGGAAGAGCTGAAGGTGAAGTTAGCAGCAGCTACATTCTCAGACTATTCCCTTGTTTGGTGGAAGAAAAATCAAAGAGAGATGAAGAGAGAAGAAGGGCGGGAGATAGATACATGGACTGAGATGAGAAGGGTTATGCGAAAGAGGTATGTTCCAACTAGCTACAGTTGAACCATGCGACAGAAACTCCAGAGGTTATCCCAGTGAAGTTTGATTGTTGAGGACAAGGAGATGGAGTTTGATTGTTGAGGACAAGGAGATGGAGATGGCACTAGTGAGGGCCAACATTGAAGAGGACACCAAAGCAGTGCATGATGGCTTCACCAACAAGATTTCTTTCCAGCACCATGACCAGAAAATTATTCATAAACCTCTATCCCTCAGAGAAGTGTGTGATGACCAAATCAGAAGGAGAAAAAAAAGAGAACAAGAGAGAGACAATAGTGAGGCATCACAAAGGAATAGAAAAAGGAAGAGTGATACACTTGAGAGATGGAGTGATACACAAGAGAGAGAGAGTGATAATTCTAATCAGTTAACTATTTATGTTTCTCCCAGTGTTCAACCCTTATTGCAGGAATTTAAAGATGTCTTCCCCAAGGAGATTCTTCATGGACTGCCACCTTCAAGAAGCATAGAACATCAAGTTGATCTCCTTCCAGAAGCTTCATTGCCTAACAGGCCAACTTACAACAGCAAGCCCCAAGAGACTCAGCATAAGGATGCACAGGCCAAAGTTGAGTATGTGAAAAGATTGTATGACCAAGTGAAGGTGCAAATTGCAAAGAAGAATGAAAGCTATGCCAAGCAAGCCAACAAGAAAAGGAAAGAAGTGCTACTTGAACCCGGTGATGATCATGGACATTTGAGGGCAAATGTTTTCCAAGAAGGAGGGAATGATGAGAATCCTGAAACTGGCCAAATACAGGCTAAAGGCCCGAGTGGAGAAGGATGAAGGCCCAGAGGCAGAGACATTATCAAGACTATTAATTTTTGTTGAAAGCCCAGATTAATTTGAAGGCCCATAATAAATATGTTCTATTTTTATTAATAATTTTTATTTATCGTAATTTTGGCCCAAACTGTTTAGAAGGTCCATGTCTATTTTTATCTTTTTGTTCAGATACACTATAAGTATTGGTTTTTGTTTTCAATAAAAAAAAACTTTTGGCATTTTCATAAAATTTGGTGAGAGCTTCTCTCTGGGTTCCTTGTTGAACCAATCTCAGACTTATCAAGGTAATCCTTGTGGCGTCATCCAAATCTTCGTAGCCTGTATCAAGCGATCTGCTCCTAGTGAGGATCATGTCATCAGTGATGAGGACACAACTAAGGACAAGGACCATGAAGCACTTGAAGGGCCCATGACCAGAGGCAGACTTAAACAGGTCCAACACGTCATAGAGACAAAGCTGGTCATTTGTATAGTTGCCATTGATTATGATTGAAGGCCCAAGTGGAGAAAGATGGAGGCCTAGAGGCAGAGGCACTACCAAGACTATTAATTGTTGCTGAAGGCCCAAATTAATTTAAAGGCCCAAGTTAAATATGTTTTTAGTTATAATTTTATTTATTGTAATTTTGGCCCAAACTGTTTAGAAGGCCCATGTATATTTTTATCTTTTTGTTCAGATACACTATAAGTATTGGTTTTTGTTTTCAATAAAGAAAATTTTGGCATTTGATAAAATTTGGTGAGAGTTACTCTTTGAGTTCCTTGTTGAACCAATCTCAAACTTATCAAGGTAATCCTTGTGGCGTCTACCCTGACTTATCTTCCTTCACTGGAAGTGGCGTCATCGAAATCTCCGTAGCCTGTATCGAACGATCCGCTCCTACTCAGGTTCACATCACCTATACTCACCACTCCTTTTGCAAGCTATCAACAGAAATGAGGCCCTTCCTCGAACACCAGTATTAGTGTTTGACCTTATTACCACGGCAACAAATCCAATGTCACAAGCCACCAATCGAGCCCAATGTAAAACTTCATCGCGGCTAGCAAACAACTATAACACAATTCAAAAAAGTTCTAACATCAATAAACATCTATGTAATATAATTGTTGTACCAACAACAAATTAGACAAATACCTGAGAAGTATTAAAGGCATCAGAGCAATCGACGTGTTCTACTTTCATGCCAGCACCTTCCTCATTTTCAACATTCATATCAACTTCTTTAGACATGATACTATCATACATTAGCTATTCTTCGTCCATCTTAATAAAACATTTAACAAATTCAATAAAAAAAAATACAACTTCAAAAAATTATACATATAGCTCTATAAAAAAATAAAATAAAAATGTATTGTACATCATATAACCACAGACTACATTTTTACTACATATATTCATTAAAATATCATATAAATCTAATAAATACATCATTCTATAAAATACCAATTTTTTTTTAATTATTAATCATTGTAATAAACATTACAATACGTAATTCAGTTAAACATGTAAATACATAATTCAGTTAAATGTATACACAAAATTGTTTAATATTACTTTTACCAATCAAATTACTAAATTATTTTCAATTAATTTTTAAGCAATCTAATATTACTTTTACCAATCTAATTACTAAATACAATTTTTCATATCACTATAAAATAATATCACCAAATCAAAATTTCTAAATTTGCTAAAACTATTACAAAAAAAAGTACACTACAAAATAAATTAAATATAATTCACAAAATTTTAATATCAATTTTTTAAAAAAATTAAACCCTACGAATTGGCCATTCGTATGGTTCGACAATCTGTATGGTTCATACGGATTGACAATCTGTATGACCCATACAGATTGTGGATCTATATGGCCCATACGGATTGCATTGCAGATCCGTATGGCCCATACGGATTACGGATCCGTATGGCTATATGGATTGCGGATCCGTATGGCTATATGGATTGACAATCCTTATGGGTCATACGGATCGCAAATCCGTATGAACCATACGGATTGTCAATCCGTATGTTTCTAAAAAATTTTCACGTACCTCGTCTTCACTGGCGACAAATAACGACCCAACTTCATCGTATACTCCTCAACAACGCACGTATACCATCGGAGACCAAACACGCTTCGAAAACAATCCTAACAAAAGCAACTTACACTAAGGGAGTGAGATTTTGCGAAAAAATAAAGGCGATGCAGAAATGAAAAATGGGTGTTGTTATAAGGGTATTTTCGGCATTAATGAAAACTGCTGGGTGTCCCAGCAAAATTTTGGGTGCTCCAAGTAGTTGCCAAGATATTTTTTGAAGGCCCAAATTTTGCCCAACTATAAGTCTAGCATGACTTACCACGGTAGAGGTAAAAATATGCATGTTAGGTCATATAAGAATTCATTTTTACTTATTTATATGATATAAACATATTTTAATATTTAATATAAAATTTATGAACATTTGTTTAAAATTATGTTTTAAAATAAGCCATTTAAATAAGACAAACTTAATTCTTTATGTAAATCAACATGTTTAGTATTTGAAAAGACATAAATGTAAGTTTTAATGTATTATAATAAATTTAATTTAATAATAATTTTAACAATGAAATTTTATTTTGGATTTTTAAATAAGTCAGTCTGTTTATCTCCAAAAAAAAAAGTTGATCTGTTGGGCCTAAAAGACTTTTGAATGACCTAGAGTCTAGTGTGTTTAACTAAATATGCTTTAGAAAAAGTCTTAGCTTGATTTATTTCCTGAAAAGTATGGTCTAGTCTAAGTTCTTGTCGAGCAACTTGGCCTATTTTCACCCCTAAATAACATAGCACCATGTTTGTTACTTTTTAATTCCTATTTTCGCTCTATCTTTATTATTATTTAAGTCCTGTTTTTGAACCTCCATCTTCATTCGTATTTGTTATTCTTTAAAACCTTGTTTATGTAATATTGCATTTTCCACAAAAGTTTATTTGCCATTTTCCTTCACATAACACTATGTTTCAAGGTACTCCATGGTTGACTTCATCTATTATATAACATACATGAAAATAAGAGTAACAATAATCACAAATCAAAGTTGTTGACACACCATTAGGTGTCCGTCCATTAGGAATTTCATATATGCATTATCTATGTCTTAAAATTTAGTACCGAAATAAGTATTGTCCAACAATTAGTGATTAGAAATTACTGCTGCCATTCAAGGAAGATACGTTTAATATTTCATATTTGTATAGACTATATCAATTATGAAAAGTAGTTTTTAGAACTGTGTATTTTGTTAAAAATAGTTTCGTAAATTACATCCAAAATTGATATATGCTATTCTAAAAATTAATTTCTAAAATTATGTTTTAACAAAATACACATAATTCTAGAAACTTCTTTCTGGGATTGATATATGTTGTCCTATAAAGTAGTTTTCATAACTATGTGTATTTTGTTGAAATGTAGTTCTAGAAATTACTTTCCAGAATTGATATGTGTTATTCTTAAAATTATTTTTTGGAGCTATCTTTTAATGAATAAAGGGTATAAATGACAATAAATAATATAGAGAAGAAAAATAGTGCACATAGCAAAAATTGGGTGTAAATAGCAAATGTCAAATAAACAACCCATGATTTGTGGGTTAAGAGGGTTTTTTGTTTTCTGCACCCAGTATTCTTCTTGTGCATCAAGCATGTTTTCAAAATTCCCGAAATACCCCTGATTACTTCTTCCTTTTGCCTTCTTTGGTCATTCATTTTGTTGCTTTCTTCGCATTCATTCATTCTCCATAAAAACCTTACGGATTGTCAATCCATATGGTTCTCACGGATTGACAATACGTAAATAACATACGGATTATCAATTTGTAAGTTACTTACGAACTGGTAATCCGTAAGTTCTATTTTTTTAACTTTTTTTAAAAATTTGTTTTATTGCTTTTTTAAAACTAATTAGTATTATTATTTAAAATATTTTTAAATACATATAGTTTCATAATTGATTCATACCTTTTAGTTTTTATAGTTTGAAAGTAGTATTTATTTTAAAATAATTTAGATTTTTATTTTATTTTAGTCGCTTATTTTAAATTTGTTTTTTTAGTCCTTATAATTTTATGAATTACAATTAAGTAAAAAAATATTAGAAACATGTTCGTAAGTAATTTATCACAATATAATTTGTAATAAAAAAGAGTTAATATTTATAACTAATTTGTAGGTAATTACTTATGTATATATTTTTTTGTAGCAAGGAGTAAAAGGTAAGTCCCTAAAAGAGTTGATAATTTGTTTGGTAGCTAATACTCGACAAGTATTTAAACATTTATAATATTTGCGTAAATATTATTAAGTTGACTACTTTATGGAAGTCTAAAAATAATTATATTGTGTCATATATTAGTTTATGGATGTCTAAATTTTAATATATATGGTTATCAATTTTAATGTATTATATTAATAATGTAATAAAAAAATTTAAAAATTGTGTGGTAGTATATGTATGGTGTGGTTAGGGGTTGTTTGTTTGTCATTGAATTTTTCTCAATGTTTTGTTAAGATGGATGAAGATCAGTGGATGCATGACAACATAATGTTTGAAAAAGTTTATATGAATGAAGAAAATGAAGAGGAACCCAGTGTGAATGGAGAAACTGGAGAGGAACCTAGTGTGCATCAAAACGTTGATTGTTTTGATGCCTTCAATACTTCTTAGGTATTAATATAATTTTTTGTTGTTAAAGTAAATAAATTTCCTTTGAAGACTAAACATGTATGGATTGCATTGTAGATGTTTGCTACCCATGATGATGTTTTGCATTGGGCTCGATCTATTGCTTATGATTTTTGTTTTATGGCAATGATTATGAGGTTAGACACAAATACTAGTATTAGAGGAAGGAACTCATTTATTTTAATTGGTTGTGAAAGGAGTAATCAGTATAGGGCTAGGAAGAAAGATTTAGTACGAACAGTTACTGACAATAGAAAATGTGGGTGTCCCTTTAAGCTGCATGTGAAACTAGTGGTGGGAGGTGAAGGATGGATGATGAAGTTAATGTGTGTCACAATCATGAATTGGCTAAGTCATTAGTTCGACATCCATATGTTGGTCGACTAACTATGGATGAGAAGATTATTATTATTGATATGACAAAATCAATGGTAAAACCAAGAAATATTCTTCTAACATTGAAGGGACACAATGCCAATATTTATACAGTAATACTAAAATGCAACAACTAATGAAGCTTCTTGAATGAGATCAATATATTCATTGGCATAGATTGAAGGATGAAGATGTTGTATGTGATATATTTTGGAGTCATCCTGATACAACCAAACTATCCAATGTTTGTAATTTGGTATTTCTCTTAGATAATACCTATAAAACAAACAAGTACAAGTTGTCGTTACTTGACATTGTTGGTGTGACACCAACAGGAATGACATTTTCTACTACTTTTGCCTATTTGGAGGGAGAAACTCTCAATAATGTTGTTTGGGCTCTAAAATGGTTTCGAGGTATTTTTCTGAGACGTGATGCACTCCCTGGAGTTATTATTACCGACAAAGATCTAACATTGATGAATGCATTGAAAAGTGTTTTCCCTGAGTCTACCAATTTGTTGTGTCAATTTCACATTGATAAGAATGTGAAGGCAAAATGTAAAATCCTAGTTGCTCAAAAAAATACATGGGATTATATCATGGAAGCTTGAGGAAGTCTGGTGGATTGTCCTTTTGAGCAAGAGTTTGATGACTGCCTTATGAAGTTTGAAATTGCTTGCTCACCATGACTAATGTTTGTTGACTATGTGAAGCAAACATGGTTGATTCCCCATAAAGAAAGATTTGTTAAAGCCTGGATGAATAAGATGATGCATTTAGGAAATACAACAACTAGCAAGTATGAAAATTGTAAATATTTTGGTGTTA
This sequence comes from Glycine max, assembly GCF_000004515.6. NCBI lineage: Eukaryota > Viridiplantae > Streptophyta > Magnoliopsida > Fabales > Fabaceae > Glycine > Glycine max. The sequence goes on from NC_038241.2 coordinate 23,811,883, forward strand.
GGATTTAGGGTCTAATGGATAAAAATAATTTTTTTTGTTTACTTGTTTGTGTATTTCAAATGCAGGGTTGAGTGTGCGCATTGGACTTTGAAGAGACTACTACAAAATAGCCTTGGAGACCTATGTAGTGTTTGGGAATTCATGAACAACATGATGGTACTGCAACACACCGAAATTAAGGCATCTTTTGAGACAAGTACACATGTGATTGGACATGTTTTTAAAGTTACCTTATACAAGAAACTACTTGGCATGGTATTGAGGTATGCTTTAAAGCAGATTGTTGCTGAGTTTAAGCGTGTAAGTTATGCTGGTATTGCCAGTTCTCGTTGTGGATGTGTAATGAGAACTACTCACGGTCTTCCTTCTGCATGCGAGTTAGCTAGATATGTTGTTTGTAGCATACCCCTCAGTGTAATCCATATGTTTTGGCGGAGGCTAAGTTTTTCAGACCAAGGGTTATCTAAACCCGAAGTCAACATAACTGAAGAGATGTAAATCATATCCAAGCGATTTCAAGAGCTTGATGTTTGTGGCAAAGTTACTCTAAAGAGTAAACTTCGGGAAATTTCCTACCCTGATCTAAACTCTATGTGTGCTCGTCCAGAAAAGGTCAAAACAAAAGGTGCTCAAAAGAAACCGATGACCAAACATCAAAGATCAATAAAGTATGATCTGTCTTATTGGGAGTAAGTTGATGCATTACATTTTGTGCAAAATAGTAATTCTTCAGTCAAACGTAGTGCATCATCTTCTGAGCAAGCAAAACCAAGAAGGACCATGCCCATGTTGGATCAATTCCATCCATGCATTCATGATTCTATTGAAAACATTGTCAATGTCAAAGCTGATGGTAATTGTGGATATTGAGCAATTGATGCCTTATTAGGTATGGGTGAAGATTCATGATCTTTGGTTCGCAACCATTTGCTTAAAGAACTTGCAAAATGGTCTGATGAGTATATCAACCTGCTTGGTGGTATAGACAGATTTGAGGAATTAAAGCGGTCCCTACTTGTTGATGGATTATCCATGGTATATAAGTTTTTTGTTACATTTTGATGGATTAATTTTGCCTTAAATAAATGTAATTAAAATTGTTACATGCAGGTTACCATGAATAAGTGGATGAATATAACCGACATGGGATATGTGATTGCATCATAGTATAATGTCATCCTTGTTTCTCTTTCTCTCCAACAAAGCATGACGTTTTTTCTTCTTAGAAGTCAACCACCAAGAGATTGTTTTGTACATTACCTTATATGTATCGATCATGTGTATGACAATCATTTTGTTTAGGTAAAAGCATGATCATCCTAATTGTGTAGGGTTTATGTAATAAAATATGTTTTGATAATTTGAATGTGTATGACCCTATGTAATAGGTATTTCTAAGAGACTGTTGTCCTTTACTGTCAGTAGCTTTGTTATGGTATACATATTGTCATTATCAAGCAAAGCAGTTGCCTACGCCATATATTAGTAGAATGTAGCAATATACAAATTTGACAAGGTTGAAAACAAACTTTGTTCATTTAGGGGAAGATTGAACATTTAGTTACTGTTAAGCCAATAGTTGTAACATACTTATGGGGTTGTTATGTAATATTATAATTAACGCGTGTTTCATTAGATGTTCATATAATTATTTATTTTACTTAATTATCGATTTTTTAAATAATCATATTAGAAAGAAAAAAAATAAAACATCAAACAGTATATAATTATTTATGTGTTAGTGTTTTTATTTAGGGTTATTCGACTAATTGAATTGAATTAGGGTTTACGATTATTTGACTAATTAAATTTAATTAGGGTTTATAGTTATTTGACTAATTAGGGATTAGGGATATTTGACTAATTAGGGTTAATTTTGGTTTAACATAATAATGTAATTAGGTCATTAATTTAATGTCCACATACTACATAAACGATAATAAATAAAAACCTTATCAAACAACACTAAATAATAAACATTGTCTAGTCATATTGCATACATAATTCATATGAAACCTAAAAAAATCCTAAGAATCTTCATGCATCTGGCATACGTCGCCTTCGTCTCGATCGAACATATATATTCCTTTGCGCAATCACACCTCTGGCAATCCTTAGGCACTCCTCGGTCATAATGTATGCTTCTATTCCTTTAGTGACTACCCTCAAGTTGATTAAGCGTTCCAACCTTTCTGCTATTGCTTGGCAAGCCTCCCATGACATTGACAACGAGGTAAAAAGTAAACACTTAATGCATGACACATAAAATGACTAACAGTGAGAATCCAAAAATATTATACCAGTGCATGTCGAGGCATGTCTACATCAGTAGGTGCAACTGCAGGTGGTTCTACCATAGCCGCTACGACAACCGGCTACTGAGGAGGATCTGGTTCAATAAACGTATCATCGTGCACCACAGGTGGATGTCTAGGAGGATCCCCAGGTTGTGTCAGACTCATGAAGGGATGAGATATGAAGTAGAACCACTTGATGTAGTCTGTTGTACACTGTCCAGGAGCAACACAAATCTGACCCACCAGTGCAAGGTATTCAAAAAACTGAATCCATCTATCATCAATATCCTCTATAGATAAAGATTGAGCAGCATGGTGTGGAGGAATGGTCTGCACATAACCAAACTATTGTACAACCCTCTCTAGTCGGTGTATGACAATAGATTGACCATATCTGATATGTCCAGAAAATAATGAGATCAGCTCGAATTCTGTAAATGCACAGTGATCACTATAAGAAATCCAGCACACAATATCAAACGTCAATCTATCCAATCGCTTATGATACATCGACGCTGGTAATGTCTTCCCAGATTTCCAACGGCAAACACGTGGTTTCCTCTCATGATAATCTTCAGTAGCAATAAAAGAAACAATAGTAGGAAAATGCTCGTAGATCCAACACTGCGTATATATAAAAACAAAAAAAAATCAAAATAATACTCAATATAAAGTACAAAACTAAAAATTAAATTTAAAATAAATTATAAATGCCTGTAAAAGTGTAATTTATCCTGCAAGTAGCCTAACACTTCTCCTTGATGCATCATTCAAATTCCCATACATATGGACTAGTGCAGTAGCTCCCCATGTGTAGCTTTCAGTTTTGCTGAGGTCACGAAATACATCCAAGAATACCACATGCACATGTGTGGCACTCTTGTTAGCAAAGACTGTGCAACCTACCAGATGCAAAAGATATGCTTGAGTTGTTACAGTCCACTATCCTGCATCACATTTGCTACGATAAATGTCTCGCAGCCAGGATAGCCGAACATATGCCCCATGGCATTGCAATGTCTTAGCTCATGCTTCTTTTGAACTTACTTCAAGCAAGTCAACTAACAAGTCCACGACTTGGTCTACATGAAGAGCCTCAAAGCTATAGAAGGCGCCTATAATGGGCAGATGTAGCAACAATGCCACATCATCCAGGGTGATAGTGACCTCTCCTACTGAAAGATGGAAACTACTAGTTTCCTTATGCCACCTCTCCGCAAAAGCATATATAACTCCCCTATCACCAGTGTCCAAGGAACATGCTATCAGAGGACTTAATCATGTGGCAACCACCAAGCCTTCAATCTCTGGAGCAGGCCTGCCAATTTTCTCTATGGGAGGACAACTTCCATGGGAAGACAACTTCAACACAGGACGTTCCTGAAAATAAAAATTTAAATCATTTTAACTTGAATAAAAAATAGTTATGAAAATATGATTTATTTTAAAAAATAAATACCTTTCCATTCCAAACTGTGACTACAACATGATGAACATAGTCCATGAAAACTGATGTAACGTGGGGCCCACCTGGAAAACCCTCGACATCTACAACTACATCATCAGCAATTGCCTCCTAAGGCTGTTCATGGACCTCGTCATCTACATGATCCACATGCTCAACATCCTCAATAATAGGTGCAGCTGCCTGTTGCTTACATGCAGATGTTGTCAGCCTTCACCACTGAGGGGCTTCATCCGCATCACCACTAACTTTTGTTCCTAAGGCTCTTCCTATAACCCTGCCTAAAGCCCAACATAATTGTTAGACCCTAATTTCATCCGGGTATAATGTTTTGATCATTGCCTATCGAATTGCGGTGTTCACCACTAGTTACAGCGCAAGGCCAAGGGGTCACTCAGGTTTTGATGGTTGTTTGTTAAATCCAGAAACAAAGCCACAAGGAAGGGAAAAATGGTCTTTTCATAAAGTTTTCAGATCCTAAATTTGCCCAGGCTAGCATCTAGCTCACTTGGGCTAAGAGAAAACTTCAGCCCTAGGCAAGCCACTCGCCTAGGCGAGCTGATAACTTCAGCCCTAAGCAAATGACTTTTTCTATAAATAGCCATGCAGGGGAAGAGGGAAAAAGGGTTCAAAACTGAAGGAAATAGAGAAAAAACGTAGAAGGAGAAGGAGAATGAGAAGAAGAAAAGCAAAGCTGAGGCGCTGCAGAATTGTGACCATGGATACTATCCTTTGCCATTTCTCTTGTTAGTCTTATGGCCTGCGCAATGATCAGATAGTTTTTCTTAAGGATTGAATGTAATCTCTGTACCCTTATGGGTCCTTTGTGATATTATGTGTGTATTAATGATCAGTTAGTTTTTCTTAAGGATTGAATGTAATCTTTTTTTACTCGTAATGCTTGATTCTAGTCGAACACTAGTGTCATGAAAATTTGATTTTAAGTGAGACTGAAGGATAATCTTAGAATCTAAACTGAATGATCTTACTCTTTACGTTGTGTTGCTAGGAATGGAACATAATGTTTTGATTGCAAATAGCACGAGAAATATAATTGTAATGCTAGGTATTTATCGCATGTGTGAGGAATCGACTTGGGATAACTATGTGTGCAACAATAATGTTAGAAAATGATTTCTATATGGTATGAATGATGAAATATAATCCCATATGTCTTGAATTAATTTAAAGTCATTTCCATAATTTACGCATTTCCGACGCACTAAAATCCGTTATTTTTGTTTCCATGATTTACGTATTTCCGACACACTAAATTTCGTTATTTTCGTATTTTCTGTTATTTTCGTTGTTCCCACAATTCCATTATGTTTACTTCCCTTTACTTTAAATTGTCACGCTAAGTCTCAGACTTGCTTGGTAATTCTCCTAGAGCACTTTATTGTTGTAGCACCCGATGCTGGGTCTTGAACTCGCCTTGCACGCTCGAAGATATTCGTCATATTTGTAATAAGTGGATACAAAGAATATCCAACTAATGAACAAATCCAAATCAAAAGAAATCAATTCACAACCAACTTATTTTCATCAAATACCACTTGAGATCATTTCGGGGTCCAACGCCTTAAAGACGTTTCTTTTTGTAACTAAGACAAATCTCTTCAACATATAAACTTTTTTTTGTAAAGAACTACGTAGGTCTGATTTTCTCATTGCACCTGGGGATACGTAGGAGCAAGGACAACCCCCTTGTCGATTCGAAAAAACAATAATGAAAAAAATATATAGTAAAAGAAAAACTATTCACCGCTCTTGAGAAAATAATTAATTTTGAAGTCACGATATTGCATACTTGATTAAAGGTTGTCATTCTTCGTGACAGGAGCGTGGGGTGCTAGCACCTTCCCTACGCGTAAACAACTCCTGAACCCTTTTTTCTTTCAAAATTTGCAGACCTTCTTTTTGGTTTTTCTAACGTTTCCCTTAAATAAACGTTGGTGGCGACTCCCTCTCATTTTCTTCTTAGAAAACAAATGGCATTTTCTTTTATTTTCTTTTTCCTTCCCGTCGTGCCTTAGGTTACGACAGATGGCGACTCCGCTAGGGACAACATTTAGAGAGTCAAGTCATTTAATCTAGTGTGTGATTTCATCGTGATTTGTTCTATTTTTATTTTTTCCCTTTTTTTCTTTTATTAAATGCCCATTTCTTTTGTTCTTTATTGTTCTCATTTCGTTCTTTCATTTCGATCTCGCTTTCTTTATCCGTTGTTATGTTATCGCATGCATATATATGGCTATGTTGTTTGCTTATTGTTTTATGGGTAGAAATGACTGTATTGAATCCTAGGGTGGATGAGACTTGTTGTACCCGTCTAGGAATTTTTCTCATTGTTTTGCAACTAGGGTTTGGTAGTTATTTAGGTTGCTCCATTCACACCCTTCACCTACACCTTGTCACACACTTTGAGATGATAGGCCCTATACCCGGGTCTGAGTGAGCCATTAGAGAGTGGAGGTCTAACAAGTGTCACACTGGGTCTTGGACTCGCCTGACTATCGTAAACCCTCATCTAAAGTTTCCCTCTCAAGTAACACAACGCCTCTGGTAGGTCATCTACTGTTGCGTATGTTGTTATAAAAGGTGATGCTAGCTCTAGAGGCCGGTGAGATTTTTTTAGAGCTACCCATGGAAATGTCATTGAAGGTGGACCCTTACATCTATGCCGTTATGCTGCCAAATTAGGGACACGGAGCTTCTTATTCTTTGTCTTAATTTTTTCCTGCTCATACGCATTAGATTCTCTTTCTTTGCATATGGTGCATGCCGTATAAGTTAAGAATTTTGCATACCATATAGCATCATGTTAGTATGATTCAATGCATTTTTCTTTTTTGCATCTTCCTCACACATCTTGCTCACACCTTGTATGTCCATGCATTCTCATGATCATGCAACATTTATCCATGTGACAGAAACATGAGCATCCTTTTGTGTGGTAGTGCACATTCATTGCATTCTGATTTGTTTAAGTAGGTTACTAAAGATTGCTAATTGGAAACACTACTCTAAAACATGGGATCAAATCAAGTTTTTTCATTCACCAAGAGGTTCACACATGTTAAGGTTCCGACGCTCGACTTATCTGGTTTGAAAGCACTAAAACAATTGATGACACCACAACAGCACCAAGATTTTGTCGGTACATATGGGAAGATTCTTGACTTGGCCATGATAGAAGTGCCTACAGCTGCCATTACCGCTTTGGTCCAGTATTATGATCCGCGGATGCGATGCTTCACTTTTCAAGATTTCCACCTAGTACTCATTCTTTGGGAGGAACCAAGCCTTTCTTCCCCTTGGGACACTCTCCATTCGTACCTAGATTATCCAAAGTGTTGGGAATTCTAGTGACTGAGCTCAAAGAGAAAGAGATGAATAGGAATGGAGTTAGGAGTTTCCCGAAGAAATTCATATAGGATAAGGCGTGAGAATGTGCAAGCAAAGGAGAGTGGGTGTATTTCATGAGTATCCTAGCCCTCTTAATATATGGAGTGATCCTTTTCCCTGGCGGTAGTCGACACATTCTTAGCCTATGATTATTGACGGGAAAGTCCTGTAGTTGCCATCCTTGTTGATGTGTATTGTACTTTGGACTTGAGCTAGGAGAAGAAAAGCACTAGAGTCACTATTGTTTGCCTGCACTCTATGTATGGATGGTGTCTCATTATGTGATGCATAATGGTAGGCCTACTTGTCCATTAGAAGATTTCTGCATGGTGCCTGATAAGAGCAAGATTAATTGGGAGGAGCTTTTGGCTAGCATGACCGGATCAATAATTCGCTGGTTCCCAAGGTGGGAGGAGGTGCCTAATGTGTTATGCCGATGTGGAGTTTTCCCTAATGTCATTTTGATGGGAACAAAAGGTTGTGTCAACTATAACCTTATGTTGGGGATCAGGCAATTAGGATACCCGATCCGTGGGCCACCTTCAAATAGAGCTATTCAACCGCTCATTGCTCGTGAATTGAACAAAGAACATCTCGGGCTACACCAAAGAATTAGGAAGGCGTGAAACTCATCAAACAAGAGAGACAAAGAGTTAAAGAAGAGACATGAGGGTGTTGTAGGAGGCTATCCACAGTGGTTGGAGAATAGGTGCGAGAAGTCAAGCTGCCGAAAAAGGAAAATGGTGAAGGGGTCGAGATAGATGTACCTATTGAGACGGGAAAGGTCAGGAAATTGAAAGAATAATTGTAGAAATTTGTGGGGACGAAAGAAAAGTTAAAGGGAGTAGTTGTGAGGGTAAGGAAAGAATGAAATAGACTAAGGGATGTCAGCATGTCAACAATTGAAGCATTAGAGCGAGAAATGAGAAGGGCTAAAGGGGAAGAGATGAACAAAAAATGGTACTAAGGAGCTTTATCAAGCAATAGTAATGAACTCAAGCTGAGAAGGACAGAGAGGGACCAAGCAATAGCGGAAAACATGACACTAAGAGATGAGTTGAAGGATTTTCGGGTATCAAAGGAAAGCCTGAAGGAGCAGCTAGGCATGATGGAAAAGAATATGTTGGTAATTGTCGATCAATATGAGGTAAAGATGATGAAGGAAAGGCAAGATCTGGCTACTATACATGGGCGGGCTTTGAGAAATGAGTAGGTGGAAGTGATAGCCTTACAAAGTGAAAGAGAAGCAAGGGAGGGAGTGATAAACTTTTACGTTAGGAAAGCAGGAAGTGGATGAATAAGTTTGCACTCACACTAAATGAGAGTCAAGAGCTCCCGAAACTGCTAGCTAGTACCAACACATGGTCGAACTAATGACTCACATAATTAGGAACCACTGATGCACCTGCTATTTATTGTCGATAGTACCTTGACGGGATGTATTGAACCCAATTTTGTTTTAATAAAAAGTGGGCTTGGTTTGATCTCATGTTTCTTTTGAGCGGCTTGTGTGAAATTGGCTAATACTGCTACAGCAGCTGCTGCCAATACTGCTACAAAAAAGGACCCAACTCATCCGCTTGTTTTTAATCAAGAAAGTCACCTAGTGACGGATGTAGAAGGTCAAGGAGGCGCAACTGGGGTAGCTGCATATGGGCCTCAGTACACCCAGAGCCATACTTTTCCACCATATGGTTTGCCTCCTAACTATACACCACCCATGGTTGTACCAGTACTTGCCGTGAAAATTACCAATCCTACTCCTATTTATACTGACAATCACCCAACTCAACCTGATCAAACTCAAGCCTATAACTCTAATGTTAAGGAGGAGGCACAAGAAGCTCCCATAGACCACATCGTAGTTGGTTTCGGGCCCCATCCCGGATATACCGCTGAAGGGCATGCATTTTCTGGCGTCCCTGTGCTGAATGCTCCTGGAACCTCTCAATATCACCCGCTATCACAACCATTGCATTTCATGAGGGGAGACAAGCCTTCCACAGTATTTGAGAAGGAAAAGATTCAGCATATGGAGGAGAGGCTACGCGCCATCGAAGGTGGGGGATTTATGGGTTTGCCGACATGGCAGACCTATGCTTGGTACCCGATGTGACTATTCCCCCGAAGTTCAAAGTTCCAGATTTTGATAAATACCAAGGGACCACCTGCCCTAAAAACCACCTAAGGATGTATTGCTGAAGGATAGGGGCTTATGCGAAGGACGAAAAGCTGCTGATGCATTTTTTTCAGGAAAGTCTGGCTGGGGCGGCTTTTACTTGGTATACTAATCTGGAACCCTCTCGGATTTGCTCTTGGAGGTATTTGATGGATGCTTTCATTAGGCAATACCAATACAATTCTGACATGGCGCCAAATAGACATGTGTTCGACGGAGGGCAGGACATATCCGTCATGCGTGTTGGGTCTAGCATGCCGACTACTAAAGTCACAAATATTTCTGGTATGAGTGGCATGACTCGTAGTAGACATGTTTTTACTCCTCCTGAGCTACCGGCAGGGTCGAAAGACAAAGGAAAAGCGAATGAGAATGTGGTTGAAAGGGAAAAAATAAGCCTTGTGATGAAAACCGAGACCCCTATCAAAAAGCTAACAAAGAAAGAGGACAATTCTGGCAAGAAAGAAATATCTGCTAGGGAAGCAACGGAATTTCTGAAAATCATTCAGTAGAGTGAATTCAAAGTAATCAAACAATTGAATAAAATGCCAGCGAGGATCTCTTTATTAGGGCTGCTCATGCATTCTGAGCCTTATAGGAAGTTTTTGATGAAAATTTTAAATGAGGCGCATGTGGCGCATGACATCTCAGTGGAGAAGTTTGGGGAGATAATCAACAACATCACTGTGAGCAATTACTTGACTTTTTTTGATGAAGAGATGCCAGTTGAGGGAAAGGGACACAACAAAGCTTTGCAGGTGTTCGTCAAGTGCATGGACCACGTAGTAGCCAAGGTGCTCATTGACAATGGCTTTTCTCTTAATGTCATGCCCAAGATAATGTTAGATAAGTTGTCGTTTAATGCTTCATATATGAGCCAAGGTCCATGGTGGTGAGGGCTTGTGATGGCAGCTGACGTGATGTGAGAAGAGAGATTGATCTCCCGATTTAGATTGGCTCGTACACATGTCAGATAACTTTCCAAGTCATGGACATAAATTCTGCCTACAATTGCTTATTAGGTTGACCCTGGATCCATTCTGCCGGGGTGGTCCCATCAACTTTGCACCAGAAATTAAAGTTTGTGGTAGGGGGCCAACTCATCATAGTCTCTAGAGAAGAGGATATATTGGTTAGTTGCCTATTTGCTACTCCCAATGTTGAGGCGGTAAAGGAATCTCTTGAGACAGCTTTCCAAGCATTGGAGGTTATGAATAATGTCTATGTGGAGTCCTTCCCAATACAGCTAAGAGTATCTAATATGCCTCCATGATGGTGGCTCGGATCATGTTGAAGGATGAGTATAAGCCCAGGATGGGGTTAGGCCGAAATGGTGACGACATGGTGACTTTGCTTGAAGTTGCCAAAAATCGAGGAAGGTTCGGGTTGGGTTACAAGCCCACCAATACTGACAAGAAAAGAGTGGCTCTAGAGAGAAAAGAAAAGAACTTGGTTCATCTTCAAGGGTGTGAGCCATGGGTTGAGAGGGTCCTTATCTACCATATTAGCAAGAGCATTCAAAGTGCGGGATGGATGTATGCGGGCCAGGTTGCCATGCTGAAAGAGGAGGTCGATGATGATCTGCCAAAGAGGAGGTCGATGATGAGCAATCAAAGATTTTTGTTTTGGATTTAATGTAATCAAATAATTTTGGTCCTATTGTCGTGCCTAGGGCTTTAGGAGTTACCTTTTTGTTGGGCGTACTTTTCTTTAATATTCTAGTGATCGTTAATATACTACATTTTATTGATATATTCCCTTTTGCATCTTCCGTTTTGTCTCTCTGCATATTTTTTTTTTTGCGATTAAATGATTAGTTGTAGATTCGATAATGAGTCCGGTGAGAGCAATGATACTGAGGCCCTAGATGTTGATTTTGAGCAACCAATCAATCAAACCGAAGAGGAAGAAGATGAGGAAATGGGATTCCCACCTGATTTGAGGAGAAAAGTGGAGTAGGAAGAAAGAGAGATAAAATTGCATCAAGAGGAAACAAAGGTTGTTAATTTGGGAACTAGCGAAGAGAAAAAAGAAGTCAAGATTGGCACTTGTGTGTCAGCTATCATCCTAGAAGAGTTGGTGGCCCTGTTGCGAGACTACCAAGACATCGCTTGGTCTTATCAGAATATGCCTGGTTTGAGCTTAGAAATTGTGCAACACAAGCTACCGTTGAATCCTAAATGTTCCCCGGTGAAACAAAAATTGAGGAGAATGAAGCTTGAGATGTCCCTAAAGATAAAAGAAGAGGTGAAGAAACAATTTGATGCGGGTTTTTTGGCTGTCGCCCGATACCCAGAGTGGGTTGCCAACATTGTGCCGATCCCCAGAAAGGAAGGAAAAGTGTGAATATGCATGGACTATCGAGATCTAAATCTAGCCAGTCCAAAGGATAATTTTCCTTTGCCACATATTGACGTTCTGGTGGATAATACGACCCGTTTAGCCTTATTCTCTTTCATGGATTGGTTTTCAGGGTATAATCAGATACAGATGGCACCAGAGGACATGGAGAAGATGACATTCATTACTCTATGGGGAACCTTCTGTTATAAGGTGATGTCATTTGGGCTAAAAAATGCTAGGGCAACATACCAGCAGGCCATAGTGGCATTGTTCCATGACATGATGCATAAAGAGATCGAAGTCTACGTACACGACATGATTGCAAAATCAAGAATGGAGGAGGAGTACTTAGTCAATTTTCAAAAGTTGTTCGAGCGACTACGTAAATACAAGTTAAGATTGAATCTCGTGAAGTGCGCATTTGGGGTAAAATTTAGGAAGTTGCTCGATTTTGTTGTGAGCAAGAAAGGAATAGAGGTGGATCTGGACAAGGTGAAAGCAATCCTCGAGATGCTCGAGCCACATACAAAGAAACAAATCCGGGGGTTCTTGGGAAGGTTAAATTACATTGCTAGATTCATATCACAGTTAACTGCCACTTGTGAGCCTCTTTTTAGGTTGTTGCATAAGAATCAGTCTGTTAAGTGGGATGATGATTGTCAGGTAGCATTTAAGAGAATTAAATAGTGTTTGATGAATCCTCCTATGCTTGTACCACCAATGCCTAGAAGACCTCTTATTCTATACATGACAGTGTTAGATAAGCCGATGGGATGTGTGCTGGGGCAACACGATGAATCCGGAAAAAAAAAAAAAGAACGAGTCATTTATTACTTGAGCAAGAAATTCACAGCGTGTAAGATGAACTACTCATTACTGGAAAGGACATGGTGTGCCTTGGCATGGGCAGCTCACCGTTTGAGGCAATATATGTTGAGTTATACTACTTGGTTGGTGTCCAAAAAGGGATCCAATCAAGTACATCTTCGAAAAGCCCACTCTTACTGGGAGAATAGCTCGGTGGCAAGTTTTGTTGTCGGTGTTCGATATTGTTCATGTCACTCAGAAGGCAGTAAAAGGGAGCGCCTTGGCCGATTATCTAGCTCAACAACCCATAAATGATTATCAGCCTATGCATCCAGAATTCCCTGACGAAGATATCATGGCCCTATTTGAGGAAGAGTGTGAGGATGAAGACAAAGAGAAGTGGATTGTATGGTTTGATGGCACGTCTAGTGCATTGGGTCATGGAATTGGGGCAGTGTTGGTTTCACCAGATAAACAATGTTTGCCTTTCACAACTAGATTGTGTTTCAATTGTACAAATAATATACCGGGGTACAAAGCATGTGCCCTAGGAATCCGAGCGGCAATCGACTTTAGGGTTAAGTTGCTCAAAGTGTACTAGGATTTGGCGTTGGTAATTCATCAGTTGAAAGGTGAATGAGAAACTAGAGACCATAAGTTGATACCTTATCAGGCTTACATCAAGGAATTGATGGAACTCTTTGATGATATATCATTTCATCACATTCCTAGAGAGGAAAACCAAATGGCTGATGCTCTGGCCACTCTATCATCCATATTCAAAATAAGCCCTCACGGAGATTTGTCGTGCATAGACATCAAATGTCACATTAAGCTTGCACACTGTTGTTTGATAGAAGAAGAGGAGAATGGTAAGCCTTGGTATTTCGATATCAAATGATACATCAAGGACAAGGAATACCCTCCTGAGGTCTCTGACAATGACAAGAAGACATTACGGAGGTTGGTGATCAGTTTCCTTCTGAATGGGGATGTCCTATATAAAAGAAACCATGATATGGTATTGCTCCAGTGTGAATGTAGATGAGGCCGAGCAGATACTAAAGGAGGTACATGAAGGATCCTTTGGCACCCATACCAATGGGAATGCCATGGCCTGAAGATTCTAAGAGCTGGGTATTACTGGATCACAATGGAGAATGATTGTTGTGTTCACGTGAGGAAATGCCACAAGTGCCAAGCTTTTGCAGATAATGTTAATGCTCCACCTATATTGTTAAATGTGTTGTCAGCACCATGGTTCTTCTCAATGTGGGGCATAGATGTGATTGGGGCTATCAAGCCCAAGGCTTCAAATAGGCATCATTTCATTCTAGTCACCATTGATTACTTCACCAAATGGGCGGAAGCTGCCTCGTATGCTAATGTGACTAAGAATGTGGTGGTTAGATTCATCAAGAAAGAGATAATTTGCAAATATAGGTTGCCTAGAAAAATAATCACTAATAATGCCACTAACTTGAACAACAAAATAATGAAGGAGATGTGTGAGGATTTCAAGATCCAACACCATAATTTGACAGCTTATCGGCCCAAGATGAATGGTCCAGTTGAGGCTGCCAATAAAAATATCAAGAAGATCATTCAGAAGATGACAATTTTCATACCCGAATTTTGTCTGGGGACTATCATTTGCTAACATTTTGATTATTGCTAGCCAAATTAAGCTGCTTGACACCAGGTGCTGCGCAATATGAAAGTTTTTTCGACGTTTTAATCAAGAATGCAAAAATGCCCAAAAGGGAGGGCAAAAGGGTCATTTTAAGGCTTTTTCTGAACCCTAGCTAGCCCAGGCTAGCCTCTGGCACGCCTGGGCCACCAAATAATTTCATGGTGAAGTGACCAGCTCACTTGGGCGAGCAAGGTTGCTTCTGAATGAAGTAACAGCTTGCCTGGGCGAGCTTTCATGACCCCAAATGCTTTGTTTTGCTATAAATAAGCGTGAAGAGGGGCTAAGAGAGGGGTTCTATGTGGAAGCAATGACTTCCAAGATTATTTTGATGATGCCCAAGAATCAAGAGTTAAGCAAATTCCAAATATTCAAGAATCAAGTTTCAAGAATCAAGATTCAAGATTCAAGTTTCAAGAATTAAGATTCAAGAACAATCAAGATCAAGATTCAGGACTCAAGATTCAAGAATCAAGAGAAGACTCAATCAAGATAAGTACTAAAAAAGTTTTTCAAAACATTGAGAAGCACAAGAATTTTTCACAAAATCTTTTACCAAAAAGTTTTACTCTCTTGTAATCGATTACCAGAATGTAGTAATCGATTACCAGTAGCCAGTATTGTTTTCAAAACTGATTTACAAAGTTGTAATCAATTACCATGATCATGTAATCGATTACCAATGTTTTAAAACATTATATTTCAAATTTCAAGAGTCACAACTAGTGATAAAACATTTTCAAATCATTTTTAATTTGTGTAATTGATTACACAATATTTGTAATCGATTACCAGAGTTTCTAAACATTTTGATTTTCAAAATTTAAACATGAAGAGTCACATCTGTTGATATGTAATCGATTACGCCTTGATGGTAATCGATTACCAGTGACTGATTTCGAAAAATAGATTTCCAAAAGTCATAATTCTTAAAGTGACTTGTTTCTGAAGATTTTTTCAAAAGTCACAACTTTTTAAGTGACTAGTTTTCAAAAGAGTCACAATTTTTAAAAGGTGACTAGTTTTAAAGAAATTGCCAAGAGTCACAAACTTTAACTTGAGTCATCAAGTGATTATAAATATGCGACCATGGCATGAATTTCAAAACAAGTTTTCTTAACTAGTTTTTAACAGAAATTTATGATTCATTTCTCAACTTCTTTCTAAGAGTTTTTGTTCAATACTTTCTCTTCCAAGAAAAGTTCATTGTTCAAAAACTTGTGCTATTCTTCTTCTTCATTCACTTCTCCTCTTGCCAAAAGAATCGAAGGACTAACCGCCTGAATTCTTTTGTGTCTCTCTTCTTCCTTTGCCAAAAGAATAGAAGAACTAACCGCCTGAATTCTTTTGTGTCTCCCTTCACTCTTCCAAAAGATTCAAAGGACTAACCGCCTGAGAATTCTTTTGTGTCTCCATTCATGGAAGGACCTAATGGTTGCCTTCATTAGGCAGTATCAATACAATTTTGATATGGCTCCGGATAGGATGCAGCTACAGAGCATGTGTAAAAAAGAGCATGAATCTTTCAAAGAATATGCCCAAAGGTGGAGGGATCTGGCAACTCAAGTATCGCCCCTAATGACGAAAAAGGAGATGATAACAATGATAGTGGACACGTTACCAGTGTTCCACTATGAGAAGATGGTGGGTTACACACCTTCAAGCTTTGCCAATTTAGTTTTCACCGGGAAAGGATCGAAGTGGGTCTAAGAAGAGGCAAATTTGATTATCCTGCTTTGATGAATAGGAAGCCTGGGGAAAATGGAGAGAATAAGAAGGAGGGAGGAACCCATGTTGTGACTGTCATTCCTACATGGCAAAATTTCCCACCAGCTCAATACTCAGCCAATATCAGCCCTTCTCTTTACCCACCACCCTATTAGCCAAGAACACTCAATCATCCACAAAGGCCACCCCTAAATCAGTCACAAAGCCCGCCTATCGCACAACCGATACCAAACACCACCTTTTACACAAACCAAAACACCAACCAGGGAAGGAATTTTCCAACAAAGAAGCCTGTAGAATTCACCCCAATTCTGGTGTCATATGTTAACTTGCTTCCATATCTACTCGATAATGCAGTGGTAGCCATAACCCCAGCCAAGGTTCCTCAACCTCCATTTTTCCGAGGATACAACTCGAATGCAACATGTTCTTATCATGGAGGAGTTCCAGGGCATTCCATTGAGCATTGTATGACCCTGAAGCATAAGGTGCAAAATCTGATTGATGCGGGCTGGCTAAAATTTGAGGAGGATAATCACTTGTGAATTCTAATGTTGGCAAATGACGTTATGCATGGGGAATTTTGAAGGTTGTTGTTAGATCTCTCCAATGACTCATTAGGATTTTCATGTTTATGCCATTGTTGTAAACCACAGTCACAATGCCAATAATATGGATAAATTTGATATCCTTGTCTCTCATTCTCTCACAATCACATCTTTGCTTATTTAAGTTCCACTAGAATGTGAATGTAAGTCGTTGTTCTATTTGCTCAAGCGACCTGTGCTCCTGAGTTTGACTTCCAAGTCTGTTCAATCAGAAATTGCTCGTTCTATACGTTTGGTAGGGGTGTCGTAAACGCCAAGTAAAAAAAACGTTTGATTGATTGTGTTTCAAATAAAAGTACAGACATTCATGTGACCTCATTCTTAAAAGTTTTCTTTTTGAGAGAAAAGTGAGTTGTCAAGAACAAGAGTCGTTCGACTTAATCTGTCAATTGAAAGCCCTTTAAATGTTTCTCGTCCTTGAAAATTCATTTTCGAGAATCTGCACAGTTTCTTTCATTTTCCTTGCTAGAAGGTCATGACAAAAGACAGCAATAAGAGGCACCATGCATGAGCCTCAAGTGAACCTAGGGGCAGATCAAAAGTTTTCACCCGGTAGGTTGAAAACCCGAAAGGGTAGCCTAAGCAAAAATTAGGGTTGATATAAAAAAAATAAGCAATCAAAGGCGTGTTACTAAGGTTTTGTCCCAAAATCCAAACTACAAAAGGATCTAAGTCATGATTTGAAATGACACATGGCCATGTTTCAACATCCCAAACACTAGTTTATCCTTTGTTACCCCTCTGAGCCAAAGCATATTTGTTTTCTAAAAAACAAAAAAACAACAAAAACAAAATAGGAACCCTGAGTAGGAACCACCGCTAAACCGATGGGAAGAGCAATGCAAACAACACATGCATGAAATTGGGCAGCAATGAAAGAAAAAAGAAAATAAAACCCACCAAAGGAAAATGAAGGAAAAAAAGAGAGAGACAAAATATCTCTAGATTTTACATGAAAGGCACAAAAAGTGCAATAAGGACAAAAGGAGTAGAGCCCAACCCAAAAGGTACAAGCAACGCTCTTGAGGTTCTTACTCAATGTAACCCTCAAATACTCTTTGAGCCTCTTCGATCTTTTCTTCCGTAGCCATCTTACCCCTAACCACGTTTCAAGCCTAAAGCCCATGTGGATCAAGGAATGACTAATTTTGCTTTTAAGTTGGGATTCTGGAATGGAACCCGCACACGCTTGTGATTGTTGGAAAAAAAAAAGAAGAAAGAAAACCCATGAGGTTCACACTTACACAATTAAGGAGAAAACTCATTTGACCAGGAGCTCATGGAAGATACCCAAAGACCATTGTGATAGTAGGGTACATCTGATGTTGGTCGCTCATGCGGACTCCTTGGGATTCCTTTGGAATCCAAGGGTGGTCTTTGTTGTAAAAATTCTTTGGGGATCAACCTGTGTCATCAAGTTTTAGTGGGATCAATAGAGCCATGGCGTCACTCTATGACCTTAAATCAAGAAATTTTCACTTGGTCACATACCAAAGTGTGACAATTTGTTGCCATCCTACAATGGCGCACACGATCGTTCCTGAAGCCTTACGTTTTCTTGCTATGCAGAATAATCGAAGTTTTTAAAAGGAAAGGGGAAAACCCTAGGACCAATATTTCGATTGATTGGTTAAATGTCAAACAGCTCCATTTCCATCACCTCGATTTTCAAGTGATCAAACAAAACATACACTTTGAGGGAGTCCCCGAAGAGATTTGCAAAAAAAATAGAATGAGGTTGCATGAATTATCACATCTTCCAAAAAGAAACGGTCAATCCGTTTTTTCCACAAAAGAAAAGAAAAAGGAAAAAAAATCAAATCAAAATCAAAATTAAAAAAAAAATAGGAAAAGAATGTCATGAGCATTACATAATTTTCATGGTTCAAAACCATTTTGCATTACTAGCATTTCAAGATGAAGGTTGCATGCATTTGCATCCCAAAAATCATGTTCATAAGTGCATAGATTTCTCTTTATCTACCAATTTCCCAAATCTAATGTCCTATCTTTTGAGTTTAGGATGAGAGGCCCTCTCAAAGAGTCAACCTCTTGCTCTCTCATAAGGTTAAGCCCTTTGGTACTAGTACCTATTAGCATGTTTCGTAGGACTCAAAGTGCTGGCTTTTATCTTTCATAAGACTCAAGTCATCACTTTTATCTTTCATATGACTCAAAGTCCTCGCCTTTATCTTTCATAGGACTCAAAGTCCTTTGTCTTTATGCTTTCATAGGACTCAAAGTCCTCTCTCCTTTACTTTTCAAAGACTATCATAGTCTGTTGTCTTACAGAGACAATCAAGGTCATCTGCCCCTTTTACTTTTCAAAGACTATCATAGTCTTTTCTCTTGCAGAGACAATCAAGGTCATCTGCCCTTTACTTTTCAAAGACTATCATAGTTTTTGTCTTGCAGAGACAATCAAGGTCATCTACTCCTTTACTTTTCAAAGACTTCAATGTCTTTTATCAAGACTATCACAATCTTCTTTACGCTTTCAAAAGACGACAATGTCTTCATTTGCATTTCAAAAGACGACAATGTCTTCATTTACATTTCAAAGACTTCAATGTCTTTTGTCTTTTATAGGACTCAATATCCTTGTTTGTGCTTCATAGGACTCAACGTCCTCTATTTCCATGCTTTGAAGAAAAAAAAACAAATTCAATGTCCTCATGTTTTCTCGGTTTCACTTCCTTGGTGGCCCAGTCGAATAACAAGATCACTCGAACGAAATTAGTGTCCTTATCTTTACTTCTCTTTTATTTCCAATAAAAGATAAGTAAAGAGGGACAACTGTCATACCCTAATTTCGTCCGGGGACTATCATTTGCTAACATTTTGATTATTGTTAGCCAAATTAAGCTTGACATCAAGTGTCGTGCAATACGAAAGGTTTTTCGACATTTTAATCAAGAATGCAAAAATACCCAAAGGGGAGGGCAAAAGGGCTATTTTAAGGCTTTTCCTGAACCCTGGCTAGCCTCTGGCTCACCTAGGCCACTAGATAACTTCACGGTGAAGTAACCAGCTCTCCTAGGCGAGCAAGGTTGCTTCAGAATGAAGTAACAACTCGCCTGGGCGAGCTGTCATGACCCCATATGCTTTGTTTTGCTATAAATAAGTGTGAAGAGGGGCTGAGGGAGGGGTTTTGAGGTCCAGAGGTGAAGGATTAGAGAGAAAGAAGAGAAAGGGAAGCTAAATCGCTGTTGAATTGTGACCGTAATCGTTCTTTATTCGTTCTTCATTCTTCATCCGATTAGTGTTTGTTTTTAAGGATTTGAACATCATTTATGGATCCTTAGGGGTCCGCTTTATTGTTTTGTGCATTTTCATCTCCTTCTCCTATCATCGATAATCGTTTTTCTTTTGTAAAGTAAGTTTTAACCGATCATTAGTGTCGCAAGTTATCTTTAAAAAATGATTGAAGATTAATAAGCTAAAACCAAAATAAAACCAACTCATAAACTTCTTCATTTCAATAAAAAAACCAAGAGATCATTTCAAGGTCCAACGCCTTAACGATTCTCTCCTCTTTTCAAAATTCAAAAGATCGTTTCAAGGTCCAACGCCTTAACGACTCTCCCCACTTTTCTAAGTTTAAAACATCTTTTCAAGGTCCAATGCCTTAAATGACTTTTGCTCATAATTAAAATCAAATCTTTCAAAAAAAAAACATAAAATCAAGGTAACTCACAAACTTTCAAACTTTAAGAACTACGTAGGTCTGAGCTCCTCATTGCACTTGAGGATATGTAGGAGCAAGGGTCATGCTCTTGTCGACCCCAAAAGATAAAAAACATAAAAAAGGGAAAATAATAAATATTGAAGTCATGATTTTGCACACTTGATTAAAGGTTGTCGTCCCTTGTGACGGATGCGTGGGGTGCTAATACCTTTCCCGCACGTAAACAACTATCGAACCTTTTATTCTTAAAATTTGTAGACCTTTTCTGGTTTTTCTAGCATTTTCCTTGAATAAATGTTGGTGGCGACTCTCGTGCATTTTCCTTTATTGGAAGATGCACCCTTGAGTCTCACTCGCCCTCCCGCCGAAGGGTAGGTTGCGACAACAGTGTCATACAAGGATTGACACTAGATGCTACCATTCGCATTGCATGGTTATCGAACTATTATGCGCACTTCTATTTAGAAGCAAGCTTCATGATGAATCAATATTGATTCAAAGAAGTTTTGATGATAACAAAGGTGATAACAAAAAGCTCAAAGGTCAAGAACACTTCATGATAACAAAGATGATGATCTCAAGGATCAAGAAAGAATAAGTTCAAGATGTTCAAGATTGAATCAAGAACACTTCAAGGTTCAAGAGGAAATTTGATTTCAAGAAACAAGAATCAAGTTTCAAGATTCAAGTTCCAAGAATCAAGATCAAGATTCAAGACTCAAGATTCAAGAATCAAGAGAAGAATTAATCAAGATAAGTATGAAAAAGTTTTTTCGAAAACTGAGTAGCACATGGATTTTTCTCAAAACATGTTTACCAAGAGTTTTTACTCTCGGGTAATCGATTACCAGATTGTTGTAATCGATTACCAGTAGCAAAATGTATTTTGAAAAAGTTTTCAACTGAATTTACAACGTTCCAATTGATTTCAAAAAGCTGTAATCGATTACAATGTTTTGGTAATCGATTACCAGTGTGCTTGAACGTTGAAATTCAAATTCAAATGTGAAGAGTCACATTCTTTCACAAAAAAGCATTGTGTAATCAATTACATTGATTTGGAAATCGATTACACTGATTTGGTAATCGATTACCGATGATAGTTTCTAAACAAATCAAAAGATGTAACTCTTCAAATAGTTTTTGACTTTTTCAAATTGGCTTTAAGTTTTTCTAAAAGTCATAACTCTTCTAATGGCTCTCTTGACCAGACATGAAGAGTCTATAAAATCAAGGCTTTGTTTTGCATTTCAATAATCTTGAACAACCTTTACAATACAATCCTTTACAATCTTTGAATCTCTTTGAACTTCTTCTTCTTCTTCTTCTTTGTGCCAAAAAGCTTCTCAAAGTTTTCTGGTTTTCTAAAACTTGAAAACTTGTGCTATTCATTCTTTTTATCTCTTCTCCCTTTGCCAAAAAGAATTCGCCAAGGACTAACCGCCTGAATCTTTTTGTGTCTCTCTTCTCCCTTTCCCAAAAGAACAAAGGACTAACCGCCTGAATTCTTTTGTGTCTCCCTTCTCCCTTGTCAAAGAATTCAAAATGACATAGTCTGAGAATTCTTTTGATTCTTCCCTTTCCCATATACAAAAGATTTCAAAGGACTAACCGCCTGAGAATTCTTTTGTATCCCCATTCACAAAGTTTCAAAGGTTAAACTGCATGAGAACTTTGTCTTAACACATTGGAGGGTACATCCTTTGTGGTACAAGTAGAGGGTACATCTACTTGGGTTGTTTGACTGAGAACAAGAGAGGGTACATCTCTTGTGGATCAGTTCTAGTGGAGGGTACATCCACTAGGTTGTTCAAAGAGAACAAGGGAGGGTACATCCCTTGTGGATCTTTGCTTGTAAAAGGATTTTTACAAGGTTGAAAAGAAATCTCAAGGACCGCAGGTCACTTGAGGACAGGATGTAGGCATGGGTTGTTGCCGAACGAGTATAAAAACTCTTGTGTGTTTGTCTCCTTCTTCCCTACTGTCGCAACCTACCCTTTGGCGGGAGGGCGACGCGTGACTCGCGGGAGGCGTGTTCCACGAAAGGAATACGCGCAGAGTCGCCACCAACGTTTATTTGAGGAAAACGTCGGAAAAACCGGAAAAGACGCGATCTACGAACTTTAAAGTGAAAGGTTCGGGAGTTGTATTTACGCACGGGGAAGGTATTAGCACCCCACACGTCCGTCCCAAGGGACGGCAGCCTTTAATCGAATGTGCAAACATGACTTTGATTTTTACGTTCCCTTTTTATGTCTTTATATCCTTTATACCCTTTTTATATTTTTTCTCTTTTTGTGGTCGACAAGGGTGTTTCCCTTTGCTCCTACGTATTCCTCAATTGCGATGAGGAAATCAGACCTACGTAGTTCTTTCGTATCAAGTGATTCCTTTTTTACTTAAAAAGGTGATCATTTTAAGGCGTTGGACCTTAAAAATGATCCATTTTACTTAGTAAGAAATTGAAATGATAAACTTCAAAAACCTATTTTTGTGGACGAGCTTGACTAGGCGAGTTGATTTTAGCTTTAGTTTCACTTTAGTTATTAGTCAATTCGATTAAGAATGAGAAATCCCAAAGAGAAAACGTCCAATTGATTTTCGCTTTATTTTACTAAAAGGTATTTTTTTATTATTATATTATTATTTACCTCTTTTTTTTTATTTCCAACGTGGTTACGGCACGACCGAACGGTCGGAATTCATTTTAACCGAAGTTAACGGATAATACAATTCAAACGATCGGTGGAAATTTATTTTATTTTTAGGTTAAGCGAGAAATGACTTAAATAAAATGGCTTAAGCACGTCAACAGGGGGTATAAAAAGTAAATGAAACGAGAATAAAAATACATGAAACCAGATGTGGACCACTAAGGGTACATAGAATGAATCGAAAAGCTTGGTTCGAGGTACTTATCCGTTGAAGATCGAAGAACGATGAAGAACGAATGAAGAACGTCGAAGAACGGTCGAAAACCTTCGCGAAATCACTCACCGAAACGTTACGGAAACTTTACGGAAGCGCCTCGGCTTGGATTTTCTTCACGGAAACAATTTTTCTAAGCAAATTCGACAGAGAGAGAAGTGCCTAAGGGGCTGAACCCTTTTCTACTTCACTTCTCCCCCTATTTATAGAAAATTGGGGGAGAAGCTTGCCACCCAGCTCGCCCAGGCGAGCAGGGTTGCTTCCTCCAGAAGCAACAGCCTTCTGGAGGAATCTTCTGGAGGGCCCAAGTGGGCCTGGTTGCTATTTGCACCCCCATTTTTACTAAGTACACCCCCTGCCTTTTTTGGTGATTCTTTTTCGTAAAGTTACGGAAACTTACGAATTTCGTAACGATACTTGTTTTCTTTCCGTAATGTTACGAAACCTTGGGGATTACATAATCATCCCCTTTTTGACTTACGGAATGTTACGGAACCTCACTAATTGTGCAACGATGCTTCCATTTGATTTCCGGTGTGTCATGGAACCTTACGAATTGTGCATCAATATTTTCTTTTGTTTTCCGGCATGTCCCGGAATTTCACAAATTGCCTAATGATGGGTGCCAAGCACCTCACAAGGACCAAACAAAAGTGGCATGTCATTAAGCAAAGGTCCCCGGACGAAATTAGGGTATGACAGTTGCCCCTCTTTACTTGTCTTTTATTGGAGATAAAAGGAAAGTAAAGATAAGACACTAATTTCGTTCCTCTCGGTTGACGAGAGTCGCGGGTGAACATAAAATCTCCGCATGCAAATGACTTGTTGTTCCCGGGGGAACAAAAGGTGCAGAAGACGATGTCAGTCTCTGCATGCTATCAAGCGTTCTGTCTTACAGATAGCAAAAGAATGTTTATACGGATAACCACTCGGGCATTTCCGCCCGTCAGCGTGACTCAAAAGTCAGTATGACAGATCTTGTGAGCGCGGAAGATGATGTAAATCCCCGCGTGTCAACGGGCTTGTCGACCGCGATTGACGAAGGGCGCAGAATGACCATAATTTGTCTCTGCGTGCCATCGGACACAACTGTGTCTGAATGGCAAAAAGGTGTGCAGAATGACCATAATTTGTCTCCGCATGTCATCGGGCCCGCCGCCTCTGGATGACAAAAGGGCGCAGAATGACCATAATTTGTCTCTGCGTGCCATCGGACACAACTGTGTCTGAATGGCAAAAGGTGTGCGGAATGACCATAATTTGTCTCCGCATGTCATCGGGCCCGCCGCCTCTGGATGACAAAAGGGTGCAGAATGACCATAACTTGTCTTTGCGTGCCATCGGACACGACTGTGTCTGAATGGCAAAAGGTGTGCGGAATGACCATAATTTGTCTCCGCATGTCATCGGGCCCGCCGCCTCTGGATGACAAAAGGGCGCAGAATGATCATAATTTGTCTCTGTGTGCCATCGGACACGACTGTGTCTGAATGGCAAAAGGTGTGCGGAATGACCATAATTTGTCTCCGCATGTCATCGGGCCCGCCGCCTCTGGATGACAAAAGGGTGCAGAATGACCATAATTTGTCTCTGCGTGCCATCGGACACGACTGTGTCTGAATGGCAAAAGGTGTGCGGAATGACCATAATTTGTCTCCCCATGTCATCGGGCCCGCCGCCTCTAGATGACAAAAGGGCGTAGAATGACCATAATTTGTCTCTGCGTGCCATTGGACACGACTGTGTCTGAATGGCAAAAGGGGTGCGAAATGACCATAATTTGTCTCCGCATGTCATCGGGCCTGCCGCCTCTAGATGACAAAAGGGTGCAGAATGACCATAATTTGTCTCTGCGTGCCATCGGACACGACTGTGTCTGAATGGCAAAAGGTGTGCGGAATGACCATAATTTGTCTCCGCATGTCATCGGGCCCGCTGCCTCTGGATGACAAAAGGGCGCAGAATGATCATAATTTGTCTCTGTGTGCCATCGGACACGACTGTGTCTGAATGGCAAAAGGTGTGCGGAATGACCATAATTTGTCTCCGCATGTCACATGACCTCAGGGTCAGTATGACAGAGATTGTGGGGCGGCCGACAAAAGCAAGGCTCTTGCTCCTACGTATCGTCCAATGAGGAACTCAGACCTACGTAGTTCTAGATAACTTGTGAGACTTGAAAAAGTCTCCACCGGAAGATGCTGACATCTCCGGAAAGGGCGCAGATGACCACATTGGCCTCCGCTCGTCAATCACACTTGGGGTCACTGAATGACGAGGTGCGGATAACTGTGGGCTACTAGCTCTTGGGTCATGGTAACAAAAAGCGGTGTGGTAGACAAAAGCGAGGCTCTTGCTCCTACGTATCCTCAAATGAGGAACTCAGACCTACATAGTTCTGGAGAACTTGTGAGACTTGAAAAAGTCTCGGTGTTTTCTTCACTAAAATGCAAACATGCTTTAGTAAAGAGACAAATATTCCAACTGATTAGAGCAGCATATGCTTTTTTGAGTGAAAAACAATGCGTTTACCGGGGAAGGAGAGTCTGCTGATGAAACCCCCCCATAACCATAAATGAGATTTTGGATGTTAGCATTTCGTTTCTAAATGACCATTTAGAGGAAACACTGGGTTCAACAAAAATAGAAGAAAATCACTAAGAGTGTATCAACCTCGCACAGGTAAGTGTTTCATCCTAATTCCGAACCATAGATATGTCACGACTTGACTTTGCAAATTATTTCCTATCGAATCAAAAATTACATGCATGATCATGGATCAACAGGACTTCCCTTGGGAATGGGTTCTTTTGGTGGGTTTTTTTCGGCTTCTGTTTCTGTTTTGCGCGAGGCGAACAAGTCACCGACGCACAGGATTTTGGTTGGTAATCAAAGGGAGAAGACCACTTTCAGGTCGTGGTTTCCTTTCCCTTCTTTTTGTTCATTTGGTGACAATTCTGTATTGTACAGATATTGTCCGGTCCAAAGACCTTTCTGCACATTTCTTCTGATTTCTTTCGATCCTTGATCAGGAGCTTTCTTTCCTTCCTTTTACTTTCTCCCACTCTTTGGTTGGGAATTTTCTTTCTTTTCTTTTCGCTTTCTCCCACTCTTTGATTGGGAATTTCCTTTCCTCTTTTTTTTTTCCTTTGATTGGAAATTTTCCTTCTCTCTTTTTTTTGCTTCCTCTTTGATTGGAAATTTTCCTTCTCTTTTTTTGCTTTCTCTTTGATTGAAAATTTTCCTTCTTTTTTTGCTTCCGAGGGTAAGGATTGACATTCTCACCCTGGGTCAAGGTTTATGGTGAGTTAGGATTTTGGCTCAAAGCTTGTAGAATGGCCAGACATGATACATGTCAGGGTTTGGTTTGGTTCAAGGGTAAAAGGGATGCCCCACATTATTTCCATGACACAAATGCAAAAATGATGATTTGGAAACTTTGTGCAAAACTGGTCATGCATGCACCTATGTGGACACTCAAGTGTCAAATTTTTATGGTCATGTGATGCTAGGGCTCAGGATTCATTCCCTCTATTTTAGTCAACCCAATGTTTCCAAAATATGTTCTTTTATCCATTTGTGCATTCATCCGAGTCCATTTTGGGCGTCCGGGGAAATTTCACAGCGTTCACCCTTCGGGTGTACACACATTTTTTCCAAAAACCAGCTATGATCGGCGAATTTCCCAAAGAAGAGTTGGAAGTCATCTCTTTTCAAAAGCATGTCGGTTTTTCAGCTAAACAACTTATTTTTCTTTTCTTTTCCCTCTCTTTTTTCTTACTTGCTCTCTTTTTTTTCTTATTTGCTCTCTTTTTTTCTTCATTTTTTTTTATTTTTATTTTTATCATGATTTTTGCTTGTCTTATTTTTTTGGACGATGTTCCTAAACGAAAGACTCTACACGGTTCCAGAATTTCAAACATCATTGATAATAATGATATAAACACTAACGCAACAATCCAAACAAAAATGTATGCGCTGTACAAATGACAATCGAAACAAAAAAAACAAACATTAGTCTCTCAAGTCAAAAAACAACATAACATAAAAATGATAAAAGAAATATGAAAGAAAACATGAATCTGGGGATCTCCCAGTCATGTAGCTCCACTCCCTCCCAAGAAGTCAAGCAAATCGGCCATCTCCTCGTCCTCGTGGGCCTCCTCTCCATCGCCGGGAGCCTCTGGGGGCGCCTCTCCTGCTTGGGCCTCGGGCCAATCCCCGGTCCATGCGACCGCTGCCCTGAACTGGTCTGGAGTAGGGCATGAAAAAGAAGCAAAGCCCTGGCTCTGCATGCTGAGGCTCAGCTGGTACAGACAATCATGGGTCTGTACATGTGCCCGGTGGTTGGCCGCCTGCTGGCGAACCAAATGCCGTAAATACTGCTCCATGTCAAATGACCCGGCCGGGCCAGCCTGATGAGGTGGTGGTGGCGCCCCGGCGGCCTGTTGAGCATCACCCTGAGCCTGTCTCTGGATGCAGTACTTCTCAATAAAAGCCCGGGTGATGGCCAAGCATTGGCATAAAATTCGAGGACTATGTCTGGATCAAATTTGGCCATGGGGGTAACTAGTGATGCCCACCGCCGGCGACCTATCTCCTCCTGGAAATTAGTATACTCGTCGTCCCTGAGTTGGACGCGTCGCTCCCGGAGAAATGACCATCCCTTGATGGCTTCGAAGCGCTGCTGATGTGCAGCGCTCCTAAAGCGGTGACTGTCATACTCAGGAGCGGAACTAGTTCCTTCGGCCGCCTTTTCCTTCCTGGACCTCTTTGAGGCAAGCTTCCTCGGGGCCATTTCCTGCGAAGGCAAACATTTGGAAAGTTAGTTTTACCAAGAAATGCTACTCTTAAAACAAAAATGGCATACAACCTCCTCCAATAAACACAAACATCAATGTAAATTTAGAGCAAACTCATACACATACTTCCTTATGAACATTCACTCGCACAAGATATTCTTCTACCTAAGAAAAATGCACCCATGCACAATCAAGGCACCTTCGTTACCTAGATTATTTATATGTACTTCCAAGGTGTATTTGCTACCTACATCACATGCACTTCCTTGGCTAAATTTACATACATGCATACTCAAAGCATTTTGGCTACCAAAAATTGCACACGTGCATATTCTGGTATTTCTAATACCTATGCATATACAAACTTTGTGATGAATCTTGGCTATCTACACAATAAGGTGCTACATTTCATGCTTTATTCAAGTGTTTTTGCTACCTAAAGCCGCATGCAAATTCAAATATGTTTTCTTTTGCTGACTAAAATTGCATTCAAATTAAAAGGTATCTTTGTAAGGTATTTTCTTTACATAACATGCAACATATATATATTTTTTGTGAGACATTTTGACTACCAAAAATTACATGTACATACATCCAAGTATTTTGCTACCACACCCAAAGTGTAAATTGCCAAAGGTATTTTTCTATCTATTCTAAACCTACACATTTATGATGAGCAAAATTCCTAAACATCTAGGCGTAGGGAAATTATTGTAGCGTGGCTCATAGCTGATTGCTGGCCAAAAAGGGTAACTTTACCCAATATGCACCCCCTCTTGTGTTCTTTTGCATAAAAACTTTGGTTCCTAGGCCTAGGATATATGTGGGGCAATTACTCTAGCCCTTTCGAAACTGAATGCATGTCCCAAAAAATAGAAAATATGTGCAAACCAAATTGCCCCATGGGTTGTTTCCCTACGAAAATCACGCGCTAATGCCATTGAGGCATTTCACCGAACACTTGGTGGGCGCGCGTTTAGGCATCAATAGCAAGAGAACGGGGACAATGTGGCATTTCCCATTGCTTCAAAATGCATTATAGGCCTAGGGCCATCTCATACAAACCCCCAATTCAACCCAATCAAGCAAGAAAACAAACCAAAATTGCCCCACATATTTGAGCACATTCCCACAATTTAGAGCACCAAAAGGAGATCAAAATACACCAATGAAAAGCTAGAAAGCTTAAGGATCGAATACTTACTTGTTGGTGATGAATAAAAGCGCAAAACGGAATTGAAGAATGTGAAAAGTAGAGATCCTAGGGCTGCAAACTCGTAAATTCCGTGGGTATGGCTTTTGAAAAGGGGGAAAAGAAGTTTTTGAATGTAAAAACGTCCTCCCTTTCGTCACTTTTATATTTTGGTGCAGGGGTTGCTCGCCCAGGCAAGCTCAGCTCGCCCAGGCGAGCTAACCTGCACTTTTTTTTTTTTTTGAGAGGAACATTAACCATGTCCCCTCCTTCCTTATGGGTTAGCGTTTTGCCTATTTGAGCCTACTTAAGTTAGAATTAGGCGTTAATTACTAAAAACAAACAATGGTAGTAAAATACTGTGAATTCAAAGGATACTGGGCTGCCTTGCGCGACGTTCTTCGCTTGTTTAGCGCAGAGAAGGGGCAACGATCGGTCGGTCGTGACCCCATCCCCATTTGCATCCGTTCCTAAGTACCTGCAAGTAATAAACAACCAGGTATGGCCAATCTTGACCGCGTCGTTGTCTTACCTTGATTGGTTTCTGCTGTTCATGTTTTGTCCCTACCCCAGAAGGTAGCTCAAGATGATCCTGCCCCTGTTTTACCACAACAATATGCATGCGTATGCGTATGCATGAATGTTTTCAAACGCAGCAAATTTTAGTGAAAGTTGGTTTAGGTTCAATTTTAATTAAGCGCTTGGGGCATCCCATGAACTGAGCGGAAGGGCTCAGGTGATCACAAATTAACGCAAGGTTTGAAACCAACGTGAGAACTAAAGCCTCGAATCCACGTTCATTTCTTTAAAAGATTGTAACGAGAGATACTGTAGACGGGGAATCCCTGGGGGAAATCCAGAAAACAAATAAAGATAAAGAACATGCAACGACATCCTTAATTGCCCCATATTCTAAGCATAATATCGCTTGACGACATCAGAATTCACGGGTGAAGGTAGCTCTTCGCCATCCATGTTGGTAAGCACCAGGGCTCCTCCGAAAAAAGCCCTCTTCACAACGAAAGGCCCTTCGTAGTTTGGGGCCCATTTTCCTCGATTGTCCTTGACAGCATGGGACATTTTCTTTAGCACAAGGTCTCCCTCATGGAACTTGCGCAAGCGTACCTTCTTGTCGAATGCACTCTTCATTCTTTGCTGGTACAAGCGCCCATGACTCATGGCCGTTAAGCGCTTACCCTCAATGAGGTTGAGCTGGTCATAGCGCGTTTGAGCCCACTCTGATTCCTTTAATCTGGATTCTGCCAAGATCCTTAATGACGGGACTTCTACCTCAAACGGTAACATAGCCTCCATCCCATATACCAATGAGAATGGCATTGCCCCAGTTGACGTTCGTACTGAAGTTCGGTAACCGTGTAACGCGAATGGGAGCATTTCGTGCCAATCTCTGTATGACACGGTCATCTTTTGGATAATCTTTTTGATATTCTTATTGGCCGCTTCCACGGCTCCATTCATCTTTGGCCGGTAGGGTGTGGAATTGTGATGCTGGATTTTAAACTCCTCGCACATTCCCCCCATCATCTTGTTATTCAGGTTGGTGCCGTTGTCCGTGATAATCTTCCTAGGCAAACCATATCGGCAGATGATCTCTTTCTTAATGAACCTGACCACTACACCCCTCGTTACATTGGTGTATGAAGCCGCCTCGACCCACTTGGTGAAATAATCTATCGCTACGAGGATGAAGCGATGACCATTCGAGGCCTTGGGCTCAATGGCCCCGATGACATCTATTCCCCACATGGAGAAAGGCCAAGGGGCGGACATGACATTCAGAGGATGCGGTGGAGCATTGACATTATCTGCGAACGCTTGACATTTGTGGCATTTCCTTACATGGACACAACAATCACTTTCCATGGTAAGCCAGTAATAACCTGCTCTTAGGATCTTCCTGGCCATAGCATGCCCGTTGGCGTGCGTTCCAAACGAGCCCTCATGGACTTCCTCGATCATGTGATTCGCCTCCCTGGCATCCACACACCGCAGGAGTGTCATGTCGTGGTTTCTCTTATACAGTATGCTTCCGCTCATGAAGAAACCAGCCGCCAACCTTCTCAATGTCCTCTTATCATTGTCGGCAATCTCTGGCGGGTATTCTTTGCTTACGACATATCGCTTGATGTCGAAATACCAAGGCTTACCGTCCCGTTCCTCTTCTACTTGGCAACAATGTGCGGGTTTGCCACGACACCAAAATTCAATGTAGGGTAGATCCCCGTGCGGCGTTAGCTGGAACATAGACGCCAAAGTAGCAAGCGCATCCGCCATTTGATTTTCCTCGCGGGGAACATGATGGAAAGAGATCTCATCAAAGGTCTTAGCCAATTCCTTGATATAGGCTTTGTAGGGTATCAGCTTGGGATCTCTAGTTTCCCATTCCCCTCTCAGCTGGTGGATTACCAACGCTGAGTCGCCGTACACCTTGAGTAGTTTGACATTGGAGTCAATCGCTGCCTGGACGGCCAGGGCACATGCTTCATATTCGGCCATGTTGTTGGTGCAGTCGAATCCTAGCCTGGCTGTGAAAGGTACACATTGACTGTCCGGAGAGACCAATACTGCTCCAACGCCATGGCCTAGAATGTTTGACGCTCCGTCAAACCATACGGTCCATTTGTCCCGATCTTCGTCCAATTTTTCCTTAAACAAGGCCATGATATCCTCATCCGGGAATTCAGGGTGCATGGGCTGATAGTCGTTAAGAGGCTGCTGAGCCAAATAATCTGCTAAGGCGCTTCCTTTTATCGCCTTTTGGGTGACGTAAACTATATCAAACTCGGATAGCAGGACTTGCCACCGGGCGATTCGTCCTGTGAGAGTTGGCTTCTCAAAGATGTACTTAACCGGGTCCATCTTGGATATCAACCAGGTAGTATGGCTCAGCATGTACTGCCTTAGGCGATGGGATGCCCATACTAAAGCACAACATGTTCTTTCGAGCAAGGAGTAATTCATTTCACAGATCGTGAACTTCTTACTTAGGTAGTAAACAGTGCGCTCTTTCTTTCCGGATTCGTCATGTTGCCCCAGCATACACCCCATTGACTCGTCCAAGATTGTCATGTACAAGATGAGAGGCCTTCCAGGTACTGGTGGCATAAGCACAGGGGGATTCATAAGACACTTCTTGATCCTTCCAAAAGCCTCTTGGCAATCCTCATTCCAGCGATCAGTTTGGTTTTTGCGTAAGAGCTTGAACAACGGCCCACAAATGGCGGTCAGTTGCGATATGAATCTGGCAATATAATTCAAGCATCCCAGGAAGCCTCGGACTTGCCTCTCAGTACGGGGTTATGGCATCTCAAGGATGGTCTTCACCTTTTCGGGGTCTACCTCTATCCCTTTCTGGCTCACGATGAAACCAAGCAATTTCCCTGATTTGACCCCAAAGGTACACTTGGAGGGGTTCAACCTTAATTGATATTTCTTAAGCCTTTCGAACAACTTCCGCAAGTTGACAAGGTGTTCTTCCTCGGATTTAGATTTAGCAATTATGTCGTCCACGTAGACCTCGATCTCTTGATGCATCATATCATGGAACAAAGCTACCATGGCTCGTTGATAAGTTGCCCCGGCATTCTTGAGTCCAAAGGACATCACCTTGTAACAAAACGTCCCCCACAGGGTGACGAAGGTAGTCTTTTCCATATCCTCTGGCGCCATCTTTATCTGATTGTAACCGGAGAAACCGTCCATGAAGGAAAATAAAGCGAAATTGGCCGTGTTATCTACGAGGATATCGATGTGTGGCAAAGGAAAATTCTCCTTGGGACTGGCCCGATTCAGGTCCCGATAATCCACACACATTCGTACTTTCCCATCTTTCTTAGGGACCGGTACAATGTTGGCAACCCATTCTGGATACCGAGCGACGGCCAGAAAACCAGCGTCAAATTGCTTCTTCACTTCTTCTTTTATCTTCAAGGATGTTTCGGGCTTCATCCTTCTCAGTTTCTGCTTTACCGGGGAACACTCGGGATTTAGAGGTAATCGGTGCTGTACAATGTCAGAACTCAAACCAGGCATATCTTGGTATGACCAAGCAAAGATGTCTTGGTAGTCTCTTAGCAGGATTATTAATTCTTCACGGATAGGTG
This sequence comes from Glycine max, assembly GCF_000004515.6. Lineage (NCBI taxonomy): Eukaryota > Viridiplantae > Streptophyta > Magnoliopsida > Fabales > Fabaceae > Glycine > Glycine max. The sequence continues at coordinate 23,845,142 of NC_038241.2, forward strand.
CGGTAATACCTGTGCCTATCTTTACTTCCCTTTTTCCACTGCCAATTCCCAAGTCTACTAGTTCTGTTTCTTCTTGATGAGGCCCCATTTCTTGGTCCTCATGGGCGACTATCCTTTCTAATTCTGGGGGAAGTCTCACATCCTCATTCCCTTCATCTTCCGTTTGATTCGTTTCTTGCTCGAAGTTGATAGGCGGGTCCCAGGTATTAGTACCTTCGGGGGACTCGTCATCGGATCTGCCGTTTCAGAAATAAAGAAGTAAACATGCAAATGGATGAGAATGGGTAGAGATGTAGGAACAGATGAAGAAAGATCCTGGTATTATAAATTTAAAACAAAAGACACAAAGCCTTAACAAAAGAAACTCTAAAGCCTAGGCCTAACTATAGAGTTTTTAAAACCGTAAAGGTTTACATTATGCTCGTTGCGTAAATGTCGGGGCGTTCCTCCACTCGCCAATTTCCCAGCTGGAAATCAGGAGGGCATGGTCGTACCAAATCCAACGTACTCGGAACATCATCTTCGTGTATTGCGACCACTTGACCTTCGTCCCCCAGACCCGCGCTTATAAAGCTTCTACTTATGTGGCAGGGCGAGCTTCCTTCACTTTCTTGTCTCAACCGCGAGCTTTGACTACCGCTCTTCCTTCCTGCGATGCTTCTCTTTATATCTGCCTGAGTGGGCTTATAGCCTAAACCATACTTCCCACGATTTCCTTTGGCATTTATCAGGCTAGTTATGCCGTTGTTGTCTTTGCCTAAACCCATTCCGGGTTCGTAACCGTTCCCCAACATAACTCGGGCCATCATTACTGCTGCATCGGACAAGCAAGGCTGCCCAGAGAAGGAGTCCACGGAGGAAATGCTTACCACCTCAAAAGACTGGAAAGCGATTTCTAATGACTCCTCTGCGGCTTCCACATAAGGCATAGAGGATGGGTAGCTCACCAAGATGTCTTCCTCGCCTGATACGATGACCAGATGCCCTTCCACTACGAATTTCAACTTTTGGTGGAGTGTAGAGGGAACAACTCCCACTGAGTGGATCCACGAGCGCCCCAACAGACAGCTGTAGGGGGGGTTAATATCCATTATCTAGAAGGTAACTTGACAGGTGTGAGGGCCTATCTGTACTGGGAGATCGATCTCCCCCCTTACCTCTCGGCGGGTGCCGTCGAAGGCACGAACCACCATTGAACTTGGCTTTAGGTGGGAAGCATTGAATGGTAACTTCTCCAAAGTGCTCTTAGGCATCACGTTTAAACTGGAACCATTATCGATGAGCACTTTGGCTACGATATGGTCCATACACTTGACTGATACGTGCAAAGCTCTATTATGCCCTCTCCCCTCGGCGGGGATTTCTTCTTCGGCGAAGGCGAGATAGTTGTTGGCAGTGATATTATTGACCAGCCCTCCGAAATCTTCTACCGAGATGTCTTGGGCCACGTGGGCCTCGTTCAGAACTTTTACTAGCAGAGCCCGATGAGGCTCGGAGCTCATGAGTAACTCCAACAGCGAGACCCTGGCTGGAGTTTTGTTGAGCTGTTTGATAACCTTGAATTCGCTCTGCTGAATTATACGGAGGAACTCACTGGCTTCCTCTAGCGACACCTCCTTTTTACCATCCTTTTTCTCCGGAAGACCTTTCGCCGGAATATCTTTATTCGAAGCGTGGGGCGCTTCACCATCTTGTTCCTCCACCACTTTTCCTTTCCCCTTGACGTTCGCGGGTTGGACTGGTAGGTCCGGAGGCGCAAACACACGACCGTTACGGGTCACACCACTCAGTCCCGTGATATTTGTTACCTTAGCCGACAACGAGCTGACGTCGGTGGCTTCTTCTTCCTTCCCCCTTGGAGGTGTATATCTCCATGGGACTGCGTGGCTATTTTGGTATGGGAAAGGAACAGGTTTAGCTGCTAAGGGGTGTCCGGGCTTTTGCGAAGCTGTGCCCTTGGTGAATTATATCACCAAGGGTTTGGGCTTCGCAACACTGCTCCCATCCGTGGACTGCATACATATATGCTGCTCCTCTCTTCCTTCACTGCTAACTTCCAGTCGACCTTGATCTATCATTTGCTGTAACAATTCCTCTACTCCCAAACACGTTTCCATGTCATGCAGCTCGCCGGAATGCAGCAAACAGGAATCCTCCTTACGCCCACTATGAGGAATCACACCTCCCTTTTGTAGGGCCTCAAAGATAAACCTCCTAGGGGTTGCCACATCCTTTAAAGGTTTAGACCTGCGCGGCCTATCAGACTCAACGACGTTAACCACTCCCCCTCCATGATTGGCGAGCGGGTTGGTTCTCACATTGGGCCGATCCTCTTGGAAAGTCAGCCATCCAGCATCTATCAAATGTTGGACCTTGTATTTAAGGGCCAAGCATTTTTCAATGGAATGCCCTGGGACACCCCCATGGTACTTGCAAGTTGCGTTAGGGTCATACCACTTTGGGAAAGGGGGTTGGAGGACCTTTCCGGGAGTTACCACGGCCAAATGGTTGGCGATGAGGGACGGCAAGAGGTCTTCGTACGTCATTGGGAGTGGGGTGAATTCTTGAAATGGCCTCGGAGGGAAGTTCCTTATTGCGTTGGAATTACCGGCCGGGCGAGTTGTGTTCGGAGTTGGAACTTGGGGAGCTTCCCTCTGGGTAGGTGCCTTAGGCTGCACAGGTGCTGAACTAGAGGCGTTCCCGGTATGAGCCGAGAAGCTCGAGTGATGTTGCGCGTACTAATGGGTACCATGAGGTGTCTGTGGGGGTTTGACCCACACGGGTGTTGAAGAGACGGCATGGGCATCTCCTTCCTTTCTTTTTGCCCCCGTTCTCCCGATTCTTTTGGCATTCGCACTCGTGGAGGAAACATAATCGAACTTTCCTCTTTTCAACCCTACCTCGATTCTTTCCCCGGCGAACACTAGGTCCGCGAAGCTGGACGGCATGTAACCTACTAGCTTCTCATAGTAGAACACTGGCAGAGTGTCTACCATCATGGTGATCATCTCTCTCTCAACCATGGGAGGAGCCACTTGTGCCGCCAGGTCTCTCCACCACTGTGCATATTCTTTAAAGGTTTCGCCCTCTTTCTTGAACATATTCTGCAGCTGAGTGCGATCGGGAGCCATATCGGAATTGTACTGATATTGCCTTAGGAAGGCAGTAATCAGATCCTTCCAAGTACGGATACGGGAAGCTTCCAAATTAGTGTACCAAACTACCGCGGCTCCGGCCAAGCTATCTTGAAAAAAGTGTATTAATAGCTTCTCATCCTTAGAGTGTGCGCCCATCTTGCGACAGTACATCTTGAGATGGTTTTTGGGACAAGTCGTCCCTTTATACTTGTCGAAGTCCGGTACTTTGAACTTCGGGGGGATAACAACATCGGGTACTAAGCAAAGGTCCGTCATGTCTGCGAACGGATAGTCCCCAAATCCTTCCACGGCTCTCAATCTCTCCTCGAGGAGATCGAGCTTCCTCCTTTCTTCAGTTGCTGGGGGCGGTCCTTCTGTGGACAAAACTATTGGTTGTGTCGTGATGTTGGGCTGAGGCAACGTGCTGGGTGCCGGCCCTTCGGGGATCGGGGGATAGAACTCGACATCCCTTTGAGCATAGTCTTGAGGGTCTTTGTGGACCTCGTCGGGCTATTGAGGAGGCTCTCTTTCAAGGACGGGAGAAGCAATATGGCCCGCATCGTCTTGCAGGACGGGTGGTGAGTAGTTGGGCGGCAATCCATAAGGGTAAGCCGCTCGGTTGTATCCCAGATGAGGGTTGCCATCGTGCCCCAGTGTGTCCCTTCCCCGTCCTACTATGTTTGAGGGAGGATGGTGCGCAGTTGCCAAGAGAGTTGGGTCTGCTTCGGCAGCCAAACTGACAGCGGCAGCGGTGGCCACGTTTTTCTCCATGAGCTGCCTCATTCCTAACATGGCCTCCATCATGGAAGCCATCTGATCTTTCAGAGCCGACATGTCGGCTTTCATCTGTTCCTGTGTCTCCTCTTGATCACCCATCGTTCGAGATTTGGATCTGGTGCGATAGGGATGCCTTGTGGCGCGTTTAGTTATGGTGTTTTTCCCCAAAAAACCAAACGTGAGGAGTGGGTAAAGAAAGAAAAGAATGCATGCTAGAGATAAAATGCAGGAGTGATTTGATTCGCACAAGCTTTTTGGAGTAGGAACATGGGACCAACTCATTTTATTTCAGAAAGTCGTATCTAGTCAAGGTCTGAGAGACCATACAAGTTTTCTAGCGATTTCTAATTAAGTGGGCCATTAAGTCTATCATATGCTAACAATAGCCGAGAAGCCCATGAATTTCTTCGGGGGCGGAGTAGGTGTCCGCCATTGCCTTGGCCTTGGCTAACAATCGGGGAAGTTCTTGACTCCCGTTCAAGGTAAGGGCAAACCGATCCATCCACATGGTTGCCTCTTGGTGTAAAGAGTCGATCACCCTTCCTCTAGCCTTTTTTTCCGCGTATACTTGGGCATACTCGTCCGCGACCCTATGCTCGTGAGCCGTGGCTAGACCTAACTCTTCTTGGTACTTGGCGATGATAGCTAGCATGTTGGTCTCCGTCTTGCATAAACGCTGAGACAAGCTCCTTTTGGACCTTGAACAGGCAACTAACTCCTCTTTCAAGACCATGCTATGCGCTCGCGACTGGTCCCTCTCTTCCCTTCGCAGCTTGAGTTCATTGTTGCTACCCCACAGAGCTCCGCGAAACTTGTTACGGCCATACTATTCCTTGCGAGCCCTCTTGGCCTCTTGTTCAAGGGCTCTTGCGGTAGTCGCATTCTCTTCCTGTAATCTGGCACACTCCTTCCGGATGTGTGTAGTGGCCAACTTGAACTTCTCCTTGGCAAGTTTCGCCTTTCCTAACTCGCTTTTGAGAGCTTGGACTTCTTCGTCCTCTTCCGGTGCTTCGAAACTCTCTTCGCTGACGACTTTTAACTTGGCGAGCCAATCTAAACCTCGTATATGAACTTTCAGCCATTCATGATAACCACCAATGATGCCGTTACGAATGCCCCTAAGTTCTTGATCTTTCCTTAACGGGGTTTCCCATGCCTTATGGATTCTTTGTATAGCCTTGAAATTTTGCGCGCCGAAATCCCTCACAAGGAAAGGAGACATGCTTTCTTCCACCGGTGCTCCCCTCATGGGGTACCCTAGTTGTCTTATAGCGAGCGCGTGATTGTAGTTAATACAACCCCTCGTCCCTATTAGCGAAATGTTTGGGTACCCTTTACACGAGAAAAGGACTCCCTTCTTTCCTTCCTTCCATCGGGGGAACCAATTGATTGTTCTACCTCCTACACCAGCCAAAAGTTGGTCCCAATCTATTCTTCTCTTTTCAGCACACGAGCGATGGCTTTGGAGCGGACATGGATGCCTAGTGTCTTGCAGGAATAGGTGCGAAACCATCCAAACACAGAGAGCGGGCAAGCAACAGATGATCTGTGCGCTACTCTTCTCGCACCTTCGGTCAAATGTGTCAAATAAATCTGCCAAGACAGCTACCACCGGACTTTCCTTGCTATGGTGGTATGCAAGGAAAGCGTCGATTGCTGCTAGGTCCACCAAACCATCTACGTTTGGAAAGAGGACGACCCCAAAAATTAGCAATGCTAACACATCCATAAACGGGACCCAATCTCCTTGACTGGCCATACCCCTCGCCTTATCTTCTAGGTACTTCCGTGGTAGGCCCGCTGTGCCGTTTCGAGTCTGTTTTATGCGGTCCAAACCTCTTGCTGAATCCTTGACCACAGTTGCAATTCTGCTCAAAGAGGGGAGACAACCGGAGAAAAGATATGGTTTTCTTCCCCCGAGAGGACATCCTAGAATCTCCTCAAATTCTTCAATGGTCGGTACCAATTGGAAGTCTCCGAACGTGAAGCATCTCAAAGGTTGGTCGTAGTATTGGGTGAGTGATGCAATGGCTTCTATGGATACCTCTGCTATGGTCAACTCTAAGATCTTTCCGTAAGTCTTGCGGAAGGCTTGCATTTGGAGAGGTTCCATCAACCGCCCTAATTCCTTGATGCTGGTGGTATCTAGGCCTTTAACCTTGACTTGGTAAAACCTCTTGCCGGTTTGATTTGTCCCCATGCTTACTAAAGTGAGACAAAAAGCTGGTGCAAATCAAAACTCCGATATCTCATGGGTGGAATGGATGAATGCATGAAGGAATGCATATGACACAGATGTAAAGAATGCGGGTGCCCGGGACATTGTCTCCTTCTTAGACACAACGTCTAGGGGTAGCAAAGTGCCCCAACGTATGTATTTAAAACGGTGACCCGGACCCTCCGTTGATTTGTCTATAGAGGGGAACAAGACAGAACCCGTATGCGATGCATATGCAAAAGGCGCAATGCGGGAATGTACATAGTATGACAATATTCACTGAACATAAGCAAAAGGGTATATGATACTTATGCATGGTAGTGTGAAAAATGGCACGCAGCGTGTTTGCTCCGTGCCCCTATTTAAGGGACCTATAAGGGAGAGAGCTTACTAGGCATTTAGTGATAACCCCCAAGGTAGTCATATCTCTCTTGATGGTTTCTAGAGGTATTATCCCCTTCGAAGAACATACAGCAGCAGTAGGGACTACTAGCAACAATATGTTTTCAAAGAGAAAAACTCTAGATGAGGGTTCACTGTAATCAAGCAAGTCGGAGACCTAGCATGATCACAGATTCACCTCCACTCCTTATGTTCCTATGAACCCGGGTATAGGGCCCTTTTTCAACTCACAGTGTGTGCAAATAATGTTGGTGTTTGTGTGCATCAAATGAATAAGTATTTACCTCATGCATACATTTTAAAACGCACTAAAAGCAACAAAGAGTTTATATACACAAGAACATAAAAAACAAAGGGAAACCAACAAAGGAGAAAGTCATGATAAAACATTTGCACAAGATTTAAATGGCCTAACTCTCAAAAAACAGTCCCCAGTGGAGTCGCCAACTGTTGCAACCTACCCTTCGGCGGGAGGGCGACGCGTGACTCGCAGGAGGCGTGTTCCACGAAAGGAATACGCGCGGAGTCGCCACCAACGTTTATTTGAGGAAAACGTCGGAAAAACCGGAAAAGACGCGATCTACGAACTTTAAAGTGAAAGGTTCGGGAGTTGTATTTATGCACGGGGAAGGTATTAGCACCCCACACGTCCGTCCCAAGGGACGGCAGCCTTTAATCGAATGTGCAAACATGACTTTGATTTTTACGTTCCCTTTTTATGTCTTTATATCCTTTATACCCTTTTTATATTTTTTCTCTTTTTGTGGTCGATAAGGGTGTTTCCCTTTGCTCCTACGTATTCCTCAATTGCGATGAGGAAATCAGACCTACGTAGTTCTTTCGTATCAAGTGATTCCTTTTTTTACTTAAAAAGGTGATCATTTTAAGGCGTTGGACCTTAAAAATGATCCATTTTACTTAGTAAGAAATTGAAATGATAAACTTCAAAAACCTATTTTTGTGGACGAGCTTGACTAGGCGAGTTGATTTTAGCTTTAGTTTCACTTTAGTTATTAGTCAATTCGATTAAGAATGAGAAATCCCAAAGAGAAAACGTCCAATTGATTTTCGCTTTATTTTACTAAAAGGTATTTTTTATTATTATTATATTATTATTTACCTCTTTTTTTTATTTCCAACGTGGTTACGGCACGACCGAACGGTCGGAATTCATTTTAACCGAAGTTAACGGATAATACAATTCAAACGATCGGTGGAAATTTATTTTATTTTTAGGTTAAGCGAGAAATGACTTAAATAAAATGGCTTAAGCACGTCAACAGGGGGTATAAAAAGTAAATGAAACGAGAATAAAAATACATGAAACCAGATGTGGACCACTACGGGTACATAGAATGAATCGAAAAGCTTGGTTCGAGGTACTTACCCATTGAAGACCGAAGAACGATGAAGAACGAATGAAGAACGTCGAAGAACGATCGAAAACCTTCGCGAAATCACTCACGAAAACGTTACGGAAGCGCCTCGGCTTGGATTTTCTTCACGGAAACAATTTTTCTAAGCAAATTCGAAAGAGAAAATTGGGGGAGAAGCTTGCCACCCAGCTCGCCCAGGTGAGCTCAGCTCGCCCAGGCAAGCAGGGTTGCTTCCTCCAGAAGCAACAGCCTTCTGGAGGAATCTTCTGGAGGGCCCAAGTGGGCCTGGTTGCTATTTGCACCCCCATTTTTACTAAGTACATCCCCCTGCCTTTTTTTGGTGATTCTTTTTCGTAAAGTTACGAAAACTTACGAATTTCGTAACGATACTTGTTTTCTTTCCGTAATGTTATGGAACCTTGCGGATTACATAATCATCCCCTTTTTGACTTACGGAATGTTACGGAACCTCACTAATTGTGCAACGATGCTTCCATTTGATTTCCGGTGTGTCATGGAACCTTACGGATTGTGCATCAATATTTTCTTTTGTTTTCCGGCATGTCCCGAAATTTCACAAATTGTCTAATGATGGGTGCCAAGCACCTCACAAGGACCAAACAAAAGTGGCATGTCATCAAGCAAAGGTCCCCGGACGAAATTAGGGTATGACACCTACTCTTTTAATTTCCGTTGTGCATTTTGATTTCCGTTTTTACTTTTGGTTAAGTTTCTCTTCTACTCCTTATTCACTTAACAACATAGTAAAAGCCTTAGAAGAGTAAATTTTAAACTAGTAAAGGTTTAGGAATAATTAATTCAACCCCCCCCCCTTATTAATTATTCTGAGGCCATTTGATCCAACATTCTACTGGGGCAACCCCGTTCTATTTGGTATATGGGATGGAAGTTGTGCTCCCTTTCGAAGTAGAGATTCCTTCTTTGAGAATTCTAGCAGAATCAAGGTTGGAAGAAGTGGAATGGGCCCAGGCACGTTTCGACCAGCTAAATCTTCTAGAGGGAAAGAGATTGGCTGCCATGAGTCATGGGCGGCTATATCAGAGAAGGATGAAAAACACATTTGACAAAAGGGTATGCTCGTGTGAATTCAGCAAGGGGGATCTTGTTTTAAAGAAGTTGTCGCGTGTTCAGAAAGATCTTCGAGGGAAATGGGCCCCGAACTATGAAGGACCTTTTGTGGTAAAGAAGGCTTTCTCGGGTGGAGCACTGATACTCACGAACATGGATGGTGAAGAACTGCCTTCGCCTGTGTATTCTGATATTGTCAAGTGATACTATGCATGATACTTTGGGCGGTTTGAAGGGCCGCCATTTGGACATCCCCAAGGACTCCTTAGGATTTTAATGTTTAGGCTATCATTGTAAACAACAATTGCAACGTTAATAATATGGATTGATGCTTTGTATCTCTTCCTCTCATGTGTGTCTTTTGCACTTTTATTTTTTTGTTTCGCTGGATATGAATATATGCTCTCGCTTTGCTCGCTCACATGATCTGCACTCCAGAGCCAACTTCCGAGTCTTCCCAAACAGAAATCGCACATTCAACATGTTTGGTGGGGGTGCCATAAGCATTGAGTAAAATTGAACAAAACACTTGATTGATTGTTTCACTAAATGAATGTTAAATACAAACATGGATGCAAACTCATCTTATCATCTTCAAAAGTTTTGAAAAAAATGGAGAGTCATTTGGGTTATGATAGGCGCCATGCGCGAGCCTTGAGCGGACCTAGGGGCAAATAGGAAATGCTCGCCCGGTAAGTTGGAAACCCAAAAGGGCGGCCTAGGCAAAGTTAGAGTTATGAAAAAAAATGATAATAAAAAAATGAGGGGAGAAGGAGGAAAGGCAATACGAGCATTTTATAGATATTTTAAACAACTGCATGTTAACATTCCTTTTTTTAAGGCATTAGAGCATATGCCAACATATGCTAAGTCCATGATCGGATTTGCTTACGAATGAAGAAAAGAATTATGGAGGATGAGGTAGTGAAGCCTCAACCACAACCATGGTGTCTAGCTAAAGACGGTAAAGAAGCGCTCCTAGGAGACAACCTAGTATTTTTGAACATTTATTTTTAATTTTGTCTTATACTTCCTCATTACGAGTTTGTGTTGTTTAATTTCCTATTTGTTTGAACTATTTTTTTATTTTTTTAGGATTATACTTAACTACAAGATTATAACTAAAATTTTCATTTTTTGTAAAAAAGATATTTTTAAAAAAAGGGGTTTAACTCGCTTGGGTGAATGCACGCTGGAGAAAAAAATAAAAAGGGGGAAGGGGGAAATCAGATTTCACCCCACTTTCACCTTCATTCCATCTTCTTCCTTTTGCACGAGAACCTCGCCCCATTCTCCCAAAACTCGCCCAAGCTACTTTCTTTTCATCAAAATTCTTCATTTTACACACTCCACTCCATCCCATTCAAGTAAGTATCACGCCTCCATCTATTGTTGCATTTTTCTTGTGATATTTGGTATTTTTTGTTGCTTTCTTTTCAATGATTTGCAAGATAAATTTGTGTATGAATGAATTATCAAAGTGCTCCAATTTGTGGCTGTGCTGGATGGCTCTAGGCCTACCCTTGGTTTTTTACGTATTTGCATATTGTGCTTGCTCTTTATCCTTCATTTATGCATGCTTAGACATGTGCACGCCAACCGTTTGATGAAATGTCACAATGGCCAGCTCATGTGTTATTTTGAAATCTAGATGAATGGTAATTTTTACACATGTTCAGCCATTACTTTAGGTCTATGATCAACCTAGGGTGTTCAATTAAATGCCAAAAGTGTGAGCCAATCTTGAAATTTCCATACTTTTCTTTTTGCAAGCACGTTAGTTCTTAGTTGAATGCTTAAAATTGTTTGGTTTGAAATGGCCTAAATTTCTTTGAACTAACTTGCTGCACTAGGATGGATACATTGCACGTGAATAGGTGTTGAGTATCAAAATTCTTTCTTTCATGATACTACACATTCAGTTGTTTATATTAATTGTATGGTAAGACATATAATTGATGAAAACCGCACAAAATTGACTTCTTGGTTGTTATGCTTGGGAAAGCAAAACTAATGTGGCCTTATGTTTCATGAAAAATAATTTTTTGTGCTAAATGTTAGTTAGAAATGTTTTTGTTGCAGATGGCTCCAAAGAAGCTCACCTCTAAGAGAGCTAGAAAGACCACTACATGAGAAACATCTAGCACGGCTCCACCTGTAGAAATTGATTTTGATGAACATCGTTTTCGTAGTGAGGAGCATCAGTGCCGCTTTGAAGTGATCAAAGATTGGTCTCAAGGAAAGAAGGTTCCAATTAGCTGAAGGTGAATATGTTGAATTCCAAGTAGAGATTGCTAGGAGGTGTTGGACACAGCTTGCAGAGCCCATGCCTAAATATGACCCTAAAATTGTCATGGGATTTTATGCAAATGCTTGGCCTACTGAGGAGGGTGTCATGGATAAGCACTCCAAAGTGCGGGGCCAATGGATTCCTTATCACACAAATGCCATCAACCAATTTTTAGGGAATCCATTGATCTTGGAGGAGGGGCAACAATGTGAGTATACTGCAAGGAGGAGTTAGACAACAGGTTTTGATGAAGAGGTTGTAGGTTAGTTGCTTTGCTTCCCAGGGCGTAATTTTGTATGGAGCATGGCAGGGAAGCGGTTGCAAATCATGTGCACCAACATGACGACTCTGACTCAAATTTGAATGACCTTCCTCCTCAGTAATATCCTCCCGAGTGATCACAACTATGATCTTACCCTACCTAAATGCCAGCTAGTCTACAGCATTATGGGGCAGATTAGTGTTCAAGTGGCCCATCTCATCTTAGATGTTATTCATCAGTTTGTTGGTATTGAGCCTCCTAGGCACCCAGTGGACCCAGAAAAGTCCAATAGAGCACTGGGATTTCCTACATTGATTACGGGTCTCTGTCAATTCTATAGAGTACCGGTCACACCAACAAAGCTTATCTGACCTCCAATTAACAAGCCATTTATTGAAAAATATTGCATGCCAAGACAGGTACAGCAACCAGTGCAAGATCAGCAACATCAGCCGGCAGCAGATGCACCACCACCACCTCCACATTAGCCACCATCCTTGGAGTCCATCTCAGTCACACATACATGCATCATTTGGCTAACCAGTAGACAATAAATCATAGGGGACAAATGCAGTTGAATGATAGCTTCTACCATTACACGCTGCACCAGCATCGCCAGGACCCATCCTAGCCCTTACCCTTGGCCTACTCCCAAGCAGTTTAGGGCCACTATTGCATGGCCTGGAGATAGGCCTATTTTTCAAGAGGAGGCGGGACCTGCAAGTGCTCAAGGAGCTGCCCAAGGAGATGGAGGAAGAGTTGAGGATGATGAAGACATGGCAGATCTGGTTGATTATCTCATTGGAGGAGCCTGAGCTTCCCAGCCATGATCTTTTAAATTTGTGAACTTTTATTTATTGCTTTTATTACTTTGTTACCTTATTTATTGTGATTAATTTTGTTGGAAAAAAACTTACGTGAGGTTATTTTGATTAATTTGCGCATGCTTTGATATTCTGATAGCATAGTTGTGGATTATAACTTTTGTTTCTTTTTTTGGAGCTTAAACAAAAAAAATTCTTGAACATAACATGCTTTGGAAAGAATTAACAACCAGTACTTTTTGAAACTTATTTTTTGGATTAGAACACGACAAAAGGTTTGTTGTTTTTGGAAAACATTGAGAATGGAAACAATGAAGGACTTTCCCAAATACCAAATGAACTTGGATATTTTTGCATGGACATGATAAAAGAACAATTGTCAAAACATTGATTTCATCTGAATATGGAAATAGGCCTCAAGCTTTAGTGATTGTGTGCAACTGCATATCTTGCATTGAGTGTCCTCATTGATATGTTTCTACTATTGGTTTTGCAAGAATTTCTAATTATCATAACGTATGATTCATGGATTTGATCTAGGCATTCTTTCTTTCTTTACATTTTAAGCCACTGGCCAAACAACTATCCCAATGTATATTATTTTATCATTTGCAAGCCCTTTGAGTCAAAAAGTCAGTATTTTTATTGGAACACTAACCCAGAATAAAAGTTTCCTACCTTACCTTAGGGTAGAAGAGCAGGGGGATTTTTTATGGGGATTTCTATCATTTGGTGGCTAGTGTGATGTGAATACTCTATTTTTGAAATATTTATCAGAGAAGAAAAGAACAAAGATAGAAAAGAACAAAAGAGAAAAGAAGAAGAGAAAGGAAAAACAAGTTCTTTGTGGATAAATAAATGTCCAAATCATGCACAGAGTTGTTGTAAATATCTGAATAGAAAGAAGTGATAACTAGGTTGAAACAAAAAGGATAGGAAGTGATCATTCATTTAAGTTACTAGCTAGATTTTTGTGTCTGCTCTCCTATTCTCAAGGCATATTGAATATCCAAATGAAAAAAAAAACAAGATTTTCTTCAAAACCAGGCCTAACCTTGAAAAGACCTATTGATTCATGATGACTATGCACATTATCCTTGATTTTATGGGAAATGACTTGCAAAATTAATTTATGACATATCTATGATTGGAATTGAGATGAAACACTTGCCTGTGTGAAATTTATACACCTTTGAGAGGTTTTTCTCTGTTTGATTGAATCCAGTGTTTCCTCTGATGTTCTTTAGAAATAAAATGTGAAATGATCTTAATCTCCTTTTTGGTTCTAAGAATTCTATCTTTGTGCTTTCATTTCACATTGTTGCATTTTAAAAAAAAATGTTGTTCTGATCAGTTTGGGGTTTGGTTCTTTACCAAGCTTGTTTATATTTGTTGAAGCATATTTATTGTATACTTGTACTATTGTCATTTGTAGTTTTTCTTCCTAAGAGTTGAAAGAAAGACATCAATGTCTTTTGTTTTTATGCTTTTCAAAGACTTCAAATTTTTCTGTTTTTATGCTTTTCAAAGATTTCAATGTCTTCTGTTTTATACCTTCAAAGACTTCAATGTCTTCTATTTTTATGCTTGACGAAGACTTCAATGTCTTCTGTTTTTATGCTTGTCGGAGACTTCAATGTCTTCTATTTTTATGTTTTTCAAAAACTTCAATGTCTTCTATTTTTACGCTTTTCAAAGACTTCAATGTCTTATGTTTTCATGCTTTTCGGAAACTTCAATGTCTTCTACTTTTATGCTTTTCAAAGACTTAATTGTCTTCTGTTTTTTTATGCTTTTCAAAGACTTCAATATCTTCTATTTTTATGCTTTTCAGACTTCAATGTCTTCTGTTTTATGCCTTCGGAGACTTCAATGTCTTCTATTTTTATGCTTTTTAGAGACTTTAATGTCTTCTATTTTTATGCTTTTCAAAGACTTTAATGTCTTCTATTTTTATGATTTACAAGACTTCAATATCTTCTGTTTTTATGATTTACAAGACTTCATGTCTTCCATTTTATCGGTTTCACTATTTTGTTTTCTTTGTCATATGGCATTGAATCGCAAGATCATTCAAATGAAATTAGTGTCATTATCTTTACTTATCTTTTATTTTCAATAATAGATAAGTAAGAGGGGCAACTGTTAGACCCTAATTTCATCTGGGTATAATATTTTGATCATTGTCAATCGAATTATGGTGTTCGCCACCGATTACAGTGCAAGGCCAACGGCTCGCTCAGGGTTTTGATGATTGTTTGTTAAATCCATAAACAAAGCCACAAGGAAAGGCAAATGGTCTTTTCATAAATTTTTATGACCCTAAATTCGCCCAGGCTAGCATCTAGCTTGCCTGGGCTAAGAGAAAACTTCATCCCTAAGCAAGCCACTCGCCTAGGCGAGCTGATAACTTCATCCCTAAGCAAGTAGCTCGCCTGGGCGAGTTTCCCCTGCACCAAATGGCTTTTTCTAATGCAGGGGAAGAGGGAGAAGGGGTTCAGAATTGAAGGAAACAGAGAAAAAATGTAGAAGGAGAAGGAGAAGAAGAAAAGCAAAGCTGAGGCGTTGTAGAATTGTGACCATGGATACCATCCTTCGCCATTTCTCTTGTTAGTCTTGTGCCCTGCGCAACAGTCAGTTAGTTTTTCTTAAGGATTGAATGTAATCGGTGTGTATCAATATTTTTCTACTTGCTATAGGCAATTTCATTTTACTCGTAATGCTTGATTCTAGTCGATCACTAGTGCCATGAAAATTTGATTTTAAGTGAGACTGGAAGGTAATCTTAGAATCTGAACCGAATGATCTTACCTTTTACATTGCATTGCTAGGAATGGAAGATAACGCTTTGATTGCAAAAAGCACAAGAAATACAATTGTAATGCTAGGGTATTTATCGCATGTGTGAGGAATCGACTTGGGATAACTATGTGTGCAACAATAATGTTAGAAAATGATCTCTATATGGTATGAACGACGAAATCTAATCCCATATTTCTTGAATTAATTTAAAGTCATTTTCGTAATTTATGCATTTCCGACGCACTAAAATCCATTATTTTTGTTTCCGTGATTTACGTATTTCTAACACACTAAATTTCATTATTTTCCTATTTTCCGTTATTTGTGTTGTTCCCGAAATTCCATTATGTTTACTTCCCTTTACTTCAAATTGCCACACTAAGTCTCGGACTTGCCTGGTAATTCTCCTAGAGCACTTTGTTGTTGTAGCACCCAACACTGGGTCTTGGACTCACCTCGCACGCTCGGAGATATTCGTCATATTTGTAATAGGTGGATACGAAGAATATTCGACTAAGGAAATAATCCAAATCAAAAGAAATCAATTCACAAGCAACTTATTTTCGTCAAATATCACTTGAGATCGTTTTGGGGTCCAATGCCTTAAAGACTTTTCTTTTTGTAACTAAGACAAATCTCTTCAACATATAAACTTTTTTTGGTAAAGAACTACGTAGGTCTGTTTTTCTCATTGCACCTAGGGATATGTAGGAACAAGGACAACCCCCTTATCGATTCGAAAAAATAATAATGAAAAAATATATATAATAAAAGAAAAGCAATTCATTGCTTTTGGGAAAATAATTAATTTTGAAGTCACGTTATTGCACACTCGATTAAAGGTTGTCGTTCTTCATGACGGACGTGTGAGATGCTAGCACCTTCCCTACGCGTAAACAACCCCCTTTTCTTTCAAAATTCGCAGACCTTCTTTTTTATTTTTCTAACGTTTCCCTTAAATAAACGTTGGTGGCGACTCCTTCTCATTTTCTTCTTAGAAAACAAATGGCATTTTCTTTTATTTTCTTTTGTCGTCCCGTCTTGCCTTAGGTTACGACAATAATCCTCTAGTTCTAACCATAATTTGCAACTTTAAATAATAATAACAATTAATGTCATCGTTCAAATAATACTTCAATCAATTACTATTTAATAATTCATAAATAAAAAATTTATTATTTTTTAAATAACTTTTATATTACTTTTATATATTCATAAATGAATATAGAAATTATTTTTTCTAATTTATAGACTTCACATCAATAATTCTAGTGAACTTAAATTAATGACCAAAATCTAAGTACAATTTTATTTTTCATTTCTAATAAATGACTATTTCATTTTTTTTACAAATTACTATTTCAATACCTTTAACATTATTTTTAAACAAATGAAGAAATTTTAATTTTGTACTTCCAAATACTATTTATATAAATATTTAATACTACTAGTATAATATTCTATAATAATATATATACGATTATATCAATAACAAAAAATTGTAATTTACAAATTTACATTTTCTAGTTAAACTAAATAGTCAAATATATACTAATAAAAATTTGTAATTTATGATATTTAACAAATTTATAAAAAAACTTTTTTAAATAGCGAATATAATTCAATTACTTATATTTTAAAATAAATAAATAACAATAATATTTATACATTCATTTTTAAATAAATAAAATTCTTAAATTATTTATTAAAAACCAACTTCAAAAAATATAATTAATTAAATAAAAACACATAAAAAATATACAACAATATTTATTTATTAAAAAATATTTTTACTAAAAAATATTATTGCAACAAAAATATTAATTTATTTTTAGTCCAAAAAAATTATTCAATTATTATTTAATTAAATATTAATTTAAAAAAATAAAAAAATTATACAGATTAGTAATCCGTATAATCCATATGGATTGACAATCCGTATGGTCCATACGGATTGGCAATCCTCATGTATTATACATATTGTTAATCCATGTATTTCATACGGATTGTTGATCCGTATGCAATATAAAGATTCCAATCCAAAAAATGAACCCCTCAGACATTGGATCAAAACGCAAAAGAAGAGGAAGATACTCACCACGACGGCAGCGGCAGGGAGTAGCGGCAACGATTAGAGTTGAGGAATAGATGTCGTGAGAAGAGGAAGTAAAGACAAAGAAGAAAGAGGCACAGCATCAGCGTGTAGGGTGAGGGAGAGGAGAAGAAGGATTTTTAATTTTTTAAGTTAAAGAAATTTTTGTCACTTCACTTAAATTATTGGGTGCACGAAGCAATTGTCGTTAACGAGATGGAGCTTGGGAGTTTATGGCTCAACCCGGCCATTAGCTTCTAAATTTTTTTTATAATTTCAATTATTTTAAAGTGAAAATAGAAAAAATATAAGGAAAAAATAACAATAAAAAATTATTAAGAAAAACAAAAATATGCATTCTCACCCGTTTAATTTCAAATTTATACTAGCTAATTAAATATTACCTCAATTTCATTTCTTTTAAAGTAAAACATTTATTTCATTTCATTTAGGATAAGTGTATAGATACAAAGAGGTATACACTCAAACAACTAAATACTACCATGAAATCGAGAAGCTCCAGTTAAAGAATGAGCTAATTGGTTGATTTTTCTCCTTACAAAACTCATCCTAGAATTTGGGAAATTGTTTATAACAGCTTTACAGTTAAAGAATGGCTTGCAATCTAGCCCAAAAACAATTTTGTCTGCACGTAATTGTGATGCCCAATTGACTGCTTGCAAAAGTCCCCAGGCTTCGACTTCCTTTGGTTCAGGTACTACTTGCCTGCCACATGTTTTAGCTTTAACAAAATGGCCCTAATCGTCACGCTGGCATAGGCCCATTCCAAAAGTTTTGGTCTTTAAATATTGCTGCATCGATATTACACTTTAGAAAACCTTGAGATGATTTTTTCCATATTGGAGTAGCATTGTGACTCCTTTCTACGACAGTGGAATTATCCTACGAGCATGAAGTCATTCCTGATAGTATTGGTTCGTGCAAGAGACTGATATCTGCGATTGAGGATCAATATCACCCCACAATTTGTCATTTCGCCATACTACCTCCATTTCATATGAATTGACATTAATGTTTCTTTTTGCAGATTAAAAAAACAATTATTTCAAAATAATAGTATTCATTGGGGTTCAACATTTTTACTGAAATATTCTTATTCACTTCTTAATTTTTATAAATGTATTATTAAGTATGTCAAAATAATAATATTTACTAGCTGACAAGATTAGAATAAAAGTTGAAATATTTTATTGAAAATTGAAAATGAGAAGTGATATATATGATTTTTTTTAAAAGGCTAAAATATTTTTTTTTTGTTTTTATAAATATTGAAATATTTGGAATTCGGTCCCCGAAGAATTTTTGATAAGTTTTTCATCCTTCCAAAATTTAAATATGTTGCTTTTTACTCTCGAGTTAGGTTTGGGTATGTCCGAACCTACAGATGATGTTAGACAAATGGCTTCAGTTATCTTAAGAAAGGGGGGGTTGAATTAAGATACAAAGACTATTCCCCAATTAAAATTTTACTCTCTCTTTTTGGATTAACAATGCACCCTTAACATGAATTACTCAAAAGATAATTCAAAATAAACTTCTTTAAAGTAAAAGATAAATAGCAATAAATAAAAGAAGTTTAAGGGAAGAGAGAAATGCAAACTTGATTTATACTGGTTCGGCCATTTCCCGTGCCTACGTCCAGTCCTCAAGCAATCCACTTGAGATTTTCCACTCTCTTTGTAAAACTCCTTTTACAAAGTCTAAACCACACAAGGACAACTCTTCCATTATGTTCAGGAATCCTTTACAACAAGAGACTATCGGTCTCTTAATCCCTTTTCAGAAGTAAGAAGAAGAGAAGAAGAAATCTCTCTTGAAAGAGAAAGATATTACAATTGAAGATCAATCAAGATTCCTTATTGAATATAAAAGTGTTTGACCAAAGAATCCTTTTTGAGAGGATAAGACATTTCAGTTCAGAAAAACTCTCTTGATCTTTTGAGAGGATAAGACTTTTTGGGCAATAAAAACTCTCAAGAATTTTCGTATCCCAAGTCACTTATATATAGGCCTTTGATGGTCATTCAAAAACATTTAAAAATATGTGACTGTTGGGATTTATATTCGAAAATCCTTACTGGTAATCGATTACAATAATGGTGTAATTGATTACACAGTTACTTCTCAAGAGTTATAACTCTTCTTATTTGAAATTTGAATATTTAAACACTAGTAATCGATTACCAATTTACTATAATCGATTACACAACTTTGAAATTTAAATTCAAATTTCTTATGGTTGTTTTAAAACGTTCCAAACCTTTGGTAATCGATTACAAGCCATGTGTAATCGATTACATGCTTTCCAAAATACTTAAAACCTTTTCAAAAAGCATATTGGCCACTGGTAATCGATTACATCCTCTGGTAATCGATTACCAGAGAGTAAATCTCAATTTTAAATGATTTAGATAAAATTCTTTGGCCAAACCTTTTACTTTTTCAATTTGGAAACTTCTTCCTAAGATTCTAGAGATCAACTTGATCATATATCTTAATTTTCTTGGATTCCTGGATTCTTGTCTTGAATAAAACTTGAGAAGCACTTGATCCTTTAGCATCATCAAAACATCAAAATATCTTGCTTCTACAATCTCCCCCTTTTTGATGATGACAATATCCTGAAATCAAGATAAACTATATACAAGTTGATAGCACGTACACACAACCCTTACTCCCCCTATCTTTTGGAATTTACGCCTAAGTTAATGATTTCTAACCCATGTTCTCTCCCCCTTTGGCAACATCAAAAAGCCAACAACGTATAAGGAAAAGAACTAAGGAAAACAATCAATAGTAAACAAAATCAGTCATAAACTGAAGCAGACCACACAAAGTCTTAACCAATCAATTTAAAGTCTAGAAATAGTAATAAAAGTGCAAGTTAACCATAACTAAAACAATAAAAGCCAAATACATGGCTGAAATAAAGAACTACTAGAAAAAACTATGGGGCAGCCGGTGGATCGAAGCAACGGCGAATGAAACCCATGTCGTCTTCAAGATGAGTAATCCATGTATCCATGCCTTCAAAATGAGCATCCATGGCATCCAAACGGTCACCTACGAACGCTCGAAGACCACATAGTTCAGAAAGGACTTCATGCATAAGAGTAGATGAAGCATCTCTCTGTGGCAGAGGAGACGAAGTACGCTCATCAGGAATTAGTGGTGGTAAATCTTGTTTCCTAATCCATTGTCCATCAATATCCTTACGGTACCCAAAAGAAGTTACCACTCCAACACCAATGGCAAAAGATGTCTTGACTTGAACAAAAGGTTCATCATCGAGAGGAATTTGAAAGTGACGAAGAAATAGAGTGACTAACTGAGGATACGGAAGAGGTGCATTGGTCCGTAATGCCTTATGCATACGGTACTTAACCAAGTGGGCCCAGTCGATCTGACGATCGGTAAGAAAAGCCCACATCAAAATCAAGTCCTCCTCAAAGGCTTGAGCAAGATTAGACGAACGGGGTAACAAAATTCTAACAATGATATAGTGCATGATGCGGCAATCAAAGGTTAATGACCCGACAAGCAATCTGCCAGTCATATCAGCCTAGTCATAACAAACCATACGGCGAGCATCATGACTCAAATAATCGAACTTCCAGTCATCAACAACAGTTCCCTCAAAAGGAACACCTTGAGTGGGTAATTTAGTCAATGAGAAAAACAGAGATTGATCAATGACAAGAGGAATACCATGCACCTCAGAGTAAAGTGTACTATCCTGAATTCTTAAGTTATTGTAAAAGACTCTAACTAGTTCAACATAATGAGGCAACTTTAAAGACATAAAATCAACTAAGTCAGAGTTTTGAAATACTTGATAGTAATCAAATGTCTCATCATCAAAGAAAGCTATGTCTAGGTACTTAGGGTCTAATATGATTCTAGTAGAAAATTGAGAAGAGTACCGTAGACGTTGATCATCTGAAGAAAATAGAGTAGATGATCATAGAGATGACAAGGAAGGAGGAACTGGTGTTATGGGTGCTTCAGATGGTCTGTGGCGTCGATGGCCAGCAACAGCGGTGGTGATGGAAGATCCCTTTCGCCTTTTCATCAATTCAGCCATTTGAGGAAGTTTTGCATATTTCAATTAATGGAATCAAAAGAGGATTGAAAATGTTAAAGTTTGGGCTTTGTGGGACGTGATTTGGTTAAGAAACAAAGAAGATATGAGGATTTGAAGTTTGGGGGAAAAAAAGGGTGCCACAATCATGAGTTTCGTGGCTGCAATGTTTGAAACACATGTTATTTATAGTGGAGGACGAATGGTAATCGATTACAGGGCTTCGTAATCGATTACAGGACCATACTGCCTACTGGTAATCGATTACAGGGATCTATAATCGATTACAGGCTACATGTTCTTGTGTAATCGATTACACGTAATGGTAATCGATTATCAGAACACCAAACAAGGCTTTTCTCCTAAAAATTACCTATTTCTATTATCTAAGAACATCATCTAACTCTATCAATCAATTATACTAACAAGCATACAATATTAATCAAGCAAAATCAAAACACAATAACACATCAATCAAATACTTACAATTAAACACAATCAAACATCAATCTCAAACACAATCAAAAACTCATTCAAAAACAATCATCAAAGACAATCAACATTTAAGCAGAAAACAAGCATCAAAATTCAATCAAGAGTTAACAATCATAGGCAAAAAATAATAAAAAGTAATTAATCAAAGACAAGTGGCATTTGTTTGTTGTCTCCATAGATCACATATTTACTATCTTTGGGAGAAATATGAATAAACTCTGATGCATCTCCCGCCATGTGTTTGGAGAAGTTGCTATCAATGTATCAACTTTGCTCTTCTCCACTTTCATAGTCTTTCAACATGAAATCCAGATTTATGATTTTATTTTTCTAAATCACTTGAAGAATTTATGTCATTATCTTCCCAAGTGATTTATGCTTTCTTTTCTTTGAGATTCCTCTTGTCGAATTTTTCCATTCTTCTTTTAAAGACAAGACAATCGAATCTCATGTGCCCAGGTTGATTGCTTTCATAGCATGTTGGGGCTAAGGAGGAATCTTCTTCTTTGTATTGATGTTTGATTCCATTTTATTTCTTTTGTTTCTCAGAAATTTATTGAACCTTTTCACAAAGAATCTGAAATCATCATCATCTTCTTCTATTTCAGTCAAGACCTCTTCGTCACTTTCTTCTTGAATAGAAGATGATGAGGCTCTGAGTGCTATTCCTTTTCTCTTTATATCATTCTCTTCATGTTGATGGAGTCTCATAAGTTCCATTTCATGTTCTTGAAGTTTTCCAAAGAGAGTGGCAAGAGACATATTAGTGAGATCTCTTGATTCTGCAATTGCTGTTACTTTTGGTTATCATTGCCTGCTTAAACATCTCAACACTTTGTTAATAAGATCTTCATTAGGAAATATTTTTCCCAATGATGCAAGATGATTAACTATACGAGTAAATCTCTTCTGCATATCTTCTATGATCTCATATTGAAACATTCTGAACAGTTCATATTCATGTGTGAGAGTGTTTATTCTAGATCTCTTGACATCAGTTATGCCTTCATAGGTTACTTGCAATGTATCCCACATTTGTTTTGCATTTTTACAATTTGAGACTCTAAAATATTCATCCATGCCTAATGCAGAAGTGATTATATTTTTTGCCTTTAAATTGTATTGAACCTTTCTTCTTTCATCATTATTTCATTCCTCTCTTGATTTTTCTATAGTTGCATTTCTCACTACCTTTGTAGGAATAAAGGGACCAACTTCAATGGCTTCCCATATATTTAAATCTATGGCTTCAATAAGGATCTGCATTCGGGTTATCTAATAGTGATAACCTTCGCCATTGAACATAAGAGGCTTATTAATTGAATTTCCCTCAGGAAATGGAAAGTTGGATGAGGCCATATCTATTCTTGAAGTTTTTAAACTTTATACAAGAATCCTGCTCTAATACCACTTGTTAGACAAATGGCCTCAGTTATCTTAAGAAGGGGGGATTGAATTAAGATACAAAGACTATTCCCCAATTAAAATTTTACTCTCTCTTTTTGGATTAACAATGCACCCTTAACATGAATTACTCAAAAGACAATTCAAAATAAACTTCTTTAAAGCAAAAGATAAATAGCAATAAATAAAAGAAGTTTAAGGGAAGAGAGAAATGCAAACTTGATTTATACTGGTTCGGCCACTTCCTGTGCCTACGTCCAGTCCTCAAGCAACCCACTTGAGATTTTCCACTCTCTTTGTAAAACTCCTTTTACAAAGTCTGAACCACACAAGGACAACCCTTCCCTTGTGTTCAGGAATCCTTTACAACAAGAGACCCTCAGTCTCTTAATCCTTTTTCAGAAGTAAGAAGAAGAGAAGAAGAAATCTCTCTTGAAAGAGAACGGTATTACAATTGAAGATCAATCAAGATTCCTTATTGAATATAAAAGTGTTTGACCAAAGAATCCTTTTTGATAGGATAAGACATTTCAGTTCAGAAAAACTCTCTTGATCTTTTGAGAGGATAAGACTTTTTGGGCAATAAAAACTCTCAAGAATTTTCGTATCCCAAGTCACTTATATATAGGCCTTTGATAGCAATTCAAAAACATTTGAAAATATGTGACTGTTGGGAGTTATATTCGAAAATCCTTACAGGTAATTGATTACAATAATGGTGTAATCGATTACATAGTTACTTCTGAAGAGTTATGACTCTTCTTATTTGAAATTTGAATATTTAAACACTAGTAATCGATTACCAACTTACTGTAATCGATTACACAACTTTGAAATTTAAATTCAAATTTCTTATGGTTGTTTTAAAACGTTCCAAACCTCTGGTATTCGATTACAAGCCATGTGTAATTGATTACATGTTTTCCAAAATATTTAAAACCTTTTCAGAAAGCATATTGGTCACTGGTAATCGATTACATCCTCTGGTAATCGATTACCAGAGAGTAAATCTCAATTTTAAATGATTTAGATAAAATTCTTTGGCCAAACCTTTTACTTTTTCAATTTGGAAACTTCTTCCTAAGATTCTAGAGATCAACTTGATCATATATCTTGATTTTCTTGGATTCTTGGATTCTTGTCTTGAATAAAACTTGAGAAGCACTTGATCCTTTGGCATCATTAAAACATCAAAATATCTTGCTTCTACAGATGATTGTGCACTTAAGTCAATCAAGTAGCCAATTAAATGATGACATGTGTTCAATTTTTTTATTTTTCTTTGTGCACTTAAGTCAATCGAGTAGCCAATTAGATGATGACATGTGTTCAAACTCTACCCAATCTCTCTCTCTTGAACCCATGAACAAACCACTATCACCCCTTTCTAGCCCAAATACACCACCACCATCCACTTCTGGCCCAAATCCGCCATCCGTGGACGTTGGTGGTCGTTGTTTGAGGTTGCGAAGGATGGTGCTCCACATAAGGCTGCAAGGCGTATCGGGTTTCGAGGACACATTGATGGTGTTGTTGAGGGAGGTTGCATGCAGATCTGGTGGCATCAGAATCTGTGGTGCACGGTGACAGCACGAAAGAGTGTTGGTTGGTGCAGCATAGATCTAGTGTCATTGGCTTAAGCAAGCAAATCTAGTGTCCTTGGCTCGCGCGCACATCCTGGAGGAAGTGGTGTTGGTGACGACATAGAGGAGACAAAGTAGGGTGGTTGGTTGTGCAAGTGGTGATTGTGTTTCTTTTTTTGTTTAATCAATGATTGAATCATGTTTGGTTGAATGGGTATGTGTGGTTGGTTGCCATGGTAAAGGTATGTTTGTCAGAGCTGTCAGTAAGGGTGGTCAGTGTGTGCGCATTTTGGAATGGAAAATTTTATATCTGTTATAAATATAACTGATGTAGAATAACACTTTGCGCATCAATTACAAGAATAAATGATGTAAAAAAGTCAGCATACACGTAGGTTCAAATGTTACCTGAACCTAGCTCCGAGCCCAAAGCAACATATTTAAGGTTTGTGAGGGCAAAAGATAGACCAAAATTTTTGTTAGGACGAATTTTAAACTTTTTAATATTTATAGGGATGAAAAATATATTTAGCTTTTTTTAAAATGTTAAATATTTTTTATTTTTTATTCGTAAGAATTGAAAATAGGAATTAGAAATTTATAACCGTTTAACCAACTGATCAATCAAACATCCTTCATAAAATGTCAATCAATTTGAAATGGAAGGAGTAAAGGCTTATTTAAATGTGAGACTAAATGGATCAATATTTATTTTGGCTTAAATGCAATTTTGATCCTCCTATTTTTTTAAATCCGCATTTTTGGTCCCTTATTTTAAAATAGAGACATTTAATACTTATATTTTTAAAAATCTACAATTTTAGTTTCCTTATTTAAAAATAGAAACATTTAATCCTTCAGTCATGTAAAATATCTAATTTTGATCCTTCCATCAAATCCAAAAGTATTGTTTGATAAGAAATTAACTTGATGTGATAAAAAAAATTTGACGTAATATGAAATTATTTGTTTGATCTATATTATAATTAACAATAATCTCTTAACAATCAAGACTTTTAGTTTAAAGGAAGATCAAATGATTAAAATTAAAAATTTTAAAAAATAAGAATTAAATATCTCTATTTTAAAATAGGAAAACCGAAATACCAAATCTTAAAAAATAAGATGGTTAAGGCGATACGGGCGAGCCACTATAGCATCCTTCTTAGGTTGATGCTAGAATCCTTCTTGGTTTTTGGTTTAAAAAGTAACGGAATTTAGATGCGTACATGCTGGCCTCTAGTAGATGTAGCACAGCACACTACGAAATCTGGAATTTGTAGAAGGATATCCCAAATCATCGATGTTTGTTAATCACGAGAACGAAGCTATTTGTTGAAAAATTGACGATGTCGCCTACTGGCCTGCCTTTTGTGTGTGATTGTCAATGTCGATATTGACCAACAACGAAGTTCATTTGTAGAAGGATTGTCCGTTACTGGCCAACGAAGCTGTGAATGTACATGTGCGGATGACGGCGTATCAAATGAGAAAAATGTTTATATGGGAAGGTGAATGAAGTAAATCTAAATTTTAAACTTTATAATTATATATAAATAATTAAGATTAAAATAGGTCACATAATTATTTAAAAAAAACTCTTATAATTTTATATTTTAAGAATTTATTATCGTTTTAATCTCTACTTTTTAAAAAATTTATTTTCAATCTTTCAATTTTTCCAGTGGCTCTTAAAACTTTTTTGGTTCTTATTTTTAATTCTTTTATGAGACTAAAACAGTAAGAACGAAAATAAAAAGTTTAGATACTAAGAGTAAGAACAAAAGAAAGTTAAAAAATGTTGACCTGTAAAAAACGTTTAAAGATAAAAAATAGAAATTTTAAGAATTAAAAATATAATAAGTCCATATTTTAATCTAATGTCAATGATTTATGTTTCTCTTTTTTGCTTAATTCATAGTGTATTCCAATGATTTATGCTTTGTATTTTCTGTTTAATATATAGACACTATGAATTAAGTAGAAAATAAGAAACAAAAATCATTGACACTGGATTAAAGTAGTGTTGAATAGGACACTACAAAAAAAAAATCAGTGATTTGTAATGGTTAAAAAAGTTGTTTCTGATGGTTAAAAATCATCATAAAATGTGTTGTTGATGATCAAAATTAACCGCCAGGACTATGAATGCTAGTAACAATTTGTGACAATTTTTAGTTGAACGCTAGTAAATTCATTAGTAAGTGCCTATTTTTCCTCCTTTTGACTCCATTTTCATTTTTTCATAGAGCACACATGGAAACTCATGAGAAAAGGCTGTTTTTGGGTTTTTTTATTTTGTCTGTGGTCGATTTTGGGTTTATGATGATGTTGTTGTGATGGACTTATTGTTGGAGTGGAGGAAAACTCCTCCTTGGACCCAAAGCTCATTCCTTTATCCTTCTTTTTTACAAAGTTCTCTTTTTGCTTCTATAGAGGTAAGGGAAGTTCTAATTTGGTTTAATTAATGCTTTACTTATGTGTTTAATGCTTGAAATGATGGTGTTTTTGGTATTTATTGATGGTTATGAGCTCAGGTAAGTCTTTGCACAAGGTTAGGACGAGCCATTCATGGCCATGGAACTTGAAAATTTAAAACCCCTATTCATTTCGACCCAACTAGAGTTTGGTTTGGCTGGGCTAGAGCATGTGATGAGAATCATGAAACTGGCTAAATACAGGCTAAAGGCCCAAGTGGAGAAGGATGAAGGCCTAAGTGGAGAAGGACAAAGCCCCCGAGTGGAGAAGGATGAAGGCCCAAGTGGAGAAGGATGAAGGCCCAGAGGCAGAGACACTATCAAGACAATTAATTGTTGCTGAAGGCCCAAACTAATTTGAAGGCCCAAGTTAAATTGTTTTTAGTTATAATTTTTATTTATTGTAATTTTGGCCCAACCTGTTTAGAAGGTTCATGTCTATTTTTATCTTTTTGTTCAGATAACTAAAAACAATTGTAATTTTCTAAACAGGTTGGGCCAAAATTACAATAAATAAAAATTATAACTAAAAACATATTTAACTTGGGCCTTCAAATTAGTTTGGGCCTTCAGCAACAATTAATTGTCTTGATAGTGTCTATGCCTCTGGGCCTTCATCCTTCTCCACTTGGGCCTTCATCCTTCTCCACTCGGGGGCTTTGTCCTTCTCCACTTAGGCCTTCGTCCTTCTCCACTTGGGCCCTTAGCCTGTATTTGGCCAGTTTCATGATTCTCATCAGCATGACAAAATGGATCATTCAACTCTAGGAGATTTATTCGGCTAGACCACAAAAGTGACACAAGTGTTTCAGCCTAGCTAGGATATGTTCGTGTGGGCCAAAAATATGACAAATTGGGTAATTTAACTGTAGGGGAGTTTTGGCTAAACTGCATTTTGGTTGGCTAGGCTAGAATCTGGTTACTTTGAAAATTCTCTTGAAACATTTTCTTTCTTTTATTATGATTCAAATGACTTTGAAATGTCTATGAAAATGCAATATGCTGATTTATACGATGATTATGTTATTCTTGAGATTTTTATATTATGTTGAGGTTATTGCATTGTTGAAATGATGATATATGTACATATCTTAATTACTGTAGTATGAAATACCCTTGATTTTGTATTGATGAAGTATTTAGGTTGTGTTGGTTGATTTCTTGATGATGATATGAGATAATGATGTTTTACGATTAGTGTCAACTTTATATTGAGATCATGAGATTCACATTCATGTGAGTTTTTGATGAGTTGTTTGTAAGAATTCAAGGTGTTGAAATGTCTTGCTATGCTTATTGAACTATAGGTGAGTTCATGAGTGTGATGAGCATATAAATGATGAATCTATGATATTATAACCTTTTATGGTGTTGAGTTTTGCGTATGAATTTGTGATGACATATGATTGTTGTGGAGGATAATCTTGTTTTGAAAACCACATATACATGCAAAAAAGAGTTAATTATATTCTTCGAAAATATTTTGTTGTTGTTGGAAAATGGTATACTTAAGAGGATGAGTTTCATGTCAGAACTTCCTCTCACTAAAGCGACTCAGGGGTCTCGTCTAGCTAGTAGGGTATCTTCCTGAGTACCACCCCTACGTTTTTACTTTGAATGGCGTGTCAAGGTGTTGAGAACTACTTCCTAGGGTGATTAGTGACCCTTTTAGTGTATATGAAATGAATTGTTGTTGATGGTGAAACTTAAGTCCTTGAGATCTTAAACTCTCAAGGAATTAGTTGTTGGTTGTGAGTAGACACATAAGTTAGGGGTGCTAAGAAGGTCTTCAACCTAATTTTGGAGGTTGGTGGTGGTGACTAATGGGGAAAGGGCTTAATAAAATGGATGGGTGGTCAAATTCTTAAATAGGTTAAGGATTTTGCAAGTCTTGTCAAGGTAAGCCAATATCCACACTCATTCATTTTCGATAAAATCACACTTGTTCCATTGGATTAATTCGAGTCTCCCTGAATGATCAAGATATGACTATGTTAAGGGATGTACTTAGGTTAATCGTTCAAAAGGTGAAATCTCCTTAGAATAGAGTCTGTTATTGATGTTTATGATTGGTGTACATGGTGATGATGATTGATAGACTAATGATGATGTTTAGTGGTTGAATCATGATGATGATGATGATTGATTGATTAATAATGATGATGATGATTGATTGATAATGATAATGGAGTATGATGATTGAATCTTCATGTGATGGTTCATGAATTGAAGATTATTATGAGACGTTTTGTTGTATAAATTTCTAATATTTATACCTCATGTATGATTTCCAAATATTATGTTTTATATGTATATGATAGTTCTTGTTTATGTTTTAACTGTTAAGTTGTATACTATTTTAGTATGTTTATTTTTGGTACGTTTATCGTTGCATTGTTACACATATGATTCATGCATGTGATGATCTCGTATTTGACATACGTAAGAAGCAAATGGATCAGAAGGTGACCCTGTGTCTTTAGAAATTTCATAGATATGTGTATCTAGATGTGGATAACGCATTATTTGTTTTTATTTTCTCTTTTAATTTATGTATAATGTTGATCGGCTCATAGTTTATCCTTAGGGAGCGTTTGGTAGGGGAAAAGTTTTTTCATGCCCGGGAATTTGAATACTATGAATCATGTTTCTAGGAATGAATAAATTTATTTGATTGACCATAGAGAATCTTTAGATAAGTTTCCTAGAAATCAAAGAATTACACATATTTTTGCAGATTATTTTAATTATTTACCACATTAGACAATTTAATAAATAATAATATGATGTTTTCACTTTAATAAAAGAAAAATTAAACTTAAAAAAAATAAGATTCTCACCTCTCCCATAAAAGAGTTTTTGTGGAAAAAAAAGGATTAAAAAACATTCTCGACTAACAACTTTTTCCAGGAATTTTTTTAAAAATATATGTCAAATATGAGAAACTAAGGAACTGTTTGGTTTCATGTTTTGATTTTGATATTTTCATTTTTAATTTCAAAACATGAGGTTTGGATTTACAAAAATACTGAAAAAAAAAAGACGTTTTCCGTGTTTTCGCTGATCTTGCAATGCCATTTTTGAAACTTTAATGACTTTATTCTATTCCATCTTTCTCTCTCTTCGAAACATGAGACCGTTCATTCTTGTAACTTGATGTGGCTTTCAAGTTGCATTCTCTCCCAAACCGTTTACAATAACTCATCCTAACCAATAATAAAGTTAAAAAAAAAGTAGTTTCTAAATAAAGTTGAAGATTGGAAAATGAAAATGAAAAACAAACATATTTTCTAAATGGTGAAAACTTGAAAATGAAATTTTTTAGAAAATGAAAATAAAAAATAATAATAAAAATAAAAAACATTTTCTCAAACCAAATAGTCCCTAAGTTTTCCTGTCAATGATTTTCGAGAAATAAAAAACTTCTATATTATCAAACGCCCTCTCATAATATGATTTATATTTATATGTATGTTTTGAGAACATTTAAGTTACTATAACGTTATGTGTATATATATTGTGATATTTGATTTTGATATTGTATGTTTTACTTTTTAGCCTTTGAGACATGAGAAATTTATAAATATTTTCATAAATTAATTAATTAAAAAATTAAAAAAAATTAAAATAAAATTTTCAGTTTAATTTTTAATTCCATGTAACGACAATGCATCATTACATTTTATTCTTGAAACAAGGAGTTAGTAACTTTTAGTATAAAAAGAATAGTCAATTGAATATTGCTAGTCTTTTTTATTAGCAAATATTAACAAATTTTTTAACACGTAGTATGTTACGTTAGCAATCAATATCTATATACTAAAATTGAAGTATGTGGAAAATATTAAAATACTCATGGCTGAGGCTGTGATACGTGTCCCGCTCCGGTTAATAGAATTGGAATTTTGGAAATTTTGTAGGATTGACACGTGTAGTTTTTTTTCCTATAAGTTGCCCTTTCTCCTTTTTCACTCCATCATTTTTTTGTTGCCTTCGCCACATGTTGCTTCCTAATTAGCGGATTTAACGACTCATTTAATTCCACTTAATATTAGAAACTGTGCGTGTCTTCTCCATTACTCTTCCTTCTCTCTCCGGAGTTTTTTTTTTGTTGTCTTCGCCACATGTTGTTTCCTAATTGGCAGATTTAACGGCTCATTTAATTTCGCTTAATACTCCAAACTGTGCGTGTCTTCTCCATTACTCTTTCTTCTCTCTCGTGAGTTTTCTCCATTATTGCGTTTTCTCCCTGTGTTTTCTCCCTCAATTTTCTCTTTCTCCATCTTTCTCTTCTGAATCTTCTTCTCTTTTCCTTTTATTCTTTTTGTTTCTTTCTTCATGCAGGCGATTCTGGCTCCATGCCCGCAAGGTATTTCCTTCTTTTTTTTCTTTTTTTTTTCTTTCACGACAGCTTCGTATCTAATTTTTTTTAACCTTCCTTTTCTCTGCGAGTATTTTCCGCTATGGCCGAAGAATTTGTGAATGGCTTTGTTCATCAAAACGGCATCACTGTCATAACCCACAATCCCCCCAAAGGTATTTTCTTTTTCTTCTGAATCTTCTTCTCTTTTCCTTTTATTCTTTTTATTTCTTCCTTCATGCAGACAATTCCGGCTCCATGCCCGCAAGTTGCTGAGGATGAGTTTTTACCGCAACACATTCACCTCAGGTATTTCCTTCTTTTTTTTCTTTTTTTTCTTTTACGACAGCTTCGTATCTAATTTTTTTTAACCTTCCTTTTCTCTGCGAGTATTTTCCGCTATGGCCGAAGAATTTGTGAATGGCTTTGTTCATCAAAACGACATGGTTGTCATAACCCACAATCCCCCCAAAGGTATTTTCTTTTTCTTCTGAATCTTCTTCTCTTTTCCTTTTATTCTTTTTGTTTCTTCCTTCATGCAGGCGATTCTGGCTCCATGCTCGCAAGTTGCTGAGGACGAGCTTTTACCGCAACACATTCACCTCAGGTATTTCCTTCTTTTTTTTCTTTCATGACACCTTCGTATCTAATTTTTTTTAACCTTCATGTTCTCTGTGAGTATTTTTCGCTATGGCCGAAGAATTTTTGAATGGCTTTGTTCATCAAAACGGCATCGTTGTCATAACCCACAATCCCCCCAAAGGTATTTTCTTCTTTCTTTTTCTTTTTCTTTCACTGCAGTTTGGTATCTAATATTTTTTTTGTTTTTTTTTTGTGCTGTTGTTGATTTGTTGTTTAAATAAGAAAATCTTCCCATATTGCATATGGGAGGAGAATATCTATTAATTTCATACAAGTTCTCACAAGTTTCCCTGATTGTCAGGTTATAATTACAACATATGATTTCTCTGTTTTCAAATACAGGTGATGGGGAGAAAAAGACCAAAATTTGGATAATATTGGTTGTTGTGGTGGGGCTGATCTGCCTTGGAATCCATATATTTCTGGTATGGAGGTTTATGAGAAAACCTAAAGGTAATATATTTATTTTCCTAAGTATTTTTTCTTATCGCTTTGATGAATGAATGACAAGGTGTTACACACTATCTTTTAATATTGACTTCTATATAGTCTCTCTTCCTTTCTATTTGCCAACAATTTCATCAGCTTTTGGTTACAACAATAATAGCGAAATACCAGTCTTTGATGTAACGAGGAGTACAGACTTATCAGAAATTTCAGGTGAGTTAGGCTTGGAAGGGAATCAACTCAATTTTAGCTACATTCTAGCAGATTATTAACATGGAAAAGTATTTTTACCCTTTGACATTGCTTAATCAACTCAATTTTGTTATGTTGTGTGTCTTTGTGTATAAAGTTTTTTATCGTTATTTATATTATTGTTTTTATTTTATTATTATTGTGCCCATAGAAAGTAAAGGGGGGAGAAGCGGATTTCATAATCAGAATCTTTTATCCCGATTTTAATTTTATTAATTTAATACTGATATTGTATGCAAGTAATTGTATAAAAATATAATATACATATGCGGATTTCATAATCAGAATCTTTTATCGCAATTTTAATTTTATTAATTTAATACTAATATTGTATGCTAGTAATTGTATAAAAATATAATATACATATATCACAACACACGTTAAATCTGTTAAAAAAATATCCAAATTTGATCTCAACTAATTTATGCACGGTTAATTAAATTATTAAAAGAAAAAAATGAAATATAACAAATGATATGAAAGAAAAAAGATCTAAATTTGATCCCAGATAATTTATACACAATTAATTAAATTATTAAAATGAAAAATGAAATATAATAAATGATATGAAAGAAAGATAAAAATATTGTATAAATAAAATATTATATGAATATACAGTTATTTGGGCTAAAAATATATATCTTATCTGTTTGTAACAAGAATATGGCAAAAGTAAAAATAGATTTTTTTTATTGGGAAACATTTAATATTTTGTAAATATAAAACTATTCAATACTTATACTTTTTGAAATAGTTGATACTTTGAATGTATTGACGAAATATAAAAATCCTTAATTAATTGTGGTCTGAAACTTACCTTTCTTCAAATACAAAATTCCTTTAATCGTGGCATGAAACTTTCCTTTCATCGAATAGTCGCAAATGAAAAGAGACATGTGGCATGAACGATGAACCAGACACACACACCGTGTTCTCCGATTGCCATTGGGTCGGTGGTCAACTTTTCATTCTTTCTCTAAGGAATATTGCATCTTCCTATTATAGTTATGCTACTAATAAAATATGGGTCCCTTTACACCTTAGTTATAATAACATTTTTTACAGAATAAAAATACTCTAAAAAGTGTATTATTTAATATATTAACAACATAAATATTTTTATTTGTATTCTTTAAATCTTAGTAAATATTTTAAGGACACTTAAAATATTTAGTTATTTTTATTGTGTACAAAAACTACCTTAAAACAATAATATACCTTACTTATAGTGTGTTTAGATAACACCCAGAGTTGATTAGGAAAAAAAACACTAGAATCAATTTTATTTCACAAAATCAAGCTGATATCATGAAAAAGTACAAATAATTATTTGTTATTTGGCGCATACTAAAATAAATTTCTTTGTAATTGGTGGTGAAATAAACATAACTGAATATCAAGGAGCAGTGAAGTGTCCAATGTGGTTTTCGATTTTTCTGTAAGGACTGCAATTATGTGAGAAGATAACTTAAAAAAGAAGACAATTTCTCCTTAAATTACTAAGGCCAAATTCATATAAGTTTATTAACAAATACTTACAAGAAAATAAAATGAAATTAATTAAAAGGGTAAGCAAATCAAACTTTTTTCATAAGTTAAAGTTTATTTATACACCTCAAACTTTTTAGAAACTTTCTTATTTAACTTCTCCATTGAGGTACATAAGTTAAATTATAAGAGAATATTGATATGTTTTACCTCCTTAAATCATTTTATATATTTCTCATGAGTGTTTGTTGAGAAATTTATTTAAATTAAATTAGTCCTAAATTTACAAAGAATAGAGGGGATGCTCAAGTTATGCTATTTCAGATTGTTTTGATTTTGTACAATAAAGCTATGTAATCATGATGCTTTTCTTTAATTATTATGTTATTTCAAAAAAAAAAAATTTATTATGGCTCTCAGAACCTTTTATTTCCTTTCATGAACTTCTGAAAATGATATGATGATAATAACTTTTGTGGTAATTGGATCTTTTTACCCCTCCAGCTTTAGCCTTAGTTTTCTACCACCTGGCTTAGTGGGTTGCCTTAGTTTTCTTCTAGGTGCATTTGTGCCCAATTGTATTTCTCTCTCTATTTCTCCCGTAGAGTTGGTTGTGTCTTCCTTCCTTTCTTTCTCTTTTATTATTATTATTATTATTATTATTATTATTATTACTATTATTATGTGTTGTTGATTTAACTTTAGCAAGTGTGTTTATTTTTTATCTTATTAACTTTTCAACTTATTATATATAATTTTTTATGTTTTATTTTTTAAATCACCTTTTTATTTTTCAGTTAATTAATAATGTTTCTATTTTTATCTTGCTGATTGCTTCCTGCATTTTTATTTACATAATATATTTTCTGATTTTCTGTGTATTTTAGTTATTTCTCTTTATATTTATGGGTAAAAAAAATTATACTCTGAATTTCTTATTTATTGTAATTGAAAATACTCTATCAACTTTAATGCTGAGATTCACACGGGAGATAAATCACGTTGGTAGTGCAATGAAAATTAGAAATTTTCCTTACTTTCTCTTTTTGTATTTGATTTTTTATTTATTATTATTATTATTATTATTATTATTATTATTATTATTATTATTATTATTATTATTATTATTATTATTATGTGTTGTTGATTTAACTTTAGCAAGTGTGTTTATTTTTTATCTTATTAACTTTTCAACTTATTATATATGCTTTTTGATGTTTTATTTTTTAAATCACCTTTTTCTTTTTCAGTTAATTAATAATGTTTCTATTTTTATCTTGCTGATTGCTTCCTGCATTTTTATTTACATAATGTATTTATGATTTTTTGTGTATTTTAGTTATTTCTCTTTATATTTATGGGTGAAAATAAATTATACTATGAATCTCTTATTTATTATAATTGAAAATACTCTACCAACTTTAATGCTGAGATTCACACAGGAGACAAATCACGTCGGTAGTGCAATGAAAATTAGAAATTTTCCTTACTTTCTCTTTTTGTATTTAATTAATTGATTTATTTATTTTGTTATTGTTATTATTATTATTATTATTATTATTATTATTATTATTATTATTATTATTACTATTATTATTACTATTATTATTATTATGTGTTGTTGATTTAACTTTAGCAAGTGTATTTATTTTTTATCTTATTAACTTTTTAACTTATTATATATCCTTTTTGATGTTTTATTTTTTAAATCACCTTTTTCTTTTTCAGTTAATTAATAATGTTTCTATTTTTATCTTGCTGATTTATTCCTGCATTTTTATTTATATAATATATTTTTGATTTTCTGTGTATTTTAGTTATTTCTCTTTATATTTATGAGTGAAAACAAATTATACTCTGAATTTCTTATTTATTGTAATTTAAAATACTCTACCAACTTTAATATTGAGATTCACACGGGAGACAAATCACGTTGGCAATGAAAATTAGAAATTTTCCTTATTTTCTCTTTTTGTATTTAATTAATTGATTTATTTATTTTGTTATTGTTGTTGTTGTTGTTGTTGTTATTATTATTATTATTATTATTATTATTATTATTATTATTATTATTATTATTATTATTATTATTATGTGTTGTTGATTTAACTTTATCAAGTGTGTTTATTTTTTATCTTATTAACTTTTCAACTTATTATATATCCTTTTTGGTGTTTTATTTTTTAAATCAGACATATACAATAGCGAGTAATTATATAAAAAATTATTTATTTGGCACTTTAAAAATTAATAATGAGTAATTTTAAATTTGTGGCACTTTAAAAATTATTTATTTTTCACATGGGATATATTTTTATTCCAACATTTTAGTAGATTTGTATTTAGAATTGTATATTTATATGTGTATAGTTTCTTTTTTAAATAACACTGATATTCGAGCACTATGAATTTATATATGAAATCCTCTTTTGACATGTCTCTTCCCATTGTTTGAAGGATTATTTTTTGTGCTCACAATTATGCATTTTCTAATCATGTTCATTAGGACATTTATTGGTTGCAAGTTATGCATTGTCTGGTCATCTTCATTAGGACATTTATTGGTTGCAAGTTATGCATTGTCTGGTCATCTTCATTAGGACATTTATTGGTTGCAGGTTATGTCTTTGATCAAATGTCAAGATGATATTTTTGGGTATATTTTCATATTTCTTATTTTAATTCTAAATTTGTGTCACTTTTAAAATTATTTATTTTTCACATGAGATATATTTTCATTCCAGGATTTTAATAGATTTGTATTTAGAATTGTACAAGAGATGAGCCTGGATTTGTGTTTACTATTTTCGAAAAGGCAGGAAGAGCAGTGAGCATAAGGTATTGTTTTCTAGGTAGAGAATCTCATATTCTTATAGTCTATGTTTTTATTATGTTTTTGTTTTGTTTGCTGTGTTTAAAAAAATAGCAGGGAAGATCTCCCCATAGGAACAAAAAAAAAAAGGGGCGGTCGAAAGATTACCAAAGGAAAATAAAATCCTCTTTTGACATGCCTCTTAAGACTGAGCTTACCAAAGACAAATACCACAACACACATCTAGCCTATTACAATTTACTGTCATCAAAGTGACTATCACGAAAAAATTTGGGAAATAGTCATTAGAAAAGAGAGGAAGTCGCAATAATTTTCATTTTACGTGCAATTGTATTTTCTTTATTTCCTCTGAACAATCTTCCTTTTACCAACATTATAAATATATATCTATCTAATCTTCAATTATACTACTCTAATTGTAATTTTACTAACCAAGCGACCCGTGCGTATGCACGGGTTGCAGACTAGTCACATATATTAGCATTGAGTCATAGATATTCTGTTATATAATTCTCCTATTTTGGGTTAAAATTGAGTGCAATTAACTTCTACAAATTTCTATAGTTTTTTAGTCTTTCTTCCTATAAAAAAATACATAAAATCTTCTTTTATGTAATTTATTTAATAGTAATGGACATTTTCTCTATTCCATTTTCTGTGGCTCATTGCCTCCACTTAGTCCGCTTCCTCTAAATCCCAATACTTTTATTTTAAGCATATATTAATTAGAACAAATATAACTTTAATATATTTTTTTTCAAAACAAATATATAACCAAATGTATTTTTTCACGTACTCTAAACCATTTCTGATAATATCCAAATTAACATATTAGCAAACTCACTTATTTAATAGTAATGGATATTTTATCTATTCCATTTTCTCTGGCTCATTGCCTACACTCAGTCCACTTCCTCTAAATCCCAAGACTTTTATTTTAAGCATATATTAATTAGAACAAATATAACTTTAATCTTTTTTTAAAAAACAAATATATAACCAAATGTATTTTTCACGTACTCTAAACCATTTCTGATCATATCCAAATTAACATAATAGCAAACTCACTTATTGAAAGGTAGTACAGTGAAGATTTTCCACGTGTTGTATCTATCCTTTGACATTCAGCATCTCTTGAAAGGAACTCGATCTTATTTCAAAGTTTTCTTTCAATTTAAATTTCAAAGTTTTCTTTCATTTCTACCCAACTCAGGTATGTCTTTTTCAAGTCTAGTCTTTATTGTTTGTCTTCGTCTTTTAGTCACTATTGTATGAATTTGAAAAAGAAAAGTAATAACTTTTTTTTTTTCTAAGTGTTCAATTCTATGTTAATTAGTTTGGACGTCACAGTCCACTGTATATGGTCAATTCAAAGCATCCTTTCATCATTCCTACTTTTTTAGAAGACTTTTTTTTACCATAAATTTGGTGGAAAACATGTTTACGTGTAGACTGGAGTTCAAAGCTTTCTTCAGATAGCATTCATACACGACGCGGCAGCAAGGAAACAATTGCTGAGGGGTGAAATGGCTTGAACCGAATTCGGTCATGAGATTTCATCAACCTAGAATATTAAATAAAATTATCTTATATTTAACTATTTAAAAATAGATATGTATGTAATTTCATAAAATAATATATTTTATTTCACTAAAGTAAGATAATTTTAATAAATTTTAAAATGATATATCACATTTTTATATAATTTATTTTTTTGTTACCATCTATATATTATTTAATTTATATCTATTGAAAAAATTATATACACAAAAATATCTATATATAAAATAGGCATAAGAAAGAGATAAAGTGGGAGACGAGTTTGTCTTTTCCAATTTTCATTCCCACAAAAGGTAAGAAACATTTAGTTTTATAAGAGATAATATTATATTTTTGAAACTCAATCATATTCCTTTCAAAATTTATTAATCCTGTAAACTTGCATGAAACTCGTCTCATTTTTTAAATTTTAATTTATTTATACATTTTAAAATATTAATTATATTTATGATTTAAATTATTTTTTATATTTAGTCCCACAACGAAAACTTCCCAACTCCATCATTGTCATTTATTATTGGCAAAATATCATTTCACATTAAAACTTATATATATTTATTCTTTATTAATATATTAATTTTAATTTTATTTCTTTTATAATTTTAATTTTTGTGTGTTTTATCTTATTAAAATAAATAAATACTTTAAGTCTATTATCATATATCATTTGCATGTTGATAAGAAGAGTTAAAAATTCATTCAATATGAATTTATGACTGTAACATGTTAAAAAGCTAACTATAAGAGTGATATTTTTAATTACATGTCACATTTTAATTTGAATAAAAAAGAGACATAAAATAAAACAACAACTTCAATTTATTTATAAAAATAATATAAAAAATATTACAAGACTATAAATTTTTTAAATTTTGGGTTCTTTTTAGCCATGTGTCCGATGATGTTGCATCTTCAAACTATATGCCTAGAGTCACTCCTGCTAGAACTAAACTAATTATTTGAAGTTTAAATTTAATTTTGTGATAAATAATTATTTAGATAAAATTATTCATTGATTGACGTGCTTATAAAAAGGGTACAACTCAATTGGTTGAATAGGATACATAAATTATTGTAAGTATCCTTACATTATTTTTTATTCCTAGGATAAAATAAATGCTCGAGAGACCATTAATGACTGCCTTTAAGCAGATCTTGTAAAATCCCAATTCTGCATATTGCAAAAAAGCCAGGTCCGAGTGAGAGGCTCTTGTTGAGTGAGAAGTACCGCTAAGTGAAAAACTCTTGATAAGCGAGAAAAACATCTAGGGAACCTCTCTAGCCAACTGAGATCAACATGTATGTAATGATTTTTATTGAATAAAGATTAATAAATCTCATTTATTAAATTGCATATATAGATGATGTACATGTGAATGTCATAATTAAATTGACTCAATTAAGAATTCCTAACGACTAATATTACCTAGATATGTCAATAGGAAGTTCCATAATAGTTTCCTTTGACCTAGATTATCATAGTAATTAACAAATTATTTATTATGTTTTAATTTTGAACACCTAATGTCTTGGGGCGCTAGTTGAATGAATATTGGATATGATTAAATACATGTAGAATTAATGATTAATCAAGAAGAAATTCATCAACTCTAGGTAATGAGTTTGAGCTCTATGATAGAATTAAGATCTTGAACATGTGAATGAAAGAAGAAAAAAGTTTCTTAAGTCATTCATTGATTAAATGTGTTAGCTTATTAGAGTTTGATAATAGTATTATACTCTAAAGTTAACCTTGAACTGTAAATGATGGAAAAAGAAATATTACATTATTCTTTTATTGGTTCTTGAAGGTAAAATATTTTACTTCATGCTCTACGGACATTAAGAGTGTTAATTAGTTTACTACCGGTTTAGTATTGAACATATGGGGCCACACGCAAACGAGTGTTTCAATCTTTGCAAAAGAAAAATAATTTATTTGATTATTAAATTAGAGAATTCCTAACTTAATTGGACTAGATATGATGTACATGTGGATGTCATCATTGAACTAATTCAATTGAAAATTCCTAACAATTAATATTACCTAGATATGTCAATAGAAAATTCTAAAGAAATTGACCTGAGATTATCATAATAATTAACAAGTTATTTATTATGTTTTAATTTTGAACATCTAATGCCTTAGGACACCAGTTGCATGAATATTGTATATGATTAAATACTTGTATAATTAATGATTAATCAAGAAGGAATCCATCAATTCTAGGTAATGAGTTTGAGCTCTATGATAGAATTAAGACCTTGGTTAGGACAATTTAATGAAAGAAAAAAAGAGTTTATTAAGTCATTCATTGATTAAATGTGTTAACTTATTAGAGTTTGACAATAATACTATACTTTAGAGTTAACCTTGAGCGGTAAATGAGGGGATAGAATATTAACATTATTCTTCTATTGGTTCTTGAAGGTGAAAGATGTTACTTCATGCTATCCGGACATTTAGGAGTGTTGTTAGACGTCTACCTTGATTAGTAAATTAATTATGATTAATTTACTATCGGTTTAGTATTAACACGAACATTGAATTCATTTGTTGATTGTTCTTTATAATATATAAATTAATTATTTGATGTTTATTATCATTAAAACTGCTTGAAAGCAGAATAAAATGTTTATTTGCTGTGAATTGGGCCTCCTGAAATTGCATTTGACAGGTACAATTTTGGGTTTACTGTAAAAACAGAAAGTATATATATATATATATATATATATATATATATATATATATATATATATATATATATATATATATATATATATTTGAAAACAACATCAGATATTAACAAAAACCATGTTAATATCATAACCAACATCGGTTATAATAGAAAACCGATGTTAACGTTTGTATATTAACATCGGTTTTTTGTGTATAACCGATGTCAGCGTTTGTATTTTAACATCGATTATCTGTAGATAACCGATGTCAACTAGTATACATTAACATCGGTTAATCATAAATAACCGATGTAAATATTTGAATAGTAACATCGGTTATTTATAATTAACCGATGTTATACACAAAGAACTACACCAAATAAGTGTAAGCATCATCAACATTGACATCGATTTTCTAGAAAAACCGATGTTAAGGGCATACATTAACATCGGTTTTTCTAGAAAACCGATGTTAAACTAACATATTAACATCGGTTTTACTGGAAAACCGATGTCAACGTTGATCATGCGTACACTTTTTTTGTTGTTGTTCATTGTATTTAACATCGGTTATTGAGAGAACCGATGTTGTCATATGTATCTTAACATCGGTTCTCCAAAACCGATGTTAACATTCATACATTCAACATCGTCACTTTCAACATCGGTTTTAGAAACGATGTAGAATATTCTAAATAACCGATGTTGAAAGTGTATTTTCTAATAGTGGTAGTTGAATCACAAGCTAACTAACAAACTTTTTATTTCTTGATATCTTTTAACTACCTCATTATTCTTAAGTGTATTATGTTTTTGTCCACCATGTTGGTATTTTATGTCTACTAATTAATGAATTCTATAGAATTACATGAGTTTTTGGTCCTAATAATTTTTTTAGATTTTAATCTCTATAAAAAAAACGTTAATTTTTATTGGTTGAGAATCTTTGTATGATTCAATTTTTGTTATTTTGTTGCTAATTTTTAGTCTCTCCCAAAGACTTGCCATAATTAATAGGCTTAAATATATTTTTAGTCAGTGCAATTTAGTATTTTTTTTTGTTCTAACAAAATTATTTTTTTGTTTTTAGTTATTGCAAATTATGTTTGTTTTGTTTTTTGTTCTTATAGCCTTTTAGATATTGTTTTTTTCACTATTCAAAACATTATTTAAAGTTTTTTAAGGACGAAAAATAAAACAAATATAATTTGTAAGGACTAAAAATAAAACAATATTTTTACAAGGATGAAAAGCAAAAAAAAAATACTAAATTTCAAGGACTAGAAAAATATTTAAACCTAAATAATAATAAAAATGAAATGAGATATTAAAAAAACAAATTACAAAAACTTTCCTTGAGATTTATTCTAATTACATATGCATTTATATTATTTTTCCTTCCACTCTTCTAATGGTGTTAATTAATGTCATAATCTTTTATTCAAAGCCCAAAAATGTCCCTCTCCTCTATGCCCTGCACAGACCTAACCTTAATCCCAATCTTCATATGCTATGGAGCTACGATTGGGAACAATGATGAGAGGAAGCTGCTGGTGGAGGGCAATAGTAGTGAGAGCCAAAAATGTAAAATCCCTTCTTCAACCTGTGTGGTTTATTTCGTGACATCGCTTTCGTGGTTGAAACATCATCTTTGTCGTCGAAATATCATTGTCTTCAAAGCAAGCATCTACTTTCATGGTCAGTCATGGCATCACACAAAACCCATCAATAACCACCAATTGAGTCGTTTGAAAAGTTCGTTGATATCGCTTTTGTGGGAGATATCATCGTTTGTGATCTCTGCCATAACAGATCTAGGGGAGGCACACATTGACTATGCGATCTCGAGTCTGAAATACTCATACGCCATTGTTTGCTATGTTAGAAAATAAAAACAATAAAATAAATGAGAAGAAGATGTAAAGCCTCAAACTAAATAAAAGAAAAATAGTAACAATACAACTTCAAAATATGACAGAACATTGGTTAACAATGCAATATAACATACAATAAGCACAAAGGAAAATAATTTTAAAGGAGAAGTTTTAAAGAGCCTGGGTTGAAGCACGCAAATGCTATCCTTAAAGAAAAAACACCCCACTGCACGGGTAGGAGTATCTGATTGTGCTCCTCTCCCAAGATAAGAAAACCCGTTAGTTTTGATTGTGTACAACAAAAGGATCCCCAAACCTTCTAAACACCAAAGCCTTTTTTCTCTAAAAAAAGTAGTTTTTTACAAGAACATGAAGAGAAGAAATTTAGAGGAACTGTAAAATTGTTTTTCTACTTGGGTATTTGGCTAAAGAATGAGATATATATATATATATATATATATATATATATATATATATATATATATATATATATATATATATATAGGTATAGACCCCTTTATGCAGCAACACAACAAACTCAAAGTAAAACTACCACATCTAGTAAACGTTGGAAACCAATGTGCAGAAAAACAAAACAAACTTAACAAACCAAATTGACCTACTAAAAGCAAAATCCTAAAAGATAGGAATTATAGTTTTACGTAATAGATTCTAAAACAAATATTTTATTTTATAAAAACATAATTAATACAAGTAATATATTTTTATAAATTTTAAATTATAAAACAAATATTTACTAACATTCCCCCACATAATTTAAAATTTTAAAATGTTTTAAAAAAACATTTTGTATAGAAACATAAAAAAAAGAGCATGTGATATTGTATTTCAGTGTAAGAAACCTTCCGGATTTGAGTCTTATACCTAGTGTTTATGAACTTCCACCTGAGAAAAATGTAGAGACTAAATTGTCTTGAACTACACCTTCTTTAATCGAGCTTTAGTACACAACCACTATAATATTGGTGTTCATTTAGGTTCTAATTAGTGGTTGCATGTTCACTACTTTGCCCATGTATCTTGTTTCATGAGTGCCACTTAGAGATTAGCCCATACCTCATAGTGACTGCCCTTCACTACCACACTCACTAGGTGAATCCTGAAAGAGTGGTTTATGACCC
Source organism: Glycine max (assembly GCF_000004515.6). Classification (NCBI taxonomy): domain Eukaryota; kingdom Viridiplantae; phylum Streptophyta; class Magnoliopsida; order Fabales; family Fabaceae; genus Glycine; species Glycine max. The sequence goes on from NC_038241.2 coordinate 23,889,749, forward strand.
CCACCCCTACAATAATTATCATCGGATCCATTAAGAGGTATATTTCTTTAAGACAAAAAAAAATACACATATGTAATAAACCTCAACCTTAATATTGCCACAATTTACAATACACCTCGTCATAGGAATGAGAAACGGAACAACTCTGTAAAATTTTATTTTGGTGTACTTTAGTCAACAAACAATTTTGTTGTTACCCACTAAACTTCATTCATGGGATCACCAATCACACAGAGACAAGTGTCCATTGTTGTGACAAAATAATGAGTTTGAGTCTCATTCCCCTCAACGACTCAAGTACTTATTTGCGCGTCAACTCTTTTGTAAGCGGATCTGCAATATTGTTTTTTGACATGGGTTTTAGGATCATCTTCAAGTAGAAAAGAACAAAATTCAGAACCAAAATCCTTAACTATTTTAGATCTTTTACTGATGAACTCATCTTTCCCAAACTGTAAATTCAGACATAGTAAGATGGATATCGAATTTAGTTCATCATATATAATAATTGCATAACATAACATGAGAACAATTAAAAACATTGAAAGAGTGGCGCGCACGCGCGCGCACACACACACACAAACAATAATACTTTTAATGGTACATGATACCTATTTGTGAATCCATGTGGCTTAGTAACACATTAAGAAAAATTAATTTTCTCAATTTCAAATAAACTACTGTCATGAATTTTTATTTAAAAAAAACTAACTCATGAGATTTTGATGATGTCATTGTGTACAAGTAAACAAATCCACCATCTATAACTCATACTCAATAAATATCAACGTTCAAATATAACTCAACATAAATACTCAAAATACCTTCCTATATTTAAACAAATATAGCATGTGAATTTTTATTTTGTGTGTGTGTGTGTGTGTATTATTTTTAAGGAAAAGGTATTACTCACAAGTAAATCAATGGTAGACGTGTTATTGATAAGAAGGAATAAGACAAAATTTTCTCTCTAATACTGTTAGAAAATAAAATAAAATAAATAATGAGAAGAACATGCAAAGCCTCAAACTAAATAAAAGAACAATAGTAGCAATTCAACTTCATAAGATTACAAAACATGGGTTAACAATGCAATATAACATACAATAAGCATAAAGAAAAATAATTTTAAAGGAGAAGTTTTAAATAGTTTGGGTTGAAGCACACAAACACTATCTTTAGAGAGAAAACGTCCCCATTGCACTGGTAGGAAAATTTGATTGCACTCCTATCCCAAGATACGACAACCCGTTGGTTCCGATCGTGTGCAGCGAAAGGATCCCTGAACTTTTTAAACACCAATGTTTTTTCTCTAAAAAAAAGTAATTTTTTATAAGAACAGGAAGAGAAGAAATTTAAAGGAAAATACAAAATTGTTTTTCTACTTGTATCTTTGGCTAAAAAAGGAGAGAGATATACAAAATGTTGATTTAAATAATTCAAATGATATTAGAAGTATAAGAGAACATATCAAATAATGTGAGAAATGTATTTGAATTTTGACGATAAAATATGTATTTGAAATTAATTTTGATATTCAGTTACAACTTGTTAAACAGTTAATATCAAGATAAAAAAGAAGGTTATGCACTAATCGTGTAAAAAAGTTTTACACAATCATTCAATCACAATTCACCATGTATAATATGTTTGTTGACTTTTAAAATAATTCAAAATGTGATTTGCAATTGGATGACAATGTAAAACTATTTTACCCTGTCAGGGTGTAAACATTAAAAACATAAGGGATGTATCAAATACATATTAAGGAAATATTTAATATTAAAACTGAATCCAACTAATTGGAAAGATTCAAGTTCACGAGTTATCTATACCCGTGAGCACCCCTAATTGCAAGACCATTAAAATAATATCATATAACTTAATAATTACATATAATAATACATGTACTAAGAAAGTGAATAGTTTTTCACTCCATCATTCAATTACAAAATGATTATAGAGTTTAATGGTTATGTATTCATCATTAATATGACTTTTAAAGTAATTATTATAAAATTCAACAAACTTATCATACATAGTAAATTATGATTGGATGAGAATATAAAACTTTTTATACCATCAATGTATAATAATAACTATCTTAAAAAATCACAAATTTTCCTACCTGTGTGCAAAAACTTTGACTAAAATATAAATTTTGTTTCCTTAAGTTTAAAAAGTTTCAATTTAATCACTTAAAAATATTTTTGTTAGACTAAATTAATCGTTTCATTAAGGCTAAAATATGTTTTTCATCCTTATAAATATTGAAATATTTGGAATTTCTTCGTGCGAATTCTTGAGTAAGTTTTTCGTCATTGCAAGATATAAATATATGATATTTGGCTTAGAAATGAATTTAGGAGATCCAATCTTACATGTCAATCGGTTAATACGCCAAGTTCTAATTCTAGTTAGTTGACACGTGATGACAAAAGATATGACATTGACACATAAGATCGAATATCCCGAGTCAAAATATCACACATTTACATTCCACAAGGATAAAAAACATACTTCAGACTAATAAATTTCAAACATTTCAATATTTATAGGAATAAAAAAATATTTTAACCTTTCATTCGTTGATTTATCACCTTGACTTGTTAATTTGATAACACATGAGAAAGGGTAAAAAATGTCATGTAAGAACATAGTTTCTTGTAAAGGTTTTAACCTTTTGCTATTACAAAGGACACTCCACTCCTTCGCCTAGAAAGTCCACACACCAACCAACCAATTGTTTCTGTTTGTCTTGCTCAATTTGTCTTTTTTGTTCATATTTCAGAAAGTTCAAACGGTCTTAGCTTTAGGAGTATTCTTCTAGGAAAAAACTATCCCACAATAACCTCTCTCTCCGGCGCAGGTCCACTTTTGTGCGTGACGCTCACGCTTGCATCAGAACCAACTATATATAAACACAGCGCGCGCTCCAAACCTTAAACTGAAAAACAAAAGAACACCAAAACCACTCAATAAGAAGAAGGAACACTCGCTCTGCAAAGTGTGTGAACGAACCCTAATAATGGAGACGAAGGAGAACGGACCGAGCAAGAAGGTTTCGAATGGGGGAATAGATGGACCCACGAACCCGATGGTCACTCCTCTGCTCAATGATCTCTACCAATTCACCATGGCTTACGCTTACTGGAAAGCTGGCAAGCATCAAGAACGTGCTGTGTCAGTATTCCTCGCTTTTCGCTTTCGTTTTAATCTTACTGTTTTTGTGTATTTCGCATTTTGGTTTGGTTGCCGACAGAGTGCAACTGAAACTGAAACTAATAGTTGTGGTTTTGTGCTTTTTTGCTGAATTGAGTTGTTTCAGTGTCTTTGATTAGTGTTTAATTCTATGGATGCACAGTGTTTATATATATATATATATATATATATATATATATATATATATATATATATAATTACTGGTTAGGCTTGGTAGTTTAAATGTTTGAATGAATGTTGATGTGTGTTTATGAGAAGATTGGATTGTGTTTGTTTTCAGGTTCGATTTGTATTTTCGGAGGAATCCGTTTGGTGGGGAGTATACCGTCTTCGCTGGCTTGGAAGAGTGCATAAGGTTCATAGCTAATTTCACGCTCGCTGAGGAGGAGATCGATTTTGTTAGGGAATGTTTATCTTCCTCTTGTGAGGTAAAACTAAATTGTGATCCCCTTTTACAGTTACAACTGACAACTTCCTCGTTTTGTTTTATGGTGGTGGTGAGTTTGCTGATTTAAATGCAAAGATTTGGAGTTTCCCTCTGTCGTGATATTAGGTGTAACACTATTTTCAATAAAAGGAAATAATGTAGGTATAACGGAAGCAGAAATTTTGTCATTAATGTCAACACTTTCAACTAGATATCCTTGAAAACAACTTTGGGAAACATCCTTAAAAATAACTTTGGGAAATCTAAATGATATAGGTGAGGCTTTTTTGTTCAAGGGGAACTTTCTTCCTTTTACAATGTTGTTATTTGTTTCTTTTTTAAAAACAGAATTGGACCAAATGAAAACCTGAAATAAATATGGCTGGTGATATTGGGTATGCTGTAATTCTGTGAAAAGTTTAATGCTGCTGACATTTATATTTAGATTTTCACTACAAAATATTCTGACTTAATAATAATCAATTAAATCTAGGATGGATTCTTTGACTACCTCAGAGGACTTGACTGCTCTGATGTTGAGGTGTATGCTATTCCTGAGGGAACAGTTGTTTTTCCCAAGGTTCCCCTGATGAGAGTTGAAGGTCCAGTTGCCGTGAGTACTTTCCCACCATTAACTACCCCCTTTTAATGCCGATCTTTCAAAGATGACCTAGTTCATACATTAAATTGACTTATATTTATTGTTCAGGTTGTTCAATTGCTCGAAACACCTTTTGTGAATCTAATTAATTATGCGTCATTAGTTTCTACTAATGCTGCAAGGCATCGTAATGTTGCTGGAAAATCCAAAACTCTACTTGAGTTTGGATTACGAAGGGCTCAGGTTTCAAAGTCTTTTAAAATACATTTTGATTAGTAAATTTTGGAAGAACTGTACTTCTTCGACAAAAGAAATTCATATTTGTATGTAGGGGCCTGATGGTGGAGTAGGAGCATCAAAGTACTGCTATATTGGTGGATTTGATGCAACAAGGTATTATCACTGTTTTAAGTTTGATTCCACACAGACGTGGGATGGAAGTATACAAAGTTTTATAAATTTTTGTTTCGGAAGGAACCCATAGTTTGCTATTCCTTTTCTGTTTCTGAACTTTTGTCGTTGCAATTACACTTTTAATATTGAAATATTAAATTAAATTTAAGTAAATGCAAACGACCATATTACTGAGAGATGGCCTACACAAGCTCCCTTGTACTCATTCCTTGGCTGTTTCTGTGAATTTGTTGTTTCTGACCTTTGCTTTTGTGTAACTTGGCTGTTTCATAACTTGCCTTTTTTCATGTGTGCCAACAGCAATGTTGCAGCAGGAAAGTTATTCGGGATACCCCTTCGTGGTACTCATTCCCATGCCTTTGTTAGTTCATACATGGTGTGTAACCAATTTACTGAAATTTTACATATTTGGTTTATGTAAAGAATTTGCAATAAGTTGTTGTTTTGTAAATTATGATATAGCTTCCCTACATAATTGAAAGGACTGATTTTCTGTTTAAATCTATCCTTTCAACATTTCTAAAGGCACAAAATTGTATTGATTGTTTGTAGTTACTATTTATGAGAAGAATAGTTGGAAATTTGTCCGGGAAGAATTCAAGGGACTGCTGTGCAGTTCAGTGGGAATACAGTTAAGTCATAAAATTAAAATCAGTGCAATTTGTTCATACATTTATGAATCTTATTGGAGATTCCTAAAATGTAGGACTAGGAAGATCAAATATTTACAATATGGATCAAAATTCAAGATTGGAGTGTGACAGTTGCAACTAAAATTCAGAGGGATTAGATGAAACTTCTATTCATTTTTCAAAATAATATGCAGTTGGACCCCATGCATTCAAAGTTTGAGCATTTGACTTCGACAAAATGAAACTATGAAACACTAAGGTAGGTCCCCTAAAAACAGTGGCCCATTGCATGAGATTCCCTACCTGGGGGTGGGGTGAGGGTCTAGGGAGTGTAGTTGTACACAGCCTTAGCCTTGTAAATAGAGACATTGTTTGCTGAACCCGTCATTTCTAGATCCCAGTTTTTATAAAAATGGAGCTTCATTGCGTGTTTGGAAAAGATTTACCTACGTGGATCAATACTCTCTCCACGTCCAAATAGCCAAAATCAGCATAAGCTGCATATAGTTGCTTCTCTCAAACGTGGAGCCAACTGAATCTGACACGCAAGCAAACATGCACTCGGTCCAGAAGCTGGCTTGTAATTTCTAGCTGCCTTTATGTGATTTCTGCTGTTTGTGTTATTGTAATTTATATGGCTTGAAGCAAATGAGGCACTATCTGTTATATTTCCCTTACTTTTTTTTTTGTGTACTTTTGTGCAGAGCCTTGATGAGATTACAGACAAGTCACTTCGCGGAAAAGATGGTTCAAGTAGGTGTGACGATTTTGTTAGTCTGGTTCAAACGTGGCTGAACAAAATTCAGGTGCCAGGATACAAACATTTACAACCTTAATGTTCTTTTTCTGTTGTGGTTCTTAACTACCTCCTGTTTCTGTTTTTTGGTGTGTTTGTCTGTGGGAGAACATGGTGGTTTAGATAACACTTCATCCTTATGCAATAACTCATTTGAAAGTTTTTGTTTTCTTTCTTTGTGAAGACCCTAAAGTAGTTTTTTCTACTTAGGTAATTCCTGAGACTGAAATGGATATATTGAAAGCTGAAGCTCAATGTAGTAAAGCTCTGCATGCTTATGCCTGTGTCTTTAATGCAAACTTTGATGTTTCTAGCACACAACAATTTGAAGCTCATGAGTACTGGCACACATACGACTGATGTTCTAGCTAATCAGTAATAAGTATTGTCATTTGCATTTCCATGTCATGTGAGCTGGAAGCCTTGGTTTGTGCTTTTCAATATGAATAAAGAAGGCTTACACTAGAGTGAAAGGAAATATAGAAGAAAGAGGAGTTCTAGCAACACACTCTTTCTCACACTCTGTTATTGGTTGAAATTCATTGAAAGATTTAGTGAGACCCACTAAGATTTATGATTTCCAATAAGTTTTAGCTTCTAGTAGAGAGTGCATTCAAAAGAGTGTGCTATAGAGTGTGTTGCTAGCATTTCTCTAGGTGGAAACATCAAGAAGGTTGCATACATGCATGGTAATCTATATAGAATAGAAAGACAAAATCAAAGACAGGTTAAAAGGACATGCTAGTAATAGAATAGTAATTGTTTGAGATTTTCAATAAAAACCATACCTGTGTTTTTGCTTAAATGCAAAAGTTTCAAGACTAGTTGGTCTTCGATAGAGTTTGGGAGCTTCATCAAGTAATTGGTCAAATGCTCAATACTTGCTGACCCACTCTTCTAATAAAAGTAAAATTTCAGCACAAGGTTTTGGTTGGGCTCATGATTTTTCATGCTGAAAGTCTAAAGGGCTTTTCCCATTAGTTGGTGTGTCAGAGATGTTAATAGAAAACATTCTCAGAATCCCGGGCCTTATTCCAACAAGTTAAGCTCTGGGGTAATTGTATTACACATGGTGTGATTGTATGAGATTGACATACATGACTTATGAAGTGTCGTGACCCTTCATTGAACATTCTACACTGGAAAGAATATTTTTCTCTTTTTAATTTTTCATATAAAGCTCAAATAAAATCATTTACCCGGGAGAACTGGGAAAATAAGACAGTAGTAATAGATTGAGTTGATATAATTAAAATGAAGTTAGGCCTAATATGGTAAAGGTATTTTAGATCATGATTATTTCATGTGGGCTAATCTTTTCCTCACTTTCTGGAAAAATCAAAATTGAATAAACATTTCATGCCAATGCTATAAATGATAACCATGCTATTCACCAAAAAGCAAAGAGAATGATAACCATGTTGTATGTTTATCTTTCGCACTCTTACAAAATCAAAGATGGATTTGCCAGTGAATATACTATGTGTTTCTCCTCTCTGCAGTTGTCAAATGGTGTTTTTGGTGAGACCAATCAAAGCGAGTTGGCAGCATTCACATCATATGCATTGGCATTTCCTGATGGTTTTCTTGCCCTCGTAGATACATATGATGTAAGTATTGTATTTCTTAAACAGCCATCATTTATAAATTATAATCCTGGCATCATTTTACTCAGAAATGTCCACTGATTGTACGTAAAGTAAATCTTGCTTATCACTCATTTATTGTCTTGTGAACCAATATAAATGGAAACTGTTAAAAACTAAAAATGATGAGAATCAGTTTTTGCGTGATCTTTTATCAATTTGACTTTGAGAAATGATAGGGGATTTACATAACTGGGAAGATGAGTGAACCATTGTGTGCTTATAAATCTGTGTCTAGGTATGGGAAGGTACCCCCCTCCCCTATTTGGCTTGATCTAAGGATATGCATAGCATTAAGTTGCAAATTAATTAAAGAAGGAGATGCATAAGCACAAACCACATAGGCACATACATGAATCATCTTGTACATTATGATTTAGATTAGTTATGTGCTTAACAGATGAGAGTAATGGTGGATAGTGTTTTGCACTTGTGCTCAATACTTATAGACACTGATCACAGGTCAGTGCCTTCATTTTTCAAATAAAGTGAGTATAACTTGTTCTTGTACAACAGAGTCCTGGATACTGAAACTTGGCCACTTGTGTGATAAATCATACCTTAAGGTCCATAATTAATGTGATACCTATTTTGCTGTTGAATATTGCAACACTCATTTCCCTCCAACTTCCGCTTGCCAATTATTCTATTGTATATGCTAACATTGAAAGTATGTTAAATTTTGCAATTGTGTGAACTGTTAGATCCGGTTATTATGTCATCTGGCAAATGTCATTGCGTCAAGTGCTGAAGTTGCTTTATTATGGGTTCATTCAGTATTTTTTTACCTTTGTTAGGCTATTTCTTTAGTTGATTGCATTTGTATTTGTTGACAGGTGATGAGAAGTGGAATCCCTAATTTCTGTGCAGTTGCATTAGCTCTCAGTGATTTAGGGTATGCCAGGAAGTATTTTCATATTATTATCACTTGATTATAAGTTTTACACTGTATGAAGCTTTTTGTAGTTAATGTTCCCAGTTGTTTTTTAGTTGGTTGGGATACAAAGTATTTTGTTTTTTGTTTTCAAATGAATGAAAAACGATATTTTGTGGTGGAATCTGCATAGATTTTCTGAGAGGAATTAATGGCAATAGTAACTGCGAGTGCCTAGTACGGATGTAATGGCAATCTCCATTATGATGTTGATTAGGATGTACTTGATGCTGTATCTGAACTTGCATGTGCAGTTGGTTATGTGGTTGGATTTTGTTTTTTTTTGGGATTACTGCAAACTTTTCCTGAAAAAGTTATTTAATGCTTCTGTGCAGTGTTTCCTCAATTATTAGCTAAAATGATCTGTTTTTTTGCAGTTCCTTAGTTTTCTTTATGCAGTCTGCATTATGTTATTGCAAATATCTTGTTTGTTGAGTTCAGAAGCCTTTATCGATGTTTATTTTCTTTAGGTGAATTCTTTTCTTTCTTTTTGTTGAATAATGTTAGATTATATTTGTACTATAATAGTATAATGTTATTTTCAATTTAAAGATTGCATCAGCCTGTTGTTAATTTACTGTAGTATCTCTTCTTACTTGCATCATGTTGTATAACTAATAAATCATTACTTTTTTTGCTTGAACTAGTCTCTTGTACCTCCTGCTCATCCCCTTAAAAACAACACTCATTTTCAAAGAATCACTTAATTTCATTCATTGAGCTTCATGATGTCCCCTGCAGATACAAAGCAGTTGGCATTAGATTGGACTCTGGTGACCTTGCATATTTATCCTGTGAGGTCAGGAACTTCTTTCGCTCTATCGAGAAGGAATTTGGAGTGCCTGAATTTGGGAAGTTGCAAATCACTGCTAGTAATGATCTTAATGAGGAAACATTAGATGCTTTAAACAAACAGGTAGCTAATTACTCAGTGCAAACTGGAACTTGTTACCTATTATAGAAATTGACCAGTGTCTGTGTTTGCTGCTTTTCATAGGTGTGTGCACACATTGTTTTATTTCCGTATCGCATAAAAATTCTTTTATAGAAATTATTGTACATGATTTGCTGGTTTATACTTTATACAAATTTTAATTGTTAATGTTTTACACATTCATTTGCATTTATACTAATGGATTGCAGCTTTGGTGTTTAAAAATATCTCCTGCTATATAAAATTCAGATCTTAAAATGGTTGGATAGTTATTGTAATATTTCCTCTTCTATAATTATAACAAAATGTAATTGTTAGAAAAGTTGGTAGTTTTGTTATGTAATTTAGTAATTATTAAAAATGTCAGGAATATGAAACTAACAACATGCTTGTGTTAGTTCACTGATGCATGCCCCTGAAATCTGTCGTATTTTTTTTATGTATTGGCTTCAAAATTGCAGTTTTGTGGGATACATGTATGGTTTGTGGGCTTGTAATTTTCCTAATACCCATGTAACATGTTTTCCTACCATGATTGGGATAACATTAATCGTTTAGTAGTTTTGGTGCTGTAAACAGAAATAAGAACACAATTTTACTGGCTAAAGTCACAATCTTATTTTCCAACAATATTTTACATTACTTAGATCTATAAACTCAGGTTAATTTAAACAACCCAAAGTTATTTAACCACAGGGCCTTGAGTTGTTTATTGAAGGGGTAGCCATCACTGAGATTGAGGATTTATAGTTAAAATTTTATAAAGAATTAAAAAGGAATTTAAATTGAGGAAGCTGAGGTGTATGAGGCCTAGCTCCAAGGTGTGAGATTTGGTTACTGGCAGAGTGTAGTAGGAACACTGTAAATTATCTCATCTGCCTCCCTCATTGTGGTACTTTGGCTACCAAACCAGTCTTTGAAAGGAGTGTAATCAGCATGGAGCTTTAACCCCAAGCTCAAATTCAAAAGTCCATAATTGTTTTCCAAGGGGATCTGAATGGCATAAAATGTAACAATGACCAGTCCTATTATTGTACTGCTAATTTATTGAATAGAAATTCTTAATAGATTTTTCTTTGAATTTTTGTTCTGTTGTCATAGAACATATTCATATCATGTTGGAATCCCTTCCACAAAAATTGTAGATTTATTTTGTGTGAATGTCAGGGTGTGTTGAGGTATAAATGAAAACTCCACAGCTTTATTTTTGTTGACAAAAAGGTAAAATTTACACAAGGATATGTAGTTTCTTCTCATATTTTTTTGATTTATTGCATTTTCTCTACAGGGTCATGAGGTTGATGCCTTTGGAATTGGTACATATCTGGTTACATGTTACGCTCAAGCTGCTTTAGGTGTTGTTTTCAAGCTGGTTGAAATAAATAATCAACCTCGTATCAAACTTTCTGAAGATGTGTCAAAGGTTTGAACATTCTAAACTTGACAGGATATTGCAATCATCTGATTGGTAATTTGATTATTTTCTCTTTCTTTATCTATATTTAGGTCTCTATTCCATGTAAGAAGCGATGCTATAGGTTGTATGGGAAAGAAGGTTATCCCCTGGTAGACATAATGACTGGAGAAAATGAGCCCTCTCCAAAGGTATTATTTTGAGTTAGTTTGTCTGACACTATATCTTTTTTTTTTTCAATGTTTTGCATCCCTGCCCCAGTCGGGGTTGAGGATGTCAGTAAGTGCTATTATGTATGTTTTCACCAGCATCCCAAGTTGGGAATTCTGGCCAATCAAATTTCTTTTTTAGGACGGTCACCTTGGAGTAGTATTAAGTCAGGAAAAACTCTCATGCTTTGGTTTAAGCATGTAATTGTTTATTAGTATTAACTAAGCATTGTAGTAATTATTCTCATCACCCTGATGAAGTGCCTTAAACATATTAATATGGGTTTCTCTCGAGGGTGGGCTGGATATTTGCAGAGTAATGTCGATGCAACTATTGATAGAACCTCCAATATTGCTGTTCTGAAAAATTAGGTCATATTCAATTGCTGTTCTGAAAAATTAGGTCATATTCAATTGCTGTTCTTTATCCTTTTTCAAAATATAAATCCAAACAAGGGAACGACAGCCTTGCACTGCACCATTCTCTCAATGCTCTTACTTTGTCTAGTTTCCAGCATCTTAGCTTGTCAGTCTTGCCTCAAAGTCAGTTGGTTCTGTGTAGTATACAAATGAAGGCATAAAAATTCTTTTATCATCTTTTATGTAGGTGGGAGAAAGAATCCTGTGCCGTCATCCCTTCCAAGAATCCAAGAGAGCATATGTAGTGCCACAGCGTGTTGAAGAGCTTCTGAGGTGTTACTGGCCTGGGAGTACTGGTGAGAATTAACGATCAACAATCAGGGAGATCAGTAGTCGCGTATTGATATCTTTAAAAACTTAAGTTTGTTTGCCTAGGGGAGATGAAACTGCTACATCGTTTATAAGTACAATCCCATGATTCATTATTAACCAACTGTATAATTTGGTCGTGTAGCTTTTGAACCTGCCACACTAACCCTTACTACCCCTTTAAACTAAGAAAAGGAATTTATTGCCTCATCTGTTAATCCTATGGTTGCAAAATGTATTATCTTATTAGTTCCTGCATGAAATGTTTGTTATCTGAAAACTAGGTTGCACTCTGGAATATATAAAGTGGCTTACCAATACCAGCATTTATCTGCAATTCATATATATATTCAGTCATTTCAGTGCATGCAGCTCATGACTGTCAGTTTTTACTTTTCTATAGTAACCTGCTTATTCTTTTTTGAAGATATAAAGAAAGATACTTTACCAGCTCTAAGAGATATCAGAGAGCGATGCATCAATCAACTTGAGCAAATGCGACCTGACCACATGAGGAGGCTTAACCCAACTCCATATAAGGTCACAAAGTTAAACCTTTCTCTAAATTACTCGATTGTTTTCGTCTTGAATGATTTTGATTTTTTTTTTAATCATGAGCAGGTTAGTGTTAGTGCAAAATTATACGACTTCATTCATTTCCTGTGGCTCAATGAGGCACCAGTTGGGGAGCTACAGTAAGGCAAATAAAATGGCGGCGTGCCTTCAGAACCCAATGGGTATGGCAAAAAAAATGTTCAGTTCACGGGAAATTTCTCCATACAGTATTTTTTTTTATCAGCATTTCTCCATATAGTATAGATGTATTCAATGTGTTTTGACTGTTTTTCAAAATAAATTATTCTGTAGATTGGTGTTGATGGAACCATTATTCTTTCAACATCCTCCCTTTATCACATTGCTATGCAGTCTTCGTACGTGCATTCAACATATCTATCAATGTGAATGTTTTCTTCTTGAAGGAGTAATTGAAGGCATTTTGTCTACTGAATTTAAGCATGTATAACACCTTGTGAATCATGTTATAAGTCGCCCGTGAAAAGAAATCTTAAATCTTGTTTACTGGCCTGAAAAAAAAAAGATGTCTATTACACCCTAGAAATGCTAATTCCTCCGAAAATATCCAGTCGATAGAGTGGCCGAATCACTCAAAGTTAACACTTGTCAAGTCACTCAACAACGCGTTATTAGAGGTAGTGAGATGACTTTAATACTGTTTGAGTGCAATTTTTTTTTTCTAATTTACTAATTGGAGGTTGGTTTCAAATTATTATCTAGTTTGAGATAAATCATAATAAGTTTTATAACTTTTGTGTTAAAAATGGTAACTTCTGTTACAATTCTTTTAAACTGAAGTCATAAGTTTTTCTATAACTTCAATTTCTTTTTAATTTATGACTTTAAAGTCGTAAAGTTTTTTTTATTTACATTTCCAACTTTGTAAATGTTTTTTTTGTTAATGTTTTATTTTTTATGTTAATTTTTTTTTAAAAAATATTGTAAATATATTTTTTAAGTTAATTTTTTTAAAAAACTGTAAATAATTTTTTTAATTTAATTATTTAATAAATAAATGTTTTTCTATACTTTTTTTAATATTCTGTATGTATTTTTATATGGTTTTATTTAATATTTTATATATTTTTTTAATATTGTTTTATTTAATATAGTTTATATATTTTTAGTATTTTTTAATATATTTTTTTATATTTAATATTTCATATATTTTTTTACTAATGTTAAACAATTTGATATGTTTTGTAAATGAAAAAAATAATAAAAAATACATTAATTTAGTAATGATTAATATTATTTTTATTTTTTATATTTTCCTTTAATTTGTATTGTTTGTTTTATATTAATGTATTATGTTGTTTTTATTTGAACAATAACTTTTATTACTAAATTATTATCTATTGTTAATAGTAAATTCATTTATATAATAAAATTAATATTATTTAATAAATTATAAGTTAATATTAATAATAAAATATTTTAATATTTTTATTTAAATTCTAGTCAATTTATATTAATGTATTATGTTGACTTTTTGTTTCTCTTTAGTCTTTTTAAATTTAAGTATTTTATATTATTTTCTTCATTTACAAAACAAATCAAATTCTTTAACATTAGTAAAAAATATATAAAATATTTAATATAGAAAATATATTAAATAAAAAATATTAAATAAAAGCATATAAAAAAAATATACAAAATATTAAATAAAATTAAAAAAAGTAAAAAAAATATATTTATTTATTAAATAATTAAATTAGAAAAAGTATTTACAATTTTTTAAAAAAATTAACTTAAAAAATATTTACATTTTTTTAAAAAGAATTTAACGTACAAAAATAAAACATTAACGAAAAGAAAAGCATCTATTGTCTTCAAAGTCAATGTCACCAATTAAAATAAAGATGCATAATGTCCTAATTTTTTTATGGGGCAACACATGGACAGCATGAGAAAAGATAAGAGGGAAGGCAAATTCGTCCGCGACCCAGGTGCAGTGATATGTTATGCTACGAGAATTAGTATAAAGGCTAAATTTGGAAATAGAAAAAAACGTTTAAAAAGTTAAAATTGATTAATTTTATATAATTAAATAAATTGACAGGTTTTACTTTGAAACGAGTTGGCCAATTCTTTGGCTGATCTTTGCGGAGGATATAGCAGCTCTCATAGCACCCCAATCTCCTGCAGCTCCATTACCATAAATTAGTAACCTGTTATGTGGGCAAATACTAGTATGAGATAGTGAAAATACAACTGGTTGGACTATAATTCTTTTTTAAATTGGTTTCGAATAAAAAATCATTTATGAATCTATTGATATCTAGGATAAATAGATCAACTGAACATAATCATTTCTTTCCTTTCTTAAAAATCCTTCAAGTCATAAATCATAAAGTCTCCTATGACAAACTATATTCACAAGATCATGTCTAGCCATAATAAGCACCTAGATCAATCATTGACCAGCCTCACAAAATTAGAATTCAATGTGTCAGAAGAAAATTAGAAGTCAAAGAATTTTGAACCTGGTCAATGGATACTTACAAAATTTTTCAAGAAAAGTTAGGCGTTAGTTTGTATCGTAGACTTTTACACAAATACTAGCAGTATACCTGTGTGATTGGGCGAGTCGCATTAAATTTTTATGCATGTTTTAAAATGATTTATGTATGAGTTGATATATATTAAATTTATCAATGCAATGCACAATGATATTTTAATCAGAATAGCTTAGTCATGTTAAAGTTTATCGTTTATTTCCAAGATCAATGTTATCAAAATCGAAGTGGACCGGCCAGTTCAACCAAAAAGCCAGTGAACAGGTCTGATGACTAGTTCGATACAGCCACACAACCAGAGTCTATGAAAACTGGTCAAAAGCTGGATAAACCATTGTAAAACCAACGGAATCGGTAAGACCAACAGTCCATTTGTTTGAATCGGTTCCTGAAAAATCATTTTAAAAAATGAGTAAAAGAATGAAGTGCAAACCTGAAAGAGGATCTAGAGAAGGGGAGGGATAATGTTAACACAAAAGTGATTCAGGAGATAAGCAGAGTAGTGCGATGATGGAGGAACACCGGTGGGCTTACAGTGGCGCAGCGCAAGTCACGATGGAGGTTGCGAGTGGCACCTCCTGGCAACATCATCTGCGGGCTATATGAGAAAAATGAAGGTGGGTATAAGTTATGGCTTTGACAGAAGGGCGAGAGGGAGAAGGAGACACCGTTCTGGCATGCTTGTACTCTCAAATTTTTCTCACTGTTCTAGCTTCTAATCCCATTTTTAAAAATTTTCACTGTTTTTTCTTTATTATTATTATTATTATTATTATTATTATTATTATTATTATTTCTTAAAAATTTAAAATTATTATTTAATTAATACTGGTCTAACCATGCCGTGGTTCAACTACGATTGAACCATTAAACGTTAAATCGATATGTTGACAGGTTCAACGACCCGTATAGTTTTATAAAAATTGATGTTTTGCAATAAATTTTTATTTATTCTATAATTATCACAATTACTTGTTCAAATTAAAAATGAGTGTTCAATCATCATCCATATTTGTTCCTATTTATTTCACGATTATATTTAATAAATTCAGTACTATTATAATATTTTTTTTATTATAAATGATAATTATTCATTCTGATCCATTATTTGTTTCATATTATTCATTAGTATTTAATATACACTTATATAAAAAAATAATTACAAGTAAAATATTTTTACTAAGAATTAAATAGTCATTGCAATTTTATTTAAATATTTAGTTGAGATATTTATTCTACCCCTGATAGAAGTAAATGAGCAGATAAAATTTCTCTGAAGAGATAGACACGTGTAACCTATTTGCTAGGAAGATATATAAGTATAAAAATACACATTAAATTTTAAATATATATATATATATATATATATATATATATATATATTAATAATATAAGGTTATTCTTTAATACAAAAAAAATTCAAAAGTTAATAAATTTTCTAATTCATATAACAAATAATATTAAATACTTTTTATTAAGTTATTTTAGAAACATAATTATTTTAGTAAATTTTTTTCTAAAGTTTTAAGAATAAATGATATTTTAAAATTTATGTTAAATTTTATATTTTTCTATTTAAACAATATAAAATTCTTTAAGAATTTAATTAGAGTATACTGATAATAATATAAAGATTTTTTCAATGATACATAAAAATAATTATAGTTTCATCTAATACTTAATATCTAAAAATATAAATATGAAAATTATTGTTAAGGTGTATGAATTTAAAAAATACTGTTGAGTCCTAAATATAATATAGAATAAAGTAATTCTTTTAGTTTAAAAAGGTTATTAGTCACTAACTTTCAGTCAAATCAAATATCTTAATTATTATTTTTTTAATAAAATTCAATTTTAAATCTAAAATTTTATTAATAATATTAAACAATTATTAATATTATAATCTTTATTTGTTTGGTTAATTATACATTGTCCCTAAAAAATGTCAGCTCTTCAATTATTATGCAAAACAATCCTGTAGATGAAAATATTAAACAAGTAGTATCAAAGATTTTTTTTAATTCATATACCTTTAAAGCAAAAATCGTAGCTTTTGGGCTCTCCTATATGGAGAAAGGCCCAAATTAGGGATGGTGAAAAAATCTGCGCCCTTGGATATTTGTGAATAAAATCCGTCATGGATATGTAACAGATAGGGTAAACGGATATTCGTTACCTACGGATACGGGTATTTCAGCTATCCATTAGTTAATGGGACAAAGGCACATATTGTAGCATTCAATTTTACATGTGTTGTTTCACATGAGTTGTTGTGCTCATATACTGAATTTAATTATTAAAGATGGTTTGTCCATAATCTCTTATGTCATTGAAAAGGTTAGAGAAAGTGTTAGTTATTGTACAACAACACCTAAAAGAGAGGAGAAATTTATAGAGACATGTGGTCAAATGAATATTTCAATTGGTAGAAAGTTGACTCTTGATTGCAAAACCAAGTAGAATTCTACATTTTTAATGCTTCAAGTGACCATACCATACCAAGAGGTCTTTGATCCATTGTTATAAATGGATAGCTAATACAAAGCTTTGCCTAATGAGTATGATTGGCAAATGCCAAAGGAAATTTGTGAAAGGTTGGAAATGTTTTATGATGCGACACTCTTATTTTCTGGTTCTTTACATCCAACTGTAAATTTTTGTTCTTAAAAGATATGTCAAATTAAATTTGATTGAGTGGATTAAATCTCCCATGGATGTTATTCAGGAAATGGTTGAATTTATGATTGCCAAATTTGAGAAATATTGGGTTGTGATGACTACGGTGATGGATATAGGTATTGTGTTAGACCCCCGGTATAAAGTTGACTTGTTAGATTATCCCCCCTCCCCCCCCCCCCCCCCCATTTATGGAGACAAAGCTGATTATGAAATTCAAAGGGTGAAGACTCTTTGTCAAGAGTTGGTAAAACCCAAAAGTAGTACATGAGGATGCTGGTGGAAAAAAAGACAAAGACGCTTGGAAGTCAGGTTTCTCAAAACATTGGAATGCAAAGCAAACTAATCCATAAAATGATAAGACAAAACTTGATTTCAATTTGGAGGAAGCAATATTGCCAGATTCAAATGAACAATTTGACATCTTAGTTTGGTGGAAGGCTAACGGATTAAGATACCCAACCTTGGAAATGATTGCAAGAGATTTTATTGCAATTCCTATCTCAATTGTTCCTTTCGAGTCTTCATTTAGTGCATCTGGTTGTATTCTTACTCAACGTCATAGTAGATTACATCCCAATATACTTTGAAGGCATGGATGTGTCTCCAAGATTGGCTTTGAATCAACATGGAAGGTAATTACATTAACACTTTTAATTATATATTCATGATAATTAGATATTTGAATGTACTTGTTTTCTTTTTCAAGCTCAACAAAATTGAAGGAGGACAAAATGTTATCCCAAAAAAGTGATAAAGGATATAGAAGTTGATGATGTTAGTATCCTTTTTTATATTTCTTTCTAGTTTTAACAATATCAATTGTTAGTGGTTTTAATTTGGATTTTTTTGTTGTTGAGTCTAAAACCCTTGGATTATGACAAACCTTCTAAATAGAAATCATAAGCCTTTTGAGTTTATGTCTATTGATGAGTTTTCTTAAGTGTATTTAAAAAAGACAAATTCTATAAATAACAATAATTGAAGTAAACTCAGGGTTGTCATGAGTCACTCAGAAAGGATGATAAGCTTGAAAGCTCAAAAGAAGACTTAAAAGTGTCATTGGATGTCATGGAGAGTGAAAAAAAACAACTAAAGTTGTTGGACAATCAAGAATGAGATGAATCCCTTCCATGATAATCACACTTATGATTTGGTGAAGTTTCCTAAAAGCAAGAAGGTCTTCAATCAAAGAAAGAAATATATAGTCAAATTAGGGGCAAAAGGATTCAATCAAAGAAAATAAATGTTGATTTTGATGAGATTTTTTCAACCGTGATAAAAATGACATTCATTACAATTATGTTAAATTTGGTTGTTATTCTTGATTTGGAGGTAGAGCAAATGAATGTGAAAATTGTGTTCTTTCATGATGATTTAGAGGAAGAGAATTGTATGAAGCAACCTGATAGTTTTCAGGTTGAAAGAAAGAAGGACTACCTATATAGGTTAAGCAAATATTTGTTGTTTGCAAATAATCAAAGTGCACTCATCTTAAGGGACCATTTTACAACTTCTAATAAATAAGGAACAAAATTGCAACCTAAAATAAAGTTAATGATGTTGTGACTAATTTAGCCAAAGCTTACTTTAGTGGGGTAGTTAGACTTATATCTAGTTGGAGACATTGAATTCGTGAAGTCCACTTCAAACTATATAATTAAATTTCTAGAAGGAGCCATGAATAGGCACACTAGGTTGTAGAGGTGTGTAGCATTGTCTACTATAGAAGCATAATTAATTGTCATTACTAAGACATGCTAAAATTTGTTATAAGTGAAGATATTATTATACGAGCTTGGTTTTGTTCAAGACAAATTTTGTTGTTTGTTGGTAGTTGGTAGTCAAAGTGCATTTGGAATTGGTGATAATTCAACTTTTCATCCAAGGTCTAAACACATTGTGGTTAGGTATCATTGGATACATGATGCTTTGGATGTTAAGTTGACCTAAGTTGATAGTAATCATAATGGTGCTAATATGATGACCAAGACATTACTAAGAAGGAAGTTTGAAACTTGTTGTGATAACATTGGCTTGCAAGTCATCTCTACATAGTTGTGAGGGGGACATTTTGGGTATTGAGGTCCCTTCTTATGTGTAGAAAGGCTTAAATGTTTAAGTTCATTTTATGTCTCATTTTTCTAAGTGAAGATTGGTTAGATTATGATATCACAAACTCATTTTTCTAAGTGACAACAACAACAACTTAAGAGGAAAGAAGGAGAAGGCAACTCACATACTAATCTAAAAGTTACAATAAAATTATGATCAAAGATTTGTTCACCGTTGGATCATACTCAAATTTTGGAAAAAAGTTCTTAACACATGATTCTTGCTTTTCAATGGTTGGATTGATGATTAAAGGAATGAAGTGCAAGATAATAAGCTCAGAATAATAGTTCTATTTTCACAAATTTTTTAATCTTTTTTTTGGTCTCATTTGTAAGCCTTGGTGCTTGGTTGTTTTGGTTCATTATAAGCACATAATTGCGCAATTGTTTGTGACTCTTTGTACCATTACTTGATTTTAGTTGACCTATTTCTTAAAGTGAATCAATCGGTCACTAAAAGGGAGATTGAATAGTTATCCTTTATTGATTTGACTATTTTTTCACACAAACACTAGCTTTCGAATTTGCTTCTCTAGATTTTTTGCTAAGAGAATCAGAAAACTTATAGGAGTAACAAGTTTCCTTACAAAAAATACTTGGATAAACTAGTAAACTCTATGACAAATCATCAAGTAAACTTGTTGGTTACTACTTTACAACCTACTCATTAATGATACAAAATTTGTTGAACATAGTTTCTGATTTTCATTTAATGAAACAAAGTACGAGTTACAATTTTATAAAAACCCCTTGATCAAGGATCAAGTTTAAACTTTTCAAAAATAGGATTTTGTAAAATCATATTTTAAGTGCACGACAATAATATATGAGAAGTATAAAAGCATGAAAAGTATATGAAGGAGTTACACTGGTTCACCCAACCTGGGCTACACCTAGTCCCTACAATTGTAGGTTTTCCACTAAGACCAAGCATTTTGTAGTATTTTTTTTCTTTTCTAAAGCCTTTAGAGGCTCCTACAACTCAATATTCTCTAAGCCTTTGCAACCTCCCACCCAAATATTTTTTCAACAAGCCTTTTCAGGGTTCACCCTCAGTAGCACCTGCTACAGGACATACAACAAACTATTGTGTTCCTTAGAACCTAAGAAGTCACGTTCACCTAACTACCCTTCCTAGTTCTCTTCAGCAACACCTTTGTTGGACACTCATACAACCACCTGTTGTGTTCACAAAACTTCAAAAGCAGTAGTCACTTGACTACTCTTCCTCAACTATCTTTAGTAGCACCGTCTACTGGATACACATAACAACTTATCGTGGGCTCTTCACATCATGGGAATGGTGGACAAAAAACTTTCAATTTATCACCTACAATGTTTTTGGATAAGGGAGTTCCTTAAGATAGGAGTTTCGTCTACTAACTTTTACCCACTACTTTGACAATCTTCCTTGCACTTAGCTTCTTCAAATTTGATCAATTTATAGACTTGATCAAAAGCTAATATTTTATGGCTATCGGAGGTTGATTTTAAGTGTTGCATGAGTTGTTCATATCCATGCAGGTAGTTGTTATGCCTAATTCAATCACTACCATAAAACTCCATTCGATTGTCCTCTTCATCTTTGCTTTTGCTCCATTATCATCAGAAGACTATTGTGCTAGTATTCCCCAAATCAAAATAGGACAATATTTATTAATAGGTTATAGAATCAAAAGACCTTAGAACTAGGTGTATGTTTGCATTAAAGTTGGAATGAATTTTATTTTGCAAGCTGAGGTTGCAAAAACAACTTTATATTGCTTTCAATTAAAACTTAATTTAAAGCCAAATACAAGTAGGTGCACATACAAAATTTTAAAGATAACTAAACATATCAAGAAACTAAGTTTAATGGACATAAGTTAAAGAAGGCCAAACAATAAACCAAACATACCCTAACAAAATTACTAAAAATAATTTTCATGCAATATTCACTTAGTTAAAAAAATGAAGCTATGCAAAAAATAATGTATTAAAGTTTTAGAGCCAAGTTAAGAACGTGTTCATTCCCCACATTACCTATAAAACTTCACCAGCTTGAGAGGGGTGTCAACATGAAACTCCTCTTGTACCGGCTAATGGTTCCTTCATCTACGATGGTGAGGGGAGCAGCAACAGGTGGTGGCGGAGAAGTTGGAGGCACAACACATGCTCCATATGTGGAATTTGGATGCATATATTCAGTCAATTAGTAAAAATTTACCACCACTATATTCAACATTGGATGAATTTATAAACAACCTCTTGTATATAGGAAAACAAGAAAAAACATAATTAATCATAATGAGATAAGTAAGGCCATTTGGATATTAAAATTTTAATACCTATTTTGTTTTTTTTCTTAATATTTATAAATTTTAGAATATGTTAATAATTAATTTTCAAGTTTAAAATTGTTTTGTAATAAAAAAAATTTATTATTAAATTTTTCCAAAAACCAAAAGTAAATTATTTATTTTTAGTCAGAAACTAATATGTAAAACTTACTAATTATTATAAGTTTGTAAAACACACACACACAAGTTATTTAAAAACAATATATTCAAAAGTTATAACTTTGATTGATGTAATTTGCTAGTAATGATATGTTCTTTATAAAAACAAATGAATGAGTATTAGCATCTGTTTTGCTACATATGTCTCTTTGTTCTCTAGAAGGAATATGTTATAAAATTATTACTTTGTTTTTTTAGTTATATATGTGTCAGAGAGTGATGCAATCCTACCCCCAAGGGCATTGGATAGAAGACTCCAAGAAGATTGGGCCAGAGATGCAGGAGAATGTCCTAGGATTTTCATTAGCCTTTGGGTAGATTTTGGGCCCATGGGTTAAATATGAGTCCACTTATCTTTGTACATATTAAATTAGGGTTTCATTATTTTTGGGCCTTGTATTTAGGGCTCCATAGTGTAGGGAGGGTACCCTAGTAATGTAGGATTTTTAGCCCTTGTATTTTAGGGCACCTAGACTATTTTTGTATTAGGGGTAGTTTTATAATTTCACATGCATTAAGTCACTATTTGATGTGTGTGGGAGAATAAATTTAATTGAATTGGAGAAGCCAATCCAATTAAATTTTGGACTACTAAGGGGAGGTGAGCATTTGCTTGTACACCCATTATCACATCATATAGTCACACTTTGTGCATGTCCTTCATGCTTTACATGCCTCATGACACCTAAGCACATTTAGTGAAGAATCTTGGATTAGTAGGCTGAACCATATAACTGGAAATTTCCACTAATCATAATTAGGTGATATTTTTGGCCTCAAATTTCACTTATTATGATTAGTGAATTTCAGCTATGGTTCAACTCACTAATCCAAAATTTTCCACTAAGTGTGCTTAAGTGTCATGAGACATGTAAATCATGAAAGACATGCACAAAGTGTGACTATATGATGTGGTAATGGGGTGTAGCAAGTAAATGTTCACCTCCCCTTTAGGCTAGTCCAAAATATAATTGGATTGGGCTTCTCACAATTCAATTAAATTTCTTTCCCAACACACACATCAAATAATGCACTTAATTCATGTGAAATTACAAAACTACCCCTAATACAAAAACTAGTCTAGGTGCCCTAAAATGCAAGGGCCGATAAATCCTACATTATGTTGGATCAAGTGGCCGCAGAATAATTAAGAAGGGGGGATTGAATTAATTATGAATGTGTCTTGACTAATTAAAAATTTATCCTTCTTAATGTTACTAGATTCAATTAGGCTTTACTACTAAGTTATGAGAAAGTAAAGAACAGAAACAATAACTTAGACAAAAGTAAAGCAAATAAAAAGTCACAGCGAAAATAAAGAGTGTAGGGAAGAAGAAGACAACACAAGATTTATACTGGTTCGGCAACAACCTGTGCCTACATCCAATCCCCAAGCAACCACTGGTTTTGAGATTTCCAATAACCTTGTAAAATCCTTTATAAGCAAAGATCCACAAGGGATGTACCCTCCCTTGTTCTCTTTGAACAATCAAGTGGATGTACGCTCCACTTGAACTGATCCACAAGAGATGTACCCTCTCTTATTCTCAGTATTACAACCCAAGTAGATGTACACTCTACTTGTACCACAAAGGATGTACCCTCTAATCGAGGTCGTACCCGAATCAAATAAACATTAAAATGTAGTAACTAGGAAGTGATCCTAGGTCATTTCCCAACGAGCAATGATAAACCAAATGTTCATAACATATACTAGGAAAATAGTAACGAATTGGGGGGTTGTTTGCTTTTGTAAATTAAATAGCGAATAGATGTGAATTCGAAAATAGCAGAATTAAAACATTGCTTCCCCTTGATTCACAAGCAAGTCTCTTATCCTAGGTTACAGAGTTTATCCTTTATCAGTTCAACCACTTAATCCAACCCTAAATTAAATTACTAAGCGAAATTAACATAAGGTTCATTATGTGATTAAGCAACACATACACCAATTAATCATAAACGATCATTAAGCATGAACGTAAATTAAGTGAGAGACAATTAATCAAGCACTAAGCATGCATGAATTAATAGCAACAAATTCAGAGTAATTAGTGAAGAGGAAAAACTGAACAGAATTAATAGTAATAATAGAACTCAAAGAGAACTGTGCTTGATCCTCAAGAGAAAACAATGCTGGAGACTTAGCCTTCCATTAATCAATAAGAGAACAAAATTTTATTACTAAAATGAAAAGTAACAACTGGAATTGCAAAACGAAAAAGTGTCTAAAAGAAGAAGAGAAGCCTAAAACTAAAAATGAAAGAGGAGAGAGAAAAGAAGAGAAGAGAAGGCCTAAACTAGAACCTTGGTGCTGTTATATAGTTTTCCAGCCCCAAAGCTTACAAATCTGTTTTAAATCCAAGCCCATAAATAAAATAAAATAAAATCTAGATAAGATAAGATAAGATAAGATCTAGATGAAATAATATCTAGATGAGATCAAATCTAAATAATATCTAGATAAGATAAAGTCTAGATAAGATAAAATTTTATAGAATAAAATAGTCCGCCCTCTTCAAGTCCAAGCCCAATTCTAGATTCAAGCCCAATGCTTCATTAATTCCTGAAATTAGATTAAAAACATCAAATTAGCTGAATGAGCCCAAATAATAAAACTGCCTAATTAATTTGATAATTAAGACTAATCAGTAATTAAAATGGTGCAAAAAGGGTTAAGAAATAGGAGAAAATAATGGCACATCAAAACCCCTCATACTTAGCCTTTTTCACTCCTGGGCAAAATGAAACAAAGAACAAAATCCAAGGATATCAAAGAGAGACAAACAAAAAAATTTACATATTTCTCAATGAACATCAAGGAATGAAAGGAATGGGTAACATCTAACATGAAGAGATCCAAAGAGTCAAGACATTCATGGAAATCATCCAAGCAACCCAATCATGGCAAAATAGTTAATCAGCTCAAGAATGAAAAGTGATAAAGCCTCACAAGATATACACTCTATCTCTCAAGTGTCTAGGCTACTATTTACCCTCAAAGCACCAATGAAAACCAACACCACATAAACTTGACAAGATTCTAAAATTGACAATCAACCCATAAACACAGGCACATGAGGATCAAAAGGTCTTTTAAGGTTGTAATGTGGCCAAGGACAAGGTAGGGAAAAATATGGAATAAATAGCTAAATCCCAAAGGAATAGAGGAGCAATGGGGAATAATTGCATATTAAGAAAAAATAAGAAGACCTAAAGATAAAATTTAAACATAAAGAGTAGAACCAAGAGTCTCATCATTCTTTTTCTATTTAAGATCCTATTCACTCAACTTTATTGCTTTTTTTTTTCGAATTGATTAAACTTGAATTTTTTTTTTGCAATTTTTTTTTCACTTTTTTTATGGACAGTAACATTTGAGAACTAGCATATCATTCAGCAACATGTCCAACATTTAACCCATATACAATGTACATTAGTATGGCCCAAAAATACATCATGAAGCATAGCCAACAAAACATGTTATCGAACAAACCCCCCCCCCCCCCCCCCCACAAACTTTTTCCCAAAAAAATTCCAAAGCTCCCAAATTCCTTAAGGGGAAGGGGATATCCTGGTTTTTCCCTTAAGGCTTGTAGGGAGCTTCAAAACAAGGAAAGGGAAACAAGGCTCAAAAGGGCTATCAAAGGAATTAATTCAAGGGAGGTCCCTTTGGCTAGAGGCTTATAAAAACAAAATTGCCTCAATCATTTCCAAATATGCATGTGAATTAGGAAGCATCAACAAGAATCAAGCCAATGCTATTGTGCAAGCAATCAATGGGGCAAAATACACCAAATGATTATGATGATGGATGGCTCAAATTCTCACAAAGGTAAACTTATCACTTCCAAATTGAGCTTTCAAAACTATCATGACATGTAGAGGAAAAACAAGGATTTCAAATCACAAAATGTCAAGAGACTTTTATTTTTAGAACAATTACCCATTACTTGAAAAACATGCAAATTTAACACAACAAAACTAACAGAATTAAACTAGAACCCAACAAAACTAGAAAGAATTGACCTAAAATATTAAACTAGAAACCCAACAAAACTAACAAAATTAACAAATTTAACACAACTAACAAAACCAAAACCAAAGAACACACTCCCCCCCCCCCCCCATACTTAAACAACACATTGTCCTCAATGTAGCACAATTAAAAGATTAAAGGCAAGTAAACCATCAAATAGAATCAGACAAATGTAATAAAAGTAAAGAAGGAGATAGGAAAAGAAAAAACTCCCTAAGTCATGGTGGAGGAAGAGTAGGGTGGAGTAAGGAAGTCTCTTCCACCACTACATCCATTAGAGAAGGGTTTGTGAGGAATGGCTTAAGTCGGTGTCCATTGACCTTGAAGCTCTTGTTTGTGGAGTCGCTTTTGATCTCAACTATACCATAAGGAAAAACATTAGTAACAACAAAAGGACCAATCCACTTAGACCTCAACTTACCACTCATGAGTCCAAGCTTAGAATTATACAATAACACTTTTTGCCCAACCATGAAGTCCTTCTTAATTATCATGCTATCATGGAACTTCTTGGTCTTTTCTTTGTAGAACTTGGCATTCTCATACGCTTCTAGGCGGATCTCATCTAACTCACTCAGTTGCAACTTTCTTTCTTCACCAGCTTGATCCATAGAGAAGTTGCAGGTCTTCACTGCCCAGTATGCTTTGTGCTCAATCTCCACTGGAAGATGACATGCCTTTCCAAAGACAACCCGATAAGGAGACATTCCTATGGGTGCTTTGTAGGCAGTCCGATGTGCCCAAAGAGCATCATCAAGCCTGGTACTCCAATCATTCCTGCTTGGCTGCACAATCTTCTCTAAAATTCTCTTGATCTCCCTGTTAGAAATTTATGCCTGTCCATTGGTTTGGGGGTGGTATGGTGTGGATACCCTGTGTACAACCCTGTACTTTTTAAGTAAGGCATGTATTGATTTGTTGCAAAAATGGGTTCCTTGATCACTAACGATTGCTTTAGGTACTCCAAACCTGCAAAACAGATTAGATCTGACAAAATCTACAACAACCTTAGCATAATTAGTTCTAGTGGGCTTGGCTTCCACCCATTTTGAAACATAATCAACTGCAAGGAGAATGTAAACATAACCAAAAGATATAGGAAAAGTGTGGCGTCCCTAAATAATGACTAGTTTAATAGTAACAAATTAAATAGCAGAAACCATGAATTTTTTTCTTTTTCTCTCTTTTTTTTCTGCACTGTTATTCAGTTCACGGTAATTAAATTAAGAAGGAAAATTATCACTATAGAGTCCTGAATGGCCAGTTCACAACTCTATTCGAATTCATTTCTTTCTGATCACTCATAACTTCCAAACTATTTTTCTCTTTTTAAAAAAAGTATACCAACCATCATTTCAGGTCGTCACGTGAAAGATAATAAAATGCGGTCGGTAAACTCTTTTCAAATAAAGTTTGTTAACATTTCCTTTTCAAATAACAAGATTAAACATAATTATATTTATCATCTAAAACTGTCCAAAATATGGGAGTTTGCAAAATAACATAGCGGCATCCAGAGCAAAGGTAACAACTGTGGTGGCTTCAGCCACATTATATACAATCATCAAAATTTCTATACAATAGGTCTACCCACCCAAAAATCAAAAGAGTAAACATAGCAGTCTGAACTAGATACACCCACCCACAAAAAGTATGTACTCCTAGTCTAAGGAGTCGTCTGCTATGATTAAGAGTTGTCACTATTCATTGTCCCTCCAGGGCCACTCTCCTCTGTAGAGTCTGCCTCAGATGCTGACATGATATCCTCTGGAGATTCAACATAAGGGAGTGGGTCTTCATCATCCTCAGGTAAGTCAAGGGCGTCCATAGTAGGTTCAGGAGGTAACTCCTCTGGGTCCTCTTCAAGATCCTCTTCAGAGGATGACACCTCTATCATTTGAACCGGCTCAACTAGTCGATATGGAGTAAGTGTAGGTAGTATCCACTCCACAGGCTGCTGAAGTGTGCGTGCGGGTTCCTCCGGATGTACTAATGAAGTAGCAGTGAGTCGAATTGTGCCACGGAATCGGCACCTCTCATTGCCTTCGAGGGTCTCCCAAACACCCTCTAGGCACTCCATTACAACGCGATCATGGATCAACTGTGCTGCCATCGCGATCTACAAGAGATAGAAGAAAGAGGGTAGACTCTTTCACAAGAAATCTAACTACACAGGTAATAATACAATGCGTCCCATAATGGCTATGCATAGTCAAAATGTCTTTCTCAAGGGATTTCCTCTCTGGTAATCGATTACCAAAGTATGTAATCGATTACCAGTGCCCAAAAACGAATTACACAGCCTTTGCACATTGGAAACTAAAAATTACACTGTGTAATCGATTACACATAAATGGTAACCGATTACCAGTAGCAGGTAACACTATGTAATCGATTACACCCAACTGGTAATCGATTACCAGTGCCCTATCACCCTGTGTAATCGATTACACACAATTGTTAATCGATTACCAGAAGCCATTTAGCATCCTGTCTCCATTTTTTAAGCCCTATAATCGATTACCCACGAATGGTAATCGATTACCAGAGGCTAAATTCCAGATACCACCCAAGATACATAGCTGGCTAGCCGCCACACAAGCCTCCTTGCTTCGTGGACTTTGTTCTTTTATTGGTTGACTGCTAGGAGCTTGCCTGCTTAGGTACGTCACAGGTTCTCATTGAATGACTATGCCTGGGTTGGGTCGGGATTAGTCAAGCTTGGTTTTGGGCAATAGCACCCCACCTGACGTCCCCAAGGCATCCTGACCCCCGCGACATATCTCCAGGTACCACTTTGTGGTCAACAACAAAAGTAGGAAGACTGACTCTTCCACGCTTTCTCGCATCAAGCTTATTGGATTATGGGGCACCCGTCATATGTGGTACTAGATGGAGATCGGGCGATGGCGCAAATCAACTCTCCCACTTCCCCAAGTCAAACATAAACACACCATCCCCGGTTGCCTACCTTTTAATTGAGCTCACGCACTCCTACGTAGCCCTTATCCTCGTTCCTCTCAGCACCGGGTCCCCATCAACCCCTCCAAGCTTCCATAATATTCAAACAATTCGATTTCATTTATCATGAAACTATCCTAAACCAAGAAAACAGAGTAGAGGCAGAAAACTCTGCCCAAAACTCATTCAAATTCCACAATTTTCCCTACTCAAATACCCCAGTAACATTCTCTTCGTTTCAATTTGTTAACCATTGGATCGCCTTAAAAATTTTACTGAAGGTTCCTAGTACAGAAATCTACATTTTGACCGTTGGGATCTTCTAGAAAATGCCTGGAACACGAGATGTACTACCCTTCCTGTGACTAGCAATGCACAACCATTTTTCTACACTATGGTAAAAATCTGCTGCACAATTTAACAACATTTTTCTGCATAATATGGTAGATTTCGAAATCCAACTTGCCCACATCCAATTTTACTCAAATTGGATCCTACAAGTCCTAAATCATGTATAAATCATATTTAAACCAAAAACAAACTTCAGACCAAGGCAAATCAAAATATAGGTATCCAAAACCCACCAATTTAGTGAATTCTCAAGGTTTGAAAGGTGAAAATGAGAATTGAGTAATTTTGGGGTAAAATCTCATCTCAATCAAGTCTATAACATTGATTTAGACTTGCTTAAACTGGTTTTAAGGTGAAAACTCCACCTATTCAAAATTTGACCTCTCAACACCCCATTTACCCTAGAAATGGCTCTTTTCTTTCACATTTGTCACTCATTTTTCTCATTTGCTCTGCCCAAGCTTTCCTACAAGTCTTAATTGAAATTCTAAACTAGAATCAACTCACTTTAGACTCCAATTTCCACTAACCCCAAATTTTGCTTTTCTAACCCTCAAAATCTCACACTTTTCCACCTACAACACTACCATTCTCACATTTAACCCTAAGTTAAATCTCCCCATCATCTCTACCAGTTTTCTACCAACATTTCAAGCATACATATATCACAAAGCATCATTGTAAAACCCTAAGTCAGCATGGGTAATTTTGCTCACATCAAACATGCCAAGTTTAGCATGATTTCAACAAATTCCTTCACAAATAACTACCCTAAGGCAATAACCTATTAGAACTACCCATTATAGCTCCCAAAAACCAAACACCCACGAATTTCAAGTGAGAAGAAGTCCACCCTTACCTGAAATTTGAAGCCCCACGAAGTAGAGGTGTGCTCCAAGACTTCGAAAATGGCTTCTCCTTGCAATTTGGGGTAGAAATGAAGAGGAATTTTGGAGCTTCAATGGAGGTGACAATGGTGGAGAAGAAGAAAGAAGAAAAGCAACGTGGAAGGGAGGAAAAACTTCTAAAATTTCTGAAGAAGGAGAGAGAAGGTTTGGCTTTTTGTACAAAAGGGGTTTTTTTTTTTAAAAGCAATGCCACATGTCTCATTTTAAGTGGAGCAAAAAGGGCCCACCTTTTTCCCTTGATTTGACTTCATACTCAGCCACAAAGGAGAAAAAATTGGACCTTTTTGGATGCTGAAATCCTGTCTCGGTTTGCGTGCCACCTCTCCGGTTCCAGTTTCTCGCGTTTCTCTGCACCTGTCGGGGCCCGTTTTCGAAAGTAGGCAATATATATATCAAAACGCTCAGAATGAGACCCTGAGCATGGTTCAGAGGTTGGTTTTGTTAAATTTTAAGTTACACGCAAAACGATAATTTTTAGACTAATTAATTGCGAATTACTCTGTAACCATTCGGTTATGAGTTACTCTTTGTTAATTAGTCTAACTCGCGTATCTTTCCCCTAATGTACATACTTCTACCAAGAATATATATATACACTGAATAATATATATATAATTATTTAGATGTAACACTTACAAAATTCCGGGTAGAAATTCTAGGATGTCACAAAAAGGGCCCATGAAATCTATACCCCAGACATCAAACACCTCACAAAATAGCATAGGTTGCTAAGACATTTGTTGTCGCCATGTAAGTGCACTTCCTGCTCTCAGACACTACTCACAAGTGCTACAAATCTTCCACGCATCTTTAAAGATGGTGGGCCAATAAAAGCCACAGTCAAGCACTTTACGAGCAGTCCTTTGAACACCCAGATGACCTCCCGGTGCGGAAGAATGACAGAACTGCAGGACTGAGTCAGTCTTATGATCTGGAATGCATCGTCTAATGATCTGATCACTGCACAATTTCCACAAGTAGGGGTCATCCCAAATAAAAGGCTTAGCATCACTTTTAATTTTATCTTTTTGAGCATTAGATGCTTAGGGAGGAAAAACAGAAGCAACTAAATAATTGACAATGTTAGCAAACCAGGGAGTAGAAAGAGAATCAGAAATACTATACAATATATATAAATAATCATCTGGGAAATCATCCCGAATGGGTGAGTCCTCATTAGACACATGTTCGATCCGACTCAAATGATTAGCAACTTAATTTTGTGCTCCGCTCATCACGGATCTCCAAGTCAAATTCTTGGAGCCAGAGCATCCATCGGATCAACCTAGGTTTTGAATCAACCTTCTTCAACAAGTACTTTAAAGCTGCATGGTCAGTATAAACAATAATGCGAGTACCAAGCAAATAAGAACGGAATTTTTTAAGAGCAAAAACTGTTAGACAAGTGGCCTCAAATATCTTAAGAAAGGGGGTTGAATTAAGATATTGCAAACTATTTCCCCAATTAAAATTCTATTTCAATTTCAATGCAAGTTACAAGTTCCCTTAAAAATGAACTCTTAAATAATGATTCAAATAGAACAATCTGAATATAAATGTAAAGCAATAATAAATAAAAGAGTTTAAGGGAAGAGAAAGTGCAAAATCAGATTTATACTGGTTCGGCCACACCCTTGTGCCTATGTCCAGTCCCCAAGCAACTTGCTTGAGAGTTCCACTATCTTGTAAAATCCTTTTACAAGTTCTGAACACACAAGGACGATCCTTCTTTTGTGTTCAGATTTCTTTACAACAAGAGACCCTCGGTCTCTCAATCCCCTTTGAGAATTTAGAAAGTAGAGAAGAATGAATCTCTCTTGAAAGAGATAGATTGTACAATCTGAGCACTCAATTAATTCCTTATTGAATTGCAAGTGTATTGGCCAAGGAATTCTTAAGAGGATAAAATGTTTTTGCTCTTTGAGAGAATAAGACTTTTTTGTTATGAAAAACTCTGAGCAAATTCGTGTTGCAAGTCACATATAAATAGACCTTTGGTGGCCATGTGAAAACCATTTGAAAAGATGTGACTCTTGGAAATAATTTTCTGAAAATCTCCTCTGGTATTCGATTACAGGTTTTAAAATTTGAATTAAAACATTTATTAACTGCTGGTAATCGATTACCAATATTGTGTAATCGATTACACAGTCTAAAATTTGAATTCAAATTTTAATAGCTGTTGTAAATCCTTTTTGGCCACTGGTAATCGATTACCAGAGGGTAAATCTCTTGAAAAAGACTTTTTAACTTAAATTTCTTGGCCAAACCTTTTGCTATTTCAATTAAGAATTCCCTTCCTAAAATACTAGTGATCATCTTGATGTTGTGTCTTGTATTCTTGAATCATTGTCTTGAATTAAACTTGAAAAGCGCATTTGCATCAAATCATCATGATCATCATCAAAACATCAAAGTCATTTGCTTCTACAATCTCCCTCTTTTTGATGAATGACAATTTAAGTCCTGAAATCAAGATACAAGCAAGCAATGTATATGAATAATATATTGCGTTCACTCCCCCTATGTTTTGGAATTGATGATCACTTGATTTCTAAGCTTTTTCTAAGCTTTTCTATACCACCCCATTTCTCTCTCCCTTTGGCAACATCAAAAAGCCAAAGTTCGTGGGAAGCAATTATAGATAATATAATGAAGTGGACAAAGATTAATCATAAGTCATAACCAACCATGAGAAAATCATAAAAAAGTCATAACCAAAATATAATCCAAACAGTCATAATTCAAAACCACATAGAATCCAATCATAAAAGACTAAAGTCCAAATACCAAAAGATAAATAAATAAAGTGCAGAAAATGAAAACTTAAATACCATAGCCAAAATACACGGCTTATTAGAAATATAAAATTATAAAGTAAACTCTAAGAAGGTGGAGGTGGTGGTGGAAGATCGAAGCTATGACGAATATAACCCACATCTTCTTCAAGCTGTGAGACGGATATTCATTCCTGCAAAGCGATTATCCAAAGTGTCAAAACGTTCACCAACATAAGTACGAAGACCCCGTAACTCGGAAAGAACTTCAGTCATAAGGGCTGAATCATCTCGCTGAGGAGGAGGAGAAGGAGTACGCTCATCTTGTGGAGGAAGTGCATCTTTCTTCAACCATTGACCATTCCGATCCTTGCGGTATCCAAAAGAAGTGACTACACCAGCACCAATAGCAAAGGAACGCTTGACTTGAACGAAAGGTTCATCATCAAGTGGAATTTGAAAATGACGGAGAAACAGAGTGACCAATTGAGGGTAAGGGAGAGGTGCATTGGCCCGTAATGCCTTATGCATTCGGTACCGAACCAAGTGAGCCTAGTCGATCTAACGACCGGTAAGGAAACCCACATCAAAATCAAGTCCTCCTTAGAGGCTTGAGCCAAATTTGAAGACCCAGGGAGCAAAATTCTAACAATAATGTAGTGCATGATGCCATTATCAAAGGTCAATGATCCGACCAGTAATCTATCGGTCATTTCAGCCTGGTCATTACAAACCATACGGTGAGCATCATGACTAGAATAATCAAATTTCCAGTCATCAACAATGGTGCCCTCAAAAGGTGCACCTTGACTGGGTAATTTAGTCAAAGAAAAAAACAAAGATTGATCAATGATCATGGAAATACCATGCACCTCAGAAGAAATAATGCCATCTTGAATTTTTAAATTGCAGTAAAAGACTTTGACAAGTTCAAGATAATAAGGCAATTTTAAAGACATGAAATCAACTAAGCCAGAATTTTGAAACACTTGATAACAATCAAATGTCTCATCATTGAAGAAATCTATGTCTAGGTACTTAGGGTCTAAAATGATCCTAGAAGAAAATTGAGAAAGGTACCGTAGACGTTGATCATCGGAAGAAAACAAAGTGGATGATCTTGGAGATGACAAGGAAGGATGGATAGGTGTTGTGGGTGCTTCAGATGGTCCGTGGCGGCGATGACCAGCAACAGTGGTGGTGGAGGATGATCCCTTTCTCTTCTTCAATGATTCTGCCATTTGAGGAAGTTTTAGTGAATTTCAATCGTTGGAATCGAAAGAGGAGTGAAAATGAGGAAGATTGGGCTTTACGGGACGTTTTTTGGTGAAGAATTGAGGAAGATATGAGAATTTGAAGATTAGGGATGAAGGAGGCACGAGAACGAGAGTGAGGCTGCGCAACGTGATTGGTTTCGAAGGTATTTATAGAGGAGGACAAGGTGTAATCGATTACAAGGTATGATAATCGATTACAGGAGTAGTAAGCCTTCTGGTAATCGATTACAGGATGCTGTAATCGATTACAGGCTGCCTGTTCTTGTGTAATCGATTACACTGAATGGTAATCGATTACCAGAGCATAAACTAGGCTAGTTCCTCTAAAAATTACCTATGTCTATGCTAAATACATCTAATACTATCAATCATCACTACTAATGTATTTAATTCAATCATTCAAACACACAATAATGCATCAAGCCATCATAATAACAAGAATTTAAACAAAATCAAGCATAGTAACATACTTAATCACAAATAATCAATCATAAAAGTAATTCAATCAATCAATCCTTATTTATCAAAATCACTAACATCTAAGAGGCCTAATTCCCTTCTAATAGAGAAGAATGTTTCTTTGGGGAGAGGTTTTGTGAAGATATCAGCAAGTTGATTCTTTGTATCAACAAACTCTAATACATGATCTCTTAGAAAATGGTGCCTAATTTCTATATGTTTAGTTCTAGAGTGTTGAACTGGATTTTTGGAAAGATTAATTGCACTTGTATTATCACATCTAATAGGTATATGGTCAAGAAGGATTCCATAGTCAGAAAGTTGTTGCTTCATCCATAAGATTTGTGCACAACAACTGCCAGCAGAAA
Organism: Glycine max; assembly: GCF_000004515.6. Taxonomy (NCBI): domain Eukaryota; kingdom Viridiplantae; phylum Streptophyta; class Magnoliopsida; order Fabales; family Fabaceae; genus Glycine; species Glycine max. The sequence continues at coordinate 23,925,233 of NC_038241.2, forward strand.
TATATTCCGCTTCTGCAGTGGATAAAGCAACATTATTTTGTTTCTTACTATGCCAAGAAACTAGAGCAGATCCAATGAACTGACAAGTTCCACTTGTGCTCTTTCTATCTGTTTTAGAACCGGCCAAGTCTAAATCAAAATATCCAATTAAGGTGCATGTGGAATTTCTAGGATACCATAAACCTATGTTCATAATGCCTACTAAATATCTTATGATTCTTTTAACAACACTAAGATGTGTTTGTTTAGGATTTGATTGAAATCTAGCACACATACACACACTAAACATTATATCAGGTTTGCTAGCAGATAAATAAAGAAGTGATTCGATCATACCTCGATATTGCTTAACATCTATTGACTGATCGGTTTCATCTTTATCTAGATAGCAAGCAGTGCTCATTGGTGTAGCCATGTGCTTAGCATTTTCCATGCCGAATTTGTGGATTAACTCTTTGCAATACTTGGATTGATTGACAAAGATACCATCCTTGGTTTGTTTAATTTGCAATCCAAGAAAGAAATTAAGTTCTCCCATCATTGACATTTCAAACTCACTTTGCATGTCATGAGAGAATTCCTTGCACAATAATTCATTAGTGGATCCAAAAATAATATCATCAACATAAATTTGAACTAATAAAATATCATGTGATTTTCTCTTTATGAAAAGAGTAGTATCCACTTTTCCTCTAGAGAAGTCCTTTTCTAAAAGGAACTTACTTAGACGCTCGTACCAAGCCCTAGGGGCTTGTTTCAAGCCATATAAAGCCTTTTTCAATTTATAGACATGATTTGGCTTATCCAACATTTCAAAACCTGGTGGTTGTTCAACATATACTTCTTCTTGAATTAACCCATTTAGAAAAGCACTTTTAACATCCATTTGATAAAGCTTAAAATTCATTATGGATGAATATGCTAAGAGCATTCTAATGGCTTCTAATCTAGCAACTGGAGCATATGCTTCTTCATAATCTATACCTTCTTCTTGATTATATCCTTTTGCAACTAATCTAGCCTTGTTTCTAATGATTATGCCATGTTCATCTAACTTATTCCTAAATACCCATTTTGTTCCTATGATGGGATAGTTTTTAGGTTTCTCAACAAGTTCCCACACATTGTTTCTCTCAAATTGATTTAGTTCTTCTTGCATAGCAATTATCCAATTATCATCTATTATGGCTTCTTTTATATTTTTAGGTTCAATCATAGATACAAAAGCCATATTATTGCATAATTCTTTAAGAGAATGTCTAGTTGTTACCCCTTTTGAGATATCACCAATAATGTTGTCGAGGGGATGATCTTTTGAGGCTTTCCATTCTTTTGGAAGTTCATCATTTGATTTGGCTTCTTCTGGAGGATCTTCATTGCATCCTTTCCCTTTTCCTTTAGAATCTTGTCCATGAATATGAATTTGTTTTAAAGATTCCGCAATATCATCTAGTATATTCTTTCTTGACAGAATAGCATTAGATTCATCAAAAGAAACATGAATGGATTCTTCAATACTCATAGTTCTTTTGTTATATATTCTATATGCTTTACTTTGCAATGAATATCCAAGAAAGATGCCTTCATCATATTTTGCATCAAATTTTCCTAGCTTATCTTTACCATTATTAAGCACAAAACATTTGCAACCAAAAACAAGAAGATGTGAAATGTTAGGTTTTCTACCATTATATAACTCATATGGGGTTTTCTTTAAAATAGGTCTTATTAAGGCCTTATTCATGATGTAACATGCAGTATTGACGGCTTCAACCCAAAAATATTTTGGAAGAAAGTATCATTTAATAAAGTTCTAGCAATTTCTTCCAATGACCTATTTTTCCTCTCAACAACTCCATTTTGTTGAGGGGTTCTAGGTGCAGAAAAATTATGCTCAATACCATGTTCATCACAAAATAATTCAAAATCTTTATTTTCAAATTCACCCCCATGATCACTTGTAATGGATGCAATCTTAAGATTTTTCTTGTTTTGTATAACTTTATCAAGTTTCCTAAATGCTTGGAATGCATCACTTCTATGAGTAATGAATAATGTCCATGAATATCTAGAGAAATCATCAACTATGACAAGAGCATAGTAATTTCCTCCAAAACTCATGGTTCTAGATGGACCAAATAAATCCATATGCAATAATTGTAAGGGTTGAGTAGTTGAAACAATATTTTTGGGTTTGAATGAGACACTAATTTGTTTTCCCTTTTGACATGCATCACATAGTCTATCTTTTTCAAATTTTAATTTAGGAAAACCAACTACTAAATCTTTTGAAATTAATTTGTTTAAGTGATCCATGTTTATGTGAGCAATTCTTTTATGCCATAACCATGGATCATCATCTTTGCTAAGAAAACAATGATTATTATCTAGTTTTAGGCTTAAGTCTATCATATATACATTGTTGGCTCTATATCCTACATGCTTTATATTAGTGTCATGCTTATGTTCTATAAGACATTTTTGAGAATCAAATGATACTTGATAGCCTTTGTCACATAATTGACTAACACTAAGTAGGCTGTGCTTAAGACCTTCAACAAGTAGAACATTTTCAATGGAGTTTGAAGAATTTGTACCTATTTTACCAACTCCAAGGATTCTACCTTTGTTGTTTTCACCATAAGTTACATGCCCGCTTTTCTTGGGAGAGATATGTGTAAACTTTGATGCATCTCCAGTCATATGTTTTGAACATCCGCTATCTATGTACCATTCCTTCCTCAAAGACACCTACATGATCAAGTTTTTGACTTAGGTACCCAAACTTTATTGGGTCCTTGTGTGTTAGTGTAGACTGAAGATCCTTTTGGGACCCATATCATTTTAATGTTGTTGTACTTTTTCTTAAAATAACAAGTAGATGTGCCATGTCCTTTTCTTCCACAATAAAAACAAGTGATAGAACTAGAATTATAATTTTGTGTGGAAGCAAAGAGGTTTTTATGAAATTTTTGTTGTTTTTCAGGTTTATATCCTATTCCAGCCTTATTAGAGACACATCTTTGTTTTCCTAATATGACATCTAAATTATTTTTACTAAAAGAAAATTTTTCAAGTGAGTTTTTCTGATCTTTAATTTCTTTTTCATATTTTCTACAACAACTACAAGAATCAGATGTTTTCTTGTCAGAAATAGTAGAGATATAAACTTTTTCATTTGATTTAGAAATTAAGACTTTAGTTCTAAGATGATCTAATTCTTTATTTAATTTTGAAATTTCATTTTCTAAATCTGAAATTGTTTTCTTAGGAGATGAAACTAACTTTGCAAGTTTGATTGACTCTTTATGCAAATCAGCAAATGCATCTTGTAATTCATCAAAAGAAATGGATAAGTTATTTGAAGATGTTACCTCTTCATCGCTTTCATAACTTTTAGCCATTAGACAGAGGTTTATCTCTTCATTTTCTGAATCTTCAGAAGATTCCATATCATTGTCATCCCATGTGATGTAAACTTTTTTCATTTTCTTTTCACTAAAATTTTTCTTTTCAGATTTCTCCATCTTTTTCTTGAAGATAGGACAATCAACCCTCAGATGTCCAGGTTGATTGCATTCAAAGAATTTGGGAGTTGAAGATGAAATTTATGTCCTTCTTTAAGATTTAAAATTTGGTCGCCTTTGACTTCCTCTGACTTTCAGAAACTTGTTGAACCTTTTTACAAAAAGGCTAAGATCATCATCTTCATCTAGATCAATTTCCTTATCACTTTCTTCTTGGATTGAAGATGAGGCTTTAAGAGCAATTCCCTTCTTTTTCTTGTCATTTTCTTCATGTTGATTTAATCTCAACAATTCCATTTCGTGTTCCTGTAACTTTCCAAATAGAGTATCAAGAGTCATGTTAGATAAATCTCTTGATTCAGTAATGGCTGTTACTATAGGTTGTCATTCTCTGCTTAAACATCTTAATACTTTGTTTATGAGATCTTCATTTTGAAAATCTTTCCCTAAGGCTACAAGATGATTTACTATATGTGTGAACCTCTTTTGCATGTCTTGAATGCTTTCATTTGCATTCATCCTAAATAGTTCATATTCATGAGTTAATGTGTTTATCCTAGATCTTTTAACATCTGTTGTGCCTTCATGTGTTACTTGTAGAGTGTCCCACATTTCCTTAGCACTCTTACAATCTGAAACCCTGAAATATTCATCCATTCCCAGGGCAGATGTAATTATGTTTTTGGCTTTTAAATTATATTGTACTCGTCTTCTATCCTCTTCAGACCATCTATCCCTAGGTCTTTCTATTGTTGTGCTTCCACTTGTTGTCCTTCCATCTATTGTAGTTCTTTCTACTGTGGTGGGTATATAAGGCCCTATTTCTATGGCTTCCCAAATGTTTAAGTCTATTGCCTCAATAAAAATTTGCATTCAGGTTTTCCAGTAGTGGTAACCCTCTCCATTAAAGATTGGAGGTCAATTGATTGAATTTCCTTCTGGAAATAAGAAGTTTGCTGAGGCCATTATTCTTGAAGCTTCTAAACTTTATACAAAAATGAAGCCCTGATACCACTTGTTAGACAAGTGGCCTCAGATATCTTAAGAAGGGGGGTTGAATTAAGATATTGCAAACTATTTCCCCAATTAAAATTCTATTTCAATTTCAATGCAAGTTATAAGTTCCCTTAAAAATGAACTCTTAAATAATGATTCAAATAGAACAATCTGAATATAAATGTAAAGCAATAATAAATAAAAGAGTTTAAGTGAAGAGAAAGTGCAAACTCAGATTTATACTGGTTCGGCCACACCCTTGTGCCTACGTCCAGTCCCCAAGCAACCCGCTTAAGAGTTCCACTATCTTGTAAAATCCTTTTACAAGTTCTGAACACACAAGGACAATCCTTCTTTTGTGTTCAGATTTCTTTACAACAAGAGACCCTCGGTCTCTCAATCCCCTTTGAGAATTTAGAAAGTAGAGAAGAATGAATCTCTCTTGAAAGAGATAGATTGTACAATTTGAGCACTCAATTAATTCCTTATTGAATTGCAAGTGTATTGGCCAAGGAATTCTTTAGAGGATAAAATGTTTTTGCTCTTTGAGAGAATAAGACTTTTTTGTTATGAAAAACTCTGAGCAAATTCGTGTTGCAAGTCACATATAAATAGACCTTTGGTGGCCATGTGAAAACCATTTGAAAAGATGTGACTCTTGGAAATAATTTTCTGAAAATCTCATCTGGTAATCGATTATTAACTACTGGTAATCGATTACCAATATTGTGTAATCGATTACACAGTCTAAAATTTGAATTCAAATTTTAATAGCTGTTGTAAATCATTTTTGGCCACTGGTAATCGATTACTAGGGAGTAAATCTCTTGAAAAAGACTTTTTAACTTAAATTTCTTGGCCAAACCTTTTGTTATTTCAATTAGGAATTCCCTTCCTAAAATACTAGTGATCATCTTGATGTTGTGTCTTGTATTCTTGAATCATTGTCTTGAATTAAACTTGAAAAGCGCATTTACATCAAATCATCATGATCATCATCAAAACATCAAAGTCATTTGCTTCTACAAAAACTATGGCTAGTAGCTCTTTCTCAATGCATAATTGGATGCATCACACATAAGCTCAAAAGGGACTGTCAAGTCGGGTGCCTGGATGATGAGGGTGGTAGTCAATGCTCTTTTGAGGCAATCAAAAGCCTCTTTGCATTTATCATTTAAATCAAACTCCACCTCCTTTTGCAACAAGTTGGGTAGTGGAAGGGCTACTTTGATAAAATATCTTATAAAGCGCTTGTAGAATCCTACATGACCAAGAAAAGATCGCACCTCTCGCACGCAAGAGGGGAAGACAATTGTGAAATAACAGAAATTTTTGCAGGATCTACTTCAATGCCCTTATTGGAAATAATGTGGCCTAAAACTATACCTTGCTCAACCATAAAATGACATTTTTCAAAATTTAGAACAAGGTTAGTTTCAGTGCATTTATTCAAAACCTTTTCCAGACTATCCAAACAAACATCAAAAGAGGATCCATATACAGTGAAATCATCCATAAACACCTCTATGCAATTTTCTAAAAAATCACTAAAAATACTAATCATGCACCGCTGGAAGGTACCAGGGGCATTGCACAGGCCGAAAGGCATCCTCCTATAGGCAAAAGTGCCAAAGGGGCAGGTGAATGTGGTCTTTTCTTGATCGTCAAGAGCAATAGTGATTTGCATATAATCAGAAAAACCATCAAGGAAGCAGTAGTGAGATTTACCTGCCAGGCGTTCAAGCATCTGGTCAATGAATGGCAGGGGAAAATGGTCCTTTTTGGTAACCTGGTTCAGCCTCCTATAGTCGATGCAAACTCTCCAACTGTTCTGCACCCGAGTAGGAATCAACTCCTCATTCTCATTTTTTATCACGGTGAGACCAATTTTCTTCGGGACTACCTGGACGGGACTCACCCATTGGCTGTCGAAGATAGGATAGATGATTCCAGCTTGCAAAAGCTTGGTTACCTCCTTCTTCACTACATCAAGAATCACCGGGTTGAGTCTTCTCTGTGGCTGTCTTACTTGTTTAGCCCCATCCTCTAAATTTATCCGATGCATACATGTGGATGGGCTAATACCAAGAATGTCCATCAGGGTACAGCCTAAATCCTTTTTATGCTTCTTAAGAACTGATAATAGCTTCTCCTCTTGCTCATCGGCAAGGGAGGCAGATATTAAACAAGTAGTATCAAAGATTTTTTTTAATTCATATACCTTTAAAGCAAAATATCGTAGCTTTTGGGTTGCTACTGTTGTGAAGGATTCGACCATCTAAGGATGGGATGATTCCTCCACCCGGGATTGTACCTGTTGCTAGAGAGGTCATAATTGTTTTGTTGTGGTTGATTTTGCTGCCGAGGTTGAGGAGGTTTATTGTAGATGTTTGCAGCATAAGCTTCAGGCTGTTCAATTACTTCAGATTGTTGCACAGAAGGGCAAAGGTCTGTGTGGTGGTCGGCAGAGGAGCATAAACCACAGAGTCTGGCGACAGGTGCAGATTTTTGATTCATGGCCAGTTGGGTTACCAGGTTAACCAAGGCATCTAGTTTACCTTCAAGCTTCTTAGTCTCGGCTGATGAAGATGAATTCGTGGCTACTTCATGCACGCCTCTAATGACAATAACATCACTTCTATCACTAAATTGCTGGGAGTTTGAAGCCATCTTCTCAATTAAATTTCTGGCTTCAGCAGGGGTCATGTCTCCAAGGGCTCCACCACTGGCAGCATCTATCATACTTCTCTCCATGTTACTGAGTCCTTCATAAAAATATTGGAGGAGAAACTGCTCAGAAATCTGGTGGTGAGGGCAACTGACACATAGTTTCTTAAATCTCTACCAGTATTCATATAAGCTCTCTCCACTGAGTTTTCTAATGCCTGAAATATCCTTTCTGATGGTCGTGGTCTTGGAAATAGGGAAAAGTTTTTCTAACAATACTCTCTTGAGGTCATCCCAGCTCGTGATGGACCTTGGAGCAAGGTAATATATCCAGTCCTTTGCCACTCCCTCTAAAGAATAAGGAAAGGCCTTCAGAAATATGTGATCCTCCTGGACATCTAGGGGTTTCATGGTGGAGCAGACAATATGGAATTCTTTCAGATGTTTGTGCGGGTCTTCACCTACAAGGCCATGAAACTTTGGAAGCAAATGGACCAGTCCAGTTTTAAGAACATTTGGGACATCCTCATCAGGGTATTGGATGCACAAGCTTTCGTAGGTGAAATCAGGTGCAGCCATTTCCCTTAGAGTCCTCTCATGGGGTGGAGGTTGTGCCATGTTCTCAGAATGTTCAAAATCAGAATGTTCAAAACTATAATGCTCAAAATCACCAATAATAGAATGCTCAGGATGCTCAAAAGGTACTAAATGATGTCTAACTAATCTATGAAATGTCCTATCTATCTCAGGATCAAAGGGTTGTAAGTTAGATGGATTGCCTCTAGTCATACACTCTATTCAGCATGCACAACTAGTTACCTTCTTATGCAAGTAATAGTGTAGGTTTGAACTACAACTACCATTAAATGATATCCAAATGACTTGAAATTTTGTGAGCAACCTTATAAAATGATGAGAAGATAGCACAAAAAATTTCAAACGAAAATTCAAATTCTAACTATAGAAGCTAAAAATGATAAGTTAAGAAAAATAAGAGAATAATACTTGGAAAATAAAAAACTTTTGGCAGAATCACAATTTTTGGAAGAAGCAGACCTCAGCCGACCTATGGTGGCTGCCACGGAATGGGAAATTTTTTTCTACCCCAAATACATATATAATAATAGCGATTCTGATAACCGGAGCAAAAGTTATGGCCGTTTGAAGTTTTGACAAAAATTAAATTTGCTATTTTTTTGGAACTTTCAAATCTGACTAAACTAAGGGCTCCAGCTATTTTTCTCAGAAAATATGGATCAAAATAAGTGACCACAAAAAAATTCAGCCAAAAATAAAAACTATAGCTACCAAAACAAAAAATCCCAATTAATTCAGCAAGTGTGGTCTCCAAAATCCGTCGCTAAGGGATTTCCACTACTACCTTGTTTTCCAGTTCAACAAAAGTGGTCGCTAAATCCTTCGCAAAACACTATTCACAGCAAAACACAAAAACTGAAACAGGGGAAGCGCTGAATAGAAAAACTAAAACAAAACACCACACTAAAAAAAATAGCAAGACACTAAACAACACTTAACGCAACACGAACACAACACTAACACAACACACGAAAGCATAAAACAACTAAACATAAAACACGAATTACTAGCTATTATGAACCTTTGGACACTGCTCCCTGGCAGCGGCGCCAAATTTGATCGAGGTCATGCCCGAATCAAATAAACATTAAAATGCAATAACTAGGAAGTGATCCTAGGTCATTTCCCAACGAGCAATGATAAACCAAATGTTCATAACAGATAGTAGGAAAATAGTAACGAATTAGGGGGGATTAGTCCTTTGAAATATTTTGTTCAAAGGGAAGAGGAAGAATCAAAAGAATTATCAGGTGGTTAGTCCTTTGAATCTTTTAGCAAGAGGGAAAAGGAAGAAAAGATAGCACACTTTTGTTTTCTGTAGAATTTCCACTTGCAGAAAAACAAAGTTTAGAAAGCTTTTTGGCAAAGAAAAAGCAATGGGCAATGGTTAGAGAAAGATTGTGAAAAAGGATTGTTTGGTAGAATATCATATATCTTGAAACGTGTGGCAAAGTCATGCTTTTATAGACTCTTCATGTTTGGTCAAAGAAATCATTGGAAGAGTTATGACTTTTGAGAAAACCATGTTAAGAGTTATAACTCTTAACTTTTTCTTCAAAACTATTCACTAGTAATCGATTACCACAATGGTGTAATCGATTACACAATGTATTTTATGAAAAGTTGTGACTCTTCACAATTGGATTTGAATTCCAACGTTCAGATTCACTTGTAATCGATTACTAATATAGTGTAACCGATTACACTATTTGAAAATCATTTTGGAACGTTACAAATCATTTGAAAACCAAATTGGTCACTGGTAATCAATTACTGCCAACTGTTAATCGATTACCAAGAGTAATCACTCTGGTAACTTAGAAAATTTGAGAAAATTCTTTTGTAAAACAAAACTGTGCTATTTGGTTTTTGAAAAAATATTTTAATACTTATCCTATATGAAGTCTTGACTTGTTGCTTCTTGATTTCTTCTCTTGAATCTTGAATCTTGGATTTGATTCTTGGTGCTTGATCTTGAAATCTTGAATCAATCATTTGGGCTTTTGGCATCATCAAAATTGTTGTTCATCATCATGAAGCTCGCTTCTACAATCTCCCCCTTTTTGATGATGACAAACCTGAAATCAAGAAACGCATACAAGCTCTATCTTCTAATTGATCACTCACTTAATTCTCCCCCTTTGCTTTTGAGTTTAAGATTCACTTGAAATTAAGTTATTTAATTATATGAGTTCTTGATTTAATCCCAACTTTCTCTCCCCATTTGTGGCATCAACAAAAAGTCAAAGTGCGTATATAAACATAAAATCATACACAAACTCATAATCATCCAAGAATTTTAATCCATACAACAAGCAAGAAGGACAATAATTCATACATAAACTAAGCAAGGAAGATAATAATTCATCCATTAATCATAATAAAATGTCAGATAATTAGAAAGTCATCCAAGATAACCAAATTAAAACAACTAATTTAGAAAGTAATATACTAATAAGTGTTTCAAAACATAGCCAAATACACGGCTAGAAATTAAAATACTAATAATAATAGTAATGCCTAAATTGATGGTGGTGGTGGTGGTAAGTCAAAGCAATCGCGAATAAAGGTGACATCTCCTTCAACCTTTGTAATCCTTGAGTCCATCTCCTCGAATCGTGTGTCCACTTGATGTTCCAAAGAGTCAAACCTCTCACCAACATAGGTTTGAAGTCCGTCAAACCTGTCCAAAATACTTTGAAGGAGAGAAGAATCCTCTCCAGCTGGTAAGTGTCCTTCTTCATCATTTGGTTGAGCATCCTTTTTTACCCAAGAGTCGTCACGCTCTTTGCGGTAACCAAAGGAGGCAAGCACAACAGCACTGATCAAGAAAGATCTCTTGATTGGAACATAAGGTTCAGAATCAAGAGGGATGTTAAAATGTTGAAGGAACAAAGTAACTAAGTAAGGATAGGGAAAAGGAGCATTTAATCGCAATGCCTTATGCATGTGATATGGGACTAGATGTGCCCAATCAATTTGTCGGCCGGTATGAAAGGCCCACATGACTATTAGTCTTCTTCAGAAACCTATGCAAGGTTTGAAGATGTAGGGAGTGGGATACGAAAAATTAGATAATGAAGGATGCGGCTTTCAAGAGCCAATGAAATGGCAAGCAGCCTTCTGATCATATCCACTTGGTTGGTGCAAATCAACTGGCGGACATCATGCACAGAAAAATCAAATTTCCAATCATCATCCAATGCACCTTCAATTGGTACACCTTCGCTAGACAATTGGGTCAAATCATAGAAGAGGGATTGATAAATGAACATCTTTATCCCAAAGACCTCAGAAATCAAGGTACTCTCTTGAATTTCAAGATTAGAATAAAAAGCTTTTACTAATTCAGAATACACAGGAAGTTTTAAAGACATAAAGGGAATGAGATTTGAGTTCTGAAATGCTTGAATGCACTCGAAACTCTCATCAGAAAAGAAATCCATATCTATGAACTTAGGGTCAATGATAGAACAAGAGGAGAAGAGGTTTATGTACTTTGTACGTTGTTCTTTCGATGAGAACAATGAGGAGGAGGAAATGGAGGAAGGAATTGGAGTATCCTGAGCCTCGGAGTGCCGTTGGCTTCTACTCAAAGAACCCTTGCGCTTCTTCGATGGTTTCACCATTTGAGAGACTTATTTGAAATTTCAATCAGTTGAAATGAAAGAGGATAAAAAAGATGAATTTTGGGCTTTGTAGGACGTGATTTGGATAAGAAATGAGTGAGTTGTGGCAGAAAGAAAAATTGGGAATGAGGGTTTCGCGAGAGAGACGAAGTTGGAGTTTTGTGAATTCTGAAATTTGAATTTATAAGCAGCAGAGACGCGTTGTAATCGATTACACATTGTGGTAATCGATTACAGAGAACATTTTAACAGAACTAAATGCTAAATGAACTTTTAGGATGAAAGGATTTGAAAGGGGGTCAAAATACTTTATATCTAATAACTCTTATATGAAAATAAATATATATAACATAATAGATTTTTGAAAAACTTTATGAATGACTTTTAAGCAAGTAATTCACATATCATACTAAAAATCATGCAAGAATCATAGGCATTATCAAGTATTTGTTTTAATAATAAACTTCATGCTTCGAGAAGGAAAATAACTAAATCAAACATATAAGCACATACTCATAATAGCAATCAATCAAGACAAAAAAATAAAATTTTGTTAGTCATCATATAACAAGTTAATTGAAAGGAAAGTTTCAACCAACTTAATTTAAAAGAGAATGGTTTTGATGTTACCTTTTTCATGATTTAAGTGCCTAGCTCTTCAAAGATGGAAGTCAGACTTTTGCTTTTTGCTTAATCTTCTTGAGAGATGTTCTCATCGCTCTCATAGTCCTTGGATAGAAGGTTGATCTCCTTCTTCGAACCATCAGATGAGTCATTATCATCCCATGCAATATATGCCTTCATGGATCTTCTTTCTTCATGACTTTTCTTCTCATTCTTCTCAGGCCATTGCTCGTCTGAGGGGCAATTTTCTTTGATGTGACCAAGTTGGTTGCACTTGTAGCATCTAAGAGTTGGAGAGTCTTCTTGGAATCCTTTTCCATGGTTGAAATTTTGACGCCTCTCGATTCTTCTCTTCTTGACAAATTTGTGAAACTTCTTCAAAAGATTGAGAAGTCTTCTTCATCTTTTGATTCTTCATCTTCATTTTCTTCTTGTATTGATGAGGAGGCTTTTAGTGCTATGCTTCGTTTCCTCTTGTCGATTTCTTCATTTTGATTTAGTTGTTGGAGTTCCATCTCATGTTCCTGTAATTTGCCAAAAAGAGTGGCAAGAGACATAGAAGAAAGATCTTTACTTTCAAAAATGGTAGTTACCTTGGGCTTCCATTCCCTACTTAAGCATCTCAAAACTTTATTAATTAAATCTTCATTAGGAAAGATTTTTCCTAAGGAGGCAAGGTGATTAACTATGTGTGTGAATCTTTTATGCATGCTTTGAATGTTCTCATTTGTGTTCATCCTAAAGAGTTCATATTCATGGGTCAATATATTAATCCTAGATCTCTTAACATCAGTGGTGCCTTCATGTGTGAGTTGTAGTGTATCCCATATCTCCTTTGCATTTGGACAGTTTGAAACTCTAAAATATTCATCTGCTCCTAGAGCAGAAGTAATAATGTTTTTGGCTTTAAGATTATGTTGGACTCTTCTTCTATCTTCTTCAGACCATTTATCTCTAGGTTTTTTTGTTGTTGTGCCTATGCTTGCATCTACTATGATGGGTACATAAGGTCCTATTTCTATTGCTTCCCAAATGTTTAAATCTATGGCTTCAATAAAGATTTGCATTCGGGTTTTCCAATAGTGGTGACCCTCACCATTAAAGATAGGTGGCATATGGATGGAGTTTCCTTCGGGAAACAGAGAATTTGAGGAGGCCATGAATCTTGAAGTTGTAAAACTTTTCTCAAGATACCTGCTCCGATACCACTTGTTGGATCAAGTGGCCTCGGAATAATTAAGAAGGGGGGGTTGAATTAATTATGAACGTGTCTTGACTAATTAAAAATTTATCCTTCTTAATATTACTAGATTCAATTAGGCTTTACTACTAAGTTATGGGAAAGTAAAGAACAGAAACAATAACTTAGACAAAAGTAAAGAAAAAATAAAAAGTGCACAGCGGAAAGATAAAAAGTGTAGGGAAGAAGAAGACAAACACAAGATTTATACTGGTTCGGCAACAACCCGTGCCTACATCCAGTCCCCAAGCAATCACCGGTTCTTGAGATTTCCAATAACCTTGTAAAATCCTTTACAAGCAAAGATCCACAAGGGATGTACCCTCCCTTGTTCTCTTTGAACAACCAAGTGGATGTATGCTCCACTTGAACTGATCCACAAGAGATGTACCCTCTCTTGTTCTCAGTATTACAATCCAATTAGATGTATGCCCTACTTGTACCACAAAGGATGTACCCTCCAATGTGTTAAGACAAAGAATTCTTAGGCGGTTAGTCCCTTGAATCTTTGTAAGGGGAAACAAAAGATATCTCAGGCGGTTAGTCCTTTGAAATCTTTTGTTTAAAGGGAAGAGGAAGAATCAAAAGAATTCTCAGGTGGTTAGTCCTTTGAATCTTTTGGCAAGAGGGAGAAGGAAGAAAAGATAGCGCACTTTTGTTTTCTATAGAATTTCCACTTGCAGAAAACAAAGTTTTGAAAACAAAGTTTAGAAAGCTTTTTGGCAAAGAAAAAGCAATGGGCAATGGCTAGAGAAAGATTGTGAAAAAAGATTGTTTGGAAGAATATCATATATCTTGAAATGTGTGCCAAAGTCATGCTTTTATAGACTCTTCATGTCTGGTCAAAGAAATCATTGGAAGAGTTATGACTTTTGAGAAAACCATGTTAAGAGTTATAACTCTTAACTTTTTCTTCAAAACTATTCACTGGTAATCGATTACCATAATGGTGTAATCGATTACACAATGGATTTTATGAAAAGTTGTGACTCTTCACAATTGGATTTGAATTCCAACGTTCAGATTCACTTGTAATCGATTACTAATATAGTGTAATTGATTACACTATTTGAAAATCATTTTGGAACGTTACAAATCATTTGAAAACATTTTGAAAACCAAACTGGTCACTGGTAATCGATTACCAGAGAGTAATCACTCTGGTAACTTAGAAAATTTGAGAAAATTCTTTTGTAAAACAAAACTGTGCTATTTGGTTTTTGAAAAAATCTTTTAATACTTATCCTATATGAAGTCTTGACTTGTTACTTCTTGATTTCTTCTCTTGAATCTTGAATCTTGGATTGGATTCTTGATGCTTGATCTTGAAATCTTGAATCAATCATTTGGGCTTTTGGCATCATCAAAATTGTTGTTCATCATCATGAAGCTTGCTTCTACATATTATTAGGGTACCCTCCCTACACTATGAAGCCCTGAATACAAGGCCCAAAAATAATGAAACCCTAATCTAATATGTACAAAGATAAGTGAGCTCATACTTAGCCCATGGGCTCAAAATCTACGCTAAGGCTCATGAGAACCCTAAGGCCTTCTCCTACATCTTTGGCCCAATCTTCTTGGAGTCTTTTATCCAATGCCCTTGGGGGGTAGGAAGGCATTAGAGAGGGAGAGGGAGAAGTTAGGTAACCTTGCAATAAGCAATGTTGTCACATTCGAAAGTTAAGTGACCATTTGCTTTGTCAACTGCTTCAGGGCTCCTCCACCATCACTCCTCTTTTAACAAAAAGCAAAATGGTTAGCAATTGTAAACTAATATGTTCTTTACCCAGGACATTTGTAAAAAAAAAAAAAAACCAATAAAAAAGAGCATTATGTTGTCATATTTTGAAATATATTTTTAATTTATATATTCCTTTCCCCTAAGATTACATATTTATGTTTTTAAATATGTGAATATTCAAATTCATATTTTGCTAGAAAATGAATGAAATCCATCCAAGTAATTAAGTACCTAGTAAAAATAAATAGTAATGAAATTTGGTCATTGATCATTGGCAGCATCATGACAAGTCTTCAACATGCTAACTAATGGAGTTGAATTGTTAGCACAAGCAAAACTTGCATTAGCACTAGTGAGAAAATGGTTCATCAAAACCAATGACCTTGATTTTGTGTTCATAATTGATGATTCACCATGATTTGGACAAGAACCACCTTTCATTCCATCGTGTCCATCTGAAATTTAATAAATTTCACACAAGATAATGTAATTGGAATTGACTCTCTATAATATGTTGATAATTATTATTAAGATAATAGATTCTTTAATAAGTCCTTCAAAAGTATAGTGCTAGCCATGAAACTAATGGCTGGTACAACCACTCTATTGTCCACTTCTAATAAACGTGATTGACCCAGTTCTAGATCATCTTTTGGAATTGTATAACTGTCTAAAACCTATCGATCAAATCAATCCTCCAATATCTTAACATAAGAACTAATTTGGAACAAAATATACGAATTATGATGAAATTTTCATTATTAAACTATCAATATGTTTAGGATTAAGTTCTTATTTAAAGTATATTAATCTTACATTGGCTTTCTACCACGTATTTCCATTTGTCAGCAATGCCCTCAGAATGTTCTTTAGATGATTTAGAGGTGAAAATGACCAAGTGTTGATTCCATTGAGCCATGTCATCCATGGATGGGCAATCATCACTACTTTTAGGCATTTTAGATACTGGGAACCAATACTTGCTTATCCTAGAAGCATTAAATACCTTGGTAAGCCCATGGGGAGATGTCACATAGTCATCAATGAAGATGGTCACAATTTCAAATGGATTTGCTTCCTTAAATGATTGGATGTCTTTAAGCACATTTATAGCAAGTTTCTGGCATGTTATACATGCAAGTGGAGAAGAAAATTAGAGCTTGCACCACTTCACTAAAAATTAATATCAATTGAAATTCTGATACCGATGACAGATGTCGTACCGGATGTCACGACATCACGCTTCAGAACATGCAGATTATATTTGACAGTATGAACAGATTAAACAAGTAAATAACACAAGAGAATTGTTAACCCAGTTCGGTGCAACGTCACCTACATCTGGGGGCTACCAAGCCAGGGAGGAAATCCACTAAAATAGTGTTAGTTCGAAGATCTAACAGCCACTGTTTACAACCTTCTCACCTAACCACTACCCGTGCAACCTCTACCTAAGAGTCACTCTTAGATATGAGAACCCCTCTCACTCCCTCTCAATCACTCTCCCGTGTTTACAAATAAATCAAAGACACACCAGAGATTGCTCTCTGAACAAAAGAGATCAACTCTACACACTCAGGTCCAACACTTGATGTTAGGGTAACATCAAGGTGGCTCACAAAACACTCAAGTCCCAAAACTCACAAAATAACTCTTCAATCCCAGACTTGGTACAGAAACTCGTGCAGCCTTCATGTTTATATAGCAGTGTGCGTATCTGGGCTGCAACAACTTGCGCTGGATAAGATCTATCATTCTCCTGAAAATCTGCACTTAAAGATCTAAAAGATAAAGTTTGATCTTTTAGTTTTTATCTTTAATCTTTAATCCCTGAACGAACTATTCAAGTTTGTAATTCGAACTTTAATTATCTTTTAATTCGTTCCTAAAGATAGATCGCCAAATCTGTTGCTAACTGCACATTAATCTGTTAAAGATATAACAGATTTATGTGTCCAGTATTTTCGGGCAGGATGTCCTGGACATTGTATCCGACATCGTGGATCCTGCAGCTTTAATTCTTCATTTGACATTTTATCTTGCCTTGTGCATTGTGGAGCCCAATCTGATTCCTTGACATAACGTTGGACATCATGTGCAGCAACTCCAGCTTTCCTTCATTGTCTAAGTGCTTATGTTTTAACAAAATTTTAGCCAATCTTTTAAAACTCAGTAGAGCTAAGCACTAACAATCTCCCCCTTTGGCAAATTTTGTCTAAAACATACTTAGACACTTCCTGAGCAGGTACGAGCAGTTATGCAAGTGGGATCAGCAACTTTCATTATCAGAGTAATCAAGCACAGCGGTATCTGTAGTGGCGACAGCAAAATTCTGCAAGTTGCAAGTCGTTTCCAGGATGTCAAGACATCTCACGTGACATCAGCTTTCTGCTCCCCCTGTCTCCATGCTTCTACTGCTGTGAAGCAGTTCACTGCGGCAGCTTCTATCAGCTACTAGTTTTAGTAGCTTACAACACTCATCATCAGCAGCAGTAGTATAAATACTACTCCATCATATAACTACTACTCCCCCTCAAAGTCATCAATCATGCATAATATAATATCCTACTACTCACTGCTGCTCAACATCATACATCATATATACTACTCCCCCTTTTTAGATAGAATTTGGCAAAAGTAGAATGCATGAAATTAATGTGCAAATATTACAGACCAATAACTAGTAAAAGTAAAAGCAAAAATAAAGTTCTGATGGTCATGGGGTGGCTTCAGAATCATCATCATCTGATTCTGTATCCTCTGCTGCATCTTCCTCTTCCTCAGCTGCTTCTTCTTCTTCCTCAGCTGCTTCACCATCATCAATGCCACTGTCTGAGAGTCTTTTGATCAGGCGTTCCAGCTCCATTTTCTTCTCTGTGGTGGCTTTGATGGTTGCTTCCAGCACCTTGCATGTGTCCTTGAGTTCAGCAATCAAAGCATCCTTGGACACAGCACCTGAAGCAGCAGCTTTCCCTGATGTCGAGACAATGTCTGGGACATGTGTCCCCTCAAACAGTTTGTAATGCAGGGATAGAGCAGATTCTCTCTTCTTCACAGAGTCAATGTTGTTTAAGATATTGGGATGTTGACTCAACATAATGCCACACAATACAGTTGGGAAGGCAATGGGTAATTTGACAGCAAAAGATTCTGAATGCTTAACAGTTTGATCAAAAATATAGTTTCCAAAATTAAATTTGGACTTGGTTCCAACAGCATACAGAAATTTACCCAAACCTGTGGCAACAGTGGAAGTATGATTGGTGGGTACCCAGTTTGCAGTGCCAATCCTATGCAGGATTGCATACTTCACACTTAGCTTCCCTGCAGAAAGCTTCCCTTTCTTTGGCCAATGCTGGACTTGTTTGGCAGTGATTTCCTTGGCAATTTGATGCTCAGAAACAGCAATATCCACCACTCCTTCAGTTGGTCTGCCCAGGTATTTGTTGATTACAGCAGGGGAGAATCTAACACATTTTCCTCTGACAAACACTTTCTGATACTCATCACTCTTTCTGTTTGTTATGTCAGAGGGAATGTTGACAATGAATTCCCTGACTAGACTTTCATAGCAATCTCCCAACTTGGTGACAGTTTTCAGCAGTCCAGCAGCCTTGATGAGGTCCATGATCTCCTTGCAATCCAAGGCATCTCTTCCCAGTTCTCTTTCTAAGGCAAGTCTGCGTTGATATACAAATTTCCACCTTTCAACATTGCCAATGGAGTGGAATGAGATGTTGTCCAATGGTGCATCAGGGACATTTCCAGGCACCTTTTTCCCTGATTTCTTGGCCCTCTTGATGTCGGGAACATCTAGTTCGACATCATCATCAGAGTCAGATGAGGAAATTTCTTTCCTCTTCTTGGAAGGGATTGCAACTTTGCTCCATCTGGATGTGGTAGGAGTGATTGGAGTGCTCTTCTTCTGTGCCATAGTTTTGATTCGTCCAGACCTAGTAATGGGGGTTTTTCCCTTTCTGCTTTGTAATCTTTCTGCAATGCCAGGTGCCAACTTGTTGGCAATGGGTTCCTCATCAGATTCTACTTCTTCTAGGTCAATGAGGTCACCTGGAGCAGGTTCTGGTGCCCTTGGTGCAGGGGTCTCCTCTGTGGCTTGATCCTCTTCCTCTGTTGATTCCTCTTTACTGGATGAAGAGAGGGCTTCAGCATTTGGGGTGGAAGATGTTGGAACATCTTTATCAGCATCAGGGACAGAAGCATTTTTCAGAATGCTACTCACAATACTGCGGATCTTCTTATCCATCTCCGTGTCTACTTCCCTAGGACTTGTTGCAAGGCTAGGGTTTTCAGAAATCTTCACTCCCTGTTGTCTTTTGGGGACCAGTTTCTCAGGAACAGGGGCTTGACCAGGAATCATTTGTATGGGTTGGATATTGAAATCAGGTTGTTCCTGGTTTGATGGTGCTTTGGTGGATGATGGAGATGATGGTACAGATGGTGAACCAGGAGATGAAGTTTCTTTTGGTGAGGTAGCCATGGAGAAGCAGAGCCTTTGGAGTGGTTTCGTGAATCTCTGAGAGGTGTTGGGGAATGCTGATGAAAACGAGATTACCACGAAATTATGAGTTTGAATGAGGAATGTAGAGGGACGTGTGAAGCAACGGTCGAATTTGTTTTGGCCCAGTAGTGAACGCGCTATTAACGTTTGAGCACGTTCAGATAAAAGTAATTGCTATAAATCCTCTAGCAGACAAATGCCCAGCTTGCCCCTCAGTTTTTCAAACTGATTTGCATCCAATGCCTTTGTGAAAATATCTGCTATTTGTTCCTCAGTGTCAACATGCTCCAGTGTGATAACTTTATCATCAACAAGATCTCTAATATAGTGATGTCTAATGTCAATGTGCTTGGTTCTGCTGTGTTGAACAGGATTTTTAGAAATATTAATAGCACTCAAGTTGTCACAGTACAATGTCATGACATCTTGTTCGACATTGTACTCCTTAAGCATCTGCTTCATCCAAACTAGTTGTGAACAGCTGCTTCCTGCTGCAATATACTCTGCTTCTGCAGTAGATAGGGACACACAGTTCTGCTTCTTGCTGAACCATGAAATAAGATTGTTGCCCAAATAGAAACATCCACCAGAAGTGCTTTTTCTGTCATCTGCACTTCCAGCCCAATCAGCATCACAATATCCGACCAGCATTGAATCTGAACAATGACAGTACATAATCCCATAGTCACTGGTGCCATTTACATATTTCAGAATTCTCTTTACTTGAGTCAAGTGACTTATCTTGGGATTGGCTTGATATCTTGCACAAACACCTACTGCAAAGGTGATGTCAGGTCTGCTTGCTGTTAAATATAGTAAGCTCCCAATCATGCTTCTGTACAGACTTTGATCAACACTGGTGCCAGCTTCATCTTTTGACAGCTTCAAGTGAGTAGGTGCAGGTGTTCTTTTATGGCTGGCATTTTCCATCCCGAACTTCTTGACAATGTTCTTTGCATACTTGCTTTGTGAGAGGAATATGGAGTCTTCCATCTGCTTCACTTGGAGTCCCAGAAAATAAGTCAGCTCTCCAACAAGACTCATCTCAAATTCAGATTGCATCTGTTGGACAAAATGTCGAAGCATCTCATTCGACATCCCTCCAAACACAATGTCATCAACATATATCTGTGCTATCATCAAGTTTTCAGCATCTTGTTTGACAAAGAGAGTCTTGTCAATTCCTCCCTTCCTATACCCTTGCTGAGTAAGGAACTCTGTTAGCCTTTCATACCAAGCTCTTGGAGCTTGCTTCAATCCATAGAGAGCCTTCTTGAGCCTGTATACGTGATCTGGATGAGTTGGATCTACAAATCCCTTTGGCTGCTCCACATAGGCTTCTTCATTCAGGTATCCATTCAGAAACGCGCTCTTCACATCCATCTGGTACAGCTTGAATTTGAGGATGCAAGCTACACCAAGTAACAATCTGATGGACTCAAGTCTAGCAACAGGGGCGAAAGTTTCATTAAAGTCTACACCTTCAATCTGAGTGTAGCCTTGAGCAACAAGTCTGGCCTTGTTTCTGGTTATAACACCTTCTTCATTGGTTTTGTTCTTGAAGATCCACTTGGTGCCAATCACATTAGTTCCCTCGGGTCTAGGAACTAGCTCCCAAACTTCATTCCTTTTGAATTGCTCCAATTCTTCTTGCATAGCATTGATCCAGAACTCATCAGTCAGTGCCTCTTTCACATTCTTGGGCTCAATTTTGGAGACAAAACATGAATTGGAGACAATCTCAATCTCCCTTGATCTTGTAGTGACTCCTCTGTTTGGATCTCCTATAATCAGCTCCTTGGGGTGCATCTTCTGGATTCTAATGGAGGGACTCTTGTCAGGTTGATTGATGTTTGGTTCATCTGTAGCAGAATCAGAGTTTTCTGCATTTTCTGCACTTTTAGCTGTATCTGCTACATTGTCTCCCGATGTTCTGACATCTTCTTCGACATCCTTCTTTCTTACTGGAGTTAGATCATCAACAACCACATTGATGGATTCCATCACAGTTCTGGTTCTGGAATTGAGTACTCTATATGCTCTGCTGTTTGTGGAGTATCCCAAGAATATTCCTGCATCACTCTTGGGATCCATCTTTCTCCTTTGCTCTCTATCTGCCAAAATGTAACATGGACATCCAAAGATGTGGAAGTGCTTGACAGTTGGCTTCCTCCCTTTCCAGATTTCATACAGTGTGGTCGGAGTCCCTCTTCTAAGTGTGACTCTGTTGTGGATATAGCATGCTGTGTTCATGGCTTCAGCCCAGAGATTATAGGGAAGTTCCTTGGCATGAAGCATGACCCTAGCAGCTTCCTGCAAAGTCCTGTTTTTCCTTTCAACTATGCCATTTTGTTGTGGTGTAATGGCTGCAGAGAACTCATGAGTGATGCCTTCAGATGTGCAGAATTCAGTAAACTTGCTGTTTTCAAACTCTCTGCCATGGTCACTCCTAATTCTCTTGATGACACAGTCTTTTTCTCTTTGAAGTCTTAGACTCAACTCTTTGAATACTTCAAAGGTGTCTGATTTCTCTCTGATAAAGTTGACCCAGGTAAATCTGGAGAAATCATCCACAACAACATAGGCATACCTCTTTCCTCCAAGGCTTTCAACTTGCATGGGCCCCATCAAGTCCATGTGAAGTAGTTCCAGCACCCTGGAAGTGGTCTGATGTTGAAGCTTCTGGTGGGACATCTTGACTTGCTTTCCAATCTGACATTCACCACAGATTCTGCCTTCTTCTATTTTCAGATTGGGAATGCCTCTAACAGCACCTTTGTCAATGATTTTCTTCATGCCTCTTAAGTGCAGATGTCCAAATCTTTGATGCCATATTTTGACTTCATCTTCTTTGGAGGATAGACATGTGGAGGAGTAACTGGTTTCTTGAGGTGTCCATAGGTAACAGTTGTCCTTTGATCTGCTGCCCTTCATTAGAACTTCACTCTTCTCATTTGTCACCAAGCATTCTGACTTTGTGAAGTTTACATTGAATCCTTCATCACACAACTGACTGATGCTGATCAAGTTTGCAGTCAGTCCCTTCACCAGCAGTACTTTGTTCAGACTAGGAAGTCCATCATGGACTAGCTTTCCCATTCCAGTGATCTTTCCTTTAGAGCCATCTCCAAATGTCACATAGCTAGTGGAGCAGGGCTCAATGTTCACCAGGAATTCTTTAACTCCTGTCATGTGTCTGGAACAGCCGCTATCTAGGTACCAATCTTCCTTAGCTGATGCTCTAAGTGAAGTATGAACAACAAGACTGACAATCTTGTGTTTTGGAACCCACATCATCTTCCTTCTGTTGCTGCTACTTTGAGTTCCATGATGTGGATGGCCATGTAGATGATAGCAAAAGGGCTTTATGTGACCATACTTGCCACAGTAGTGACACCTCCACTTCTTTCTTTTGCTCCTTTTCTGCTTCGTTCCATGATGTCGAGACCGATGTTGTGACATCGTGGCTCCAGTGCTGTTTTTGGCAGGCACAAATTCTGTCATGGTTATTCTGCCAGCAGATTTATGATTAAACCCAAGTCCTCTCTGGTTTCCAACATTCTTCCCAAGCTGTAGCACCTCATCAAGCATATCTGAGCCTTTATTCAGCATCTTTATTGATTTTGTCATGTTTTCCAGTTTAGAGTTCAGAAAACCAATTTCTCCTTTAAGCTCAGAGATTTCCTCTTCATGTGCCTCCTTCTCAGCCTCCAGATTTGCAATGACCTTCTTCAGTTGTGCTTCTTGCTGAAGAATCTTCTCACTTTTGATGCATAGTTTTCTATAGGATATAGCAAGCTCATCAAAAGTGATTTCAATATCACTTGAATCTTCATCAGATTCAAATCTCCCAGTGAGTGCATTCACATCTCTGTCAGAATCACTTTCTTGTTCACTCTCTGTATCATCAGACCGACATACAGAAAGTCCTTTCCTCTGCTTCTTGAGATGGGTGGGACATTCAGCTTTGATGTGCCCATAGCCTTCACACCCATGGCATTGAATTTCTTTGCTGTGACTGGGCTTTTCATCTGACTTTTTGTGGTGTTCACTACCTTTCCTGATGTCGAAAGGGATGTTCCGGACATGTGGTTTCTGCCTCCTGTCCATTCTGTTCAGCACTTTGTTGAACTGTTTTCCAAGAAGCACAACTGCGTTTGTCAGACCTTCATCAGTATCCAGGTCATACTCATCTTCTTCTCCTTCATCATTGGACACGAACGCCAGGTTCTTGCTCTTCTTTTCAGTCTTATCCGAGAGTCCTAGCTCAAAGGTTTGAAGGGAACCAATGAGTTCATCTACTCTCATGTTGCAAATGTCTTGGGCCTCCTCTATTGCAGTGACTTTCATGTCAAATCTCTTAGGCAAAGATCTGAGGATCTTTCTCACCAGCTTTTCATCTGTCATCCTTTCTCCCAAGGCAGTGCAAGCATTGGCAATTTCAAGAATGTTCATGTGGAAGTCATGAATACACTCTTCCTCCTTCATCTTCAGATTTTCGAATTTTGTAGCCAATAGTTGCAATCTGGACATCTTCACTTTGGAGGTTCCTTCATGAGTGGTTTTCAGGATCTCCCATGCATCCTTGGCCACTGTGCATATGTTGATCAGTCTGAAGATATTCTTGTCAACTCCATTGAATAGGGCATTCAAGGCTTTGGAGTTTCCAAGTGCCAATTCGTCTTCTTCTTTTGTCCAGTCTTCTTCTGGCTTCAATCCATCAGTGGGCTTTCCTTCTGTGTCCAGCATCTTGGGATGTTCCCAACCTTTGATGACAGCTTTCCAGGTTCTGCTATCCAGTGATTTGAGGAAGGCCACCATCCTTGCTTTCCAGTATTCATAGTTGGTTCCATCCAGAATTGGTGGTCTGTTCACTGGTCCTCCTTCTTTCTCCATGTTCATCAGAATTTATCTCCCTAGATCTCACTCAGTGATTTCGAGTGCCCGCTCTGATACCAATTGAAATTCTGATACCGATGACAGATGTCGTACCGGATGTCACGACATCACGCTTCAGAACATGCAGATTATATTTGACAGTATGAACAGATTAAACAAGTAAATAACACAAGAGAATTGTTAACCCAGTTCGGTGCAACGTCACCTACATCTGGGGGCTACCAAGCCAGGGAGGAAATCCACTAAAATAGTGTTAGTTCGAAGATCTAACAGCCACTGTTTACAACCTTCTCACCTAACCACTACCCGTGCAACCTCTACCTAAGAGCCACTCTTAGATATGAGAACCCCTCTCACTCCCTCTCAATCACTCTCCTGTGTTTACAAATAAATCAAAGACACACCAGAGATTGCTCTCTGAACAAAAGAGATCAACTCTACACACTCAGGTCCAACACTTGATGTTAGGGTAACATCAAGGTGGCTCACAAAACACTCAAGTCCCAAAACTCACAAAATAACTCTTCAATCCCGGACTTGGTACAGAGAAAACTCGTGCAGCCTTCATGTTTATATAGCAGTGTGCGTATCTGGGCTGCAACAACTTGCGCTGGATAAGATCTATCATTCTCCTGAAAATCTGCACTTAAAGATCTAAAAGATAAAGTTTGATCTTTTAGTTTTTATCTTTAATCTTTAATCCCTGAACGAACTATTCAAGTTTGTAATTCGAACTTTAATTATCTTTTAATTCGTTCCTAAAGATAGATCGCCAAATCTGTTGCTAACTGCACATTAATCTGTTAAAGATATAACAGATTTATGTGTCCAGTATTTTCGGGCAGGATGTCCTGGACATTGTATCCGACATCGTGGATCCTGCAGCTTTAATTCTTCATTTGACATTTTATCTTGCCTTGTGCATTGTGGAGCCCAATCTGATTCCTTGACATAACGTTGGACATCATGTGCAGCAACTCCAGCTTTCCTTCATTGTCTAAGTGCTTATGTTTTAACAAAATTTTAGCCAATCTTTTAAAACTCAGTAGAGCTAAGCACTAACATCAATTACAAATTTAGAATTAGAAGATGGGTAAGGCAAGACATGCACTTAGAAACGAAGTGACATCGTAACATTTGCCTCCAAAGGAATGACACAACCAAATATCATTTTTAAAGTCATACATATCTAACATAAGGCCTCGAACACCATTCTATACATAATGCAATGAAAATAAGGAGAAAATTAAAGAAAAGATGTTCCATATTCCTATAAACATTACATACATAATACAATGGACGTGTATATATATACCTAAAATTAAATCACATGTGCTTATAGATAGCACTGAAGATACTAGATGTTATTTTTTTAACTTGATTTATTAGTTAAAGTTTTCTTATTCAGTTAATATTACAAGTTTTTGGGTACATATATCTTTGGCATAGAACTAAAGTCTAATTTCTCAAGGTATAATAAATACATGTTTAAAGGGCATGATTATCATTTAACTTTATGCCACCATGTTGGAAGTTAATGCTTTAATTAGGGATAGTTCATTGAAGATTGTGATAATGTGGATAAAATACTACCAAAGTTAATGAACTATTTTATTTCAATCAGTTCAACTATTCTCTAGCTTCAATATGGTATTAGTGATTTATCTCATTCTTCATTACTTTTATACCATCAACCGCAAAATGTTCTAGGATTGTTCACATGGTTCTTCATTCCTTTCATCTGTTGAGTCAAAGAGATTGAAGCGATGAGTTCAACATTGTGTAATCGATTACCAAGTTTAGTAATCAATTAGAAAGTGTTAGAACAAACATCAAAACTCACTTCTCTTGAAATATTGGCAAGTTTTATCGAATTAACTGATTACCATGTTTTGTAATCGATTACCTAAGCCAATTTCAGCAGAAAGTTGTCTCTAAGGCTTTAGATAATTGATTAACAATTTAGTAATTGATTAGCTTACGTCTGGAAAGTTTAGGAGCTCTCTGTGTAATGGAATAATCAATTACCACATTTGATAATTGATTATTCTAGAACTGTAGAAGCTTGAGAAGCTCTTTATGAAATGATATAATCGATTACCCAAGTTTGTAATCGATTACCCTATTTTTGGAAATCCAAAACACAAAGGGATTTGAATGAGTTAACCGATTACCCATTTTGCTAATCGATTATATCTATTTTATGTGTTAAAACTATAAATACCCTCACTTGTTCTTTCTCATTAGTGACTCTTGTTGGTTCAATCTTATTTTTGAAAAACACTTTCTAAGAGTCATCTAAGGGAACCAACCTGCATTTCAACAAGAGTTTTATGATGATCAAGATTCATTCATTCTTTATCATTGTTTGAAGAAAAAAGGAAAAACTTGAAGATAATTGGATCCGCATATTCGGGTGTATTCAATCCTATTTCTCATTCTTTCTACCTTCTGACCTTGATTAGGGTTATCAAGGGTTTGTGTGAATTGATAGGGTTTCAACTCCTGATCCTTGTCTTGTATGGTTCAAGGGAAGAGTAGAATTTTAGACAATTGCATGTGCATAGTGGTTTTACTTGGTTTTCTATTAGTGGAAATTCTAAGTGGTCTTAGAACAACTGGATGTAAGTCCTCTTGAGGATTGAACTAGTATAAATTCTGAGTGTGATTCACTCTTTCTCTAAAGCTTTGTTTTGTTCATCAATCTTAGTAATGAAATTGATATGAAAGGGCCATAAAATTATGTTTTTCATAGATTTATGTATTCATTGTTTTCTTTGATTGAATATCTTTTATAACAATTTTTTGAGAAAACCTTGATTACCATGAAGGGTAAGATTTAATTTGATTTAAATAAGGATATGGTAAATATTTCAAAAATAATTTATTCAATCCCCCTTTCTAGATTCCCAGATATTCCAACAATTGGTATCTAGAGCTAGGGTCTTGAAAATTAATCAAGATTTTATGAAAACTCTTTGATATGGTTGAGAATTAAATACCATTTATGGAAGGTGTGTCCATTAACAAACCTCCACTCTTTTGTGGCATGAACTATCCCTTTTGGAAGTTTGAATGAAATTGTTTTGATGGAATATGTTAATAGAGGCATTTGGAATGCGGTGATAAATGGTTATACAATTCCAACCCAAGTTGTGGAAGGCAAAACTATAGAGAAACCCTATGAATCATGGTTTGTTGATGAAATTAGAAGAGCTGAATATGAATTTAAAGCCATGAATATCATTCACTTGTCCTTAAATTGTGATGAATTTTTCAGGGTGTTGGCATGTACTATGACGAAGGAGATGTGGGATCTAATACAAGTGACTCATGAAGGTACTTCAGAAGTTAGAAGAGCAAGGAAGAATTCTCTCATTCATGAGTATGGGACATTCCAAATGCAACAAGGAGAAACAATTGAAGATTCTCAAAAGAGGTTCACTCACATAGTAAATCATCTTAAGGGCCTTGGAAAAGTGTTTGAGAAAGAAGAGCTAGATGTAAAGATAATAAAGTCCTTCAATAGAACATGGAAACTAAAGGTCACGACAATCTCTGAGTCCAAAGATCTTACCTCCATCACACATGTAGAGCTATTTTGAAAATTAAAAGAGTATGCAATGGACATGACTAGGATGGATGAAGAGGAGGCTAAGGAGAAGAAAAGTAGAGGCTTAGTACTAAAATCCCCAATACCATCTACTGATAAGAGTGATGAAGAAAGTGTAGAAGGTTCTAAGAGTAAGAATCTAACATTGATTGTTAGAAAGTTCAAGAAGTTTTTGGAGAACAAGAATCCCAAAGGAAGATCCTTTCAGCACAATAAGAACTTTAAGAAGAATGACTTGACCTTCTCTAATTTTATTAGTTTCGAGTGTGGCAAATTGAGCCACATAAAATTTGAATGCTCCATCTTTCTAAATAAAAAAGGAGGAGAAAAAAAGACAAAAGGTCATAACAAGAAGAAAAAGGCTTACATAGCGTGGGAAGAGAATGCTTCTAGCACCTCAAGTGATTCAAGCAATGAAGAAGAGACAAATCTGTCTTATGGCGGATGATGAAGTTGAAAGCGCTATAAGTTCTTCTGATTTCAAAACTAAACTTGATGAAAACTATGATCAACTTTTAGATGCCTTGAATGAGATGCATGAAGAGGCTCAAAAGTTATCTCAAGCCAACAACTCTCTCAAGGGAAATTTGAGATGACATGTGGATAATATAGTAAGTTGTCAAAAAGAGTTATCTAGTTTGAAATTGAAAAATGAGGAACTTGAAAAGGTACTAGGAAACTCTTCTTGCAATGACAAAACTATCTCCACATCTTCTCACTCCTAATGTGAAATGTGAAAGGAACTTACATAGAAAAAATAAATATTTGTTAAAACCCTTGTCCAAATTCACAATGGGAAGATATAATCTAGATTCACTTCTTGCACAAAAAAATGCATGTTTAACAAAGTAGGAATTGACTATACAATTGACAAGAAACAAAAGTCTTTTAGAAATTTCTTCAACTTTGTCGAAGCGTCTAGCACCCATTTCACAACATATCACTATTGTATGCATAAGGGTCATTCATCTAAAAATTGTGTGATTAGGAGATATGGAGTTCCAAATGGGAGATATAGATAGAACCCTAAAGGAACTATAAAGGCTATTAACCAAAAAGGACCCATAATCTCCTAGGTACCTAAATCTACCCTCTAAATTGTTTTGAAGGTATTCCTTGAAGCCAATGAGCTTATGTGGTATTTGGATAATGGTTGTTCAAGGCATATGACGGTAGACAAGAGCAAAATTGTCTCTTTGAAAGCAAAGGAGGAAGGCTATGTAACCTATGGAGACAACAACAAAGGTATATAGAGTTTTCAATAAGAATTCATTAGAGATTGAAGTATATGTTTGTGTTGTATTTGATGAATCTATTCTCCAAAAGGAGGGAAAGGTGCATGTTTTTTATGATGATGTAAGGAGTCCAAGAAAAAAATTCTCCAAGGAGTGAAGAGGTGGTAAACAATCAACCTCAAAAAGGACCCTCATCATAACACAACTTTTTTCCCAAGGAATAGAGAACACCAAGGAATCTCTCTATTGACAACATCATCGGAGACATAGAAAAGGCAGCAACTACTAGGCACTCTTTAAATTTGTTTTGTGAGCATACTATATTTTTGTCTCAAGTAGAACCCTTGTCTGTAAAGAAGGCACTCAAAGATGAGTTTTGGATAATGTTCATGCATGAGGAGTTGAACCAATTTAAAAAGAATGATGTATGGGAATCAATACCTTATTCTAAAAATATGAACATCATTGGAACTAAATGGGTTTTCAAAAATAAATTGGATGAAAATGGTTTGATCACTAGGAATAAAGTAAGGCTACTAGCCAAGGGCTAGAACCAACAAGAGGGTATAGACTTTGGTGAAACCTATGCACTGGTAGCTAGACTAGAGGTTGTAAGATTGCTACTTTCTTATGCTTGTGTTATGCATTTCAAGTTATACCAAATGGATGTCAAAAGTGCTTGCTTATATAGATACACTGAAGAGGAAGTTTATGTTTCCCAACCTCTGGATTTTGAGGATCATAAAAATTCAAATCATGTATACAAGCTTAAGAAATCTATTTATGGACTTAAAACAAGCACCCAGGAAATGGTATGAGAGGCTTAGCAACTTCCTTCTTGAACAAAATTTTGAGAAAGAAAATTTTGATAAAAACTTCTCTCATTAACAAGTCCTCTTATAGCATTTTACTTGTGCAAGTTTATGTGGATGACATCATTTTTGGTTCCACTAACAAATCTCTTTGTGAAGATTTTGTGCACAAGATGTAGGGGGAGTTTGAAATGTCAATAATGAAGGAGTTAAATTACTTTCTTGGTCTCCAAGTGAAGCAAATGGACCATGGAACATTTCTCCAACAAAAAAATACTGCAAGGAACTTCTCAGGAAGTTTAAGATTGACAAAAGCAAGGATGCTACAACTCATATGGCTATTAATTTCAACCTTAGTGCAGATGAAAAAGGAAATTTTGTTGATCAAGAAAACTATATAGGTATCATTGGTTCCCTACTTTACTTGACTTCAAGTAGACTGAACATTATGTGTAGTGTTTGCGTGTGTGCATGCTATTAATCTAGTCCTAAGGAGTCTCACTTCTCTACTGTATAAAGGATCATGACTAGTGTTTAATGGAATGAAATTTTTTCTTCTTTGCCTTGTGTGCTATGCTTTCATTTATGGTTTTATTCTGATACACACTTTTTGGCTTTGTGATGCCAAAAGAGGGAGAAAGATATGACTAATTTGTGTATATACCTAGATGTTATGCTTTGAATAGATGCTACTAATAAGTTTGTCAAGCATGATGTAGAACAAGTACAAAGCAAAAGGAAAACATCAATACACATCATTTTGGTTTAGCATGACCAAAACCAAAAAGGGGAACATTGTTGAATCAAAGAGATTGAAGTCATGAAGACTAGTCGTAGGATCTTTTGGTTTTAATAATCTTACAATGCCAAACATGTTAGTTAAGATATGGCATTTGTATTGTATGTTTTTAGACTAGACATATTGAGTGTTTTAGACTTAGTTTTATTATCCATGATTAGTGGTAATCAAACATGAGAAGATAAATGTATTGATCTCAAAGTTTCTTAGAAGAAATGAGTATTGATCTCAAAGTTTCTTAGATAAATGTAATCAGTTACCAAATTTAGTAATTAATTACAAAGTGTTAGAAAAAGCATTAGAACTCCGTTCTCTTGAATTATTGGCAAGTTTTATTGAATTAATTGATTACCATGTTTTGTAATTGATTACCTAAGCTAGTTTCACCAAAAGGAAGTCTCAGAGGCTCGAGATAATCGATTACCACATTTAGCAATCAATTAGATTGCATATGGAAACTTTAGGAGCTCTTTGTGTAATGAAATAATCAATTAGCACACTTGATAATCGATTATTGCATAACCATAGAAGCTTGAAAAGCTCTTTGTCGAACGAGATAATCGATTACCCAAGTTCGTAACCAATTATCTATAACAGATTAATAAGCAGCGAAAAACCCCTCAATGCAAGGATAAAAACCATAGGTCATCCATACCAAAGAAATAACTCCACTATAATCAATGAAGATACAAGAGAACCTCCAACAAGTGCACTAAAACATACTACAAATAGTCAAATCAAAACAAACTCCTAATTTTTCCCCTCTCAAATAAGTCTCTCTCACTGTATCTCACCCTCTAATCTGACCCCTCTCCACTTAAATAAGTGAGACATACGAGCCTTCTCATTTGTGTCTTTACTCAACATAGGAAGGGAGTCCAACAAATCCAACATTTAGTCTAGGAAACTATTCAAATAAGTTACTCCCCTCCACCAAAGGATCCACCCAAAAATATCAAATATGTTTTCTTACCATTCTCCACCACCTTCTCAACTGCCTTTGTAAACCAAGCTAGTTTTGCCTCTTTATCCCTATCATTTTACTCTTCTAAAATTTTCTTCTATATCCTAAATTATTTTTAAGTTTGAGTCCAAATAAAAAATATATATTAAATTTCCTCAACTTTATTCAAGTTAATTACTTAAGTTTTTTTTATCACAATTTTAACTATGATTGTGCTATTTTTTTTAACTTCAAATTAAACTTTAATGAAACAAAAAAAAAAGTGAATAAATTAAGAAGATTTTAAATATCTTGGAAATATTTTTTTTTATAAACAAATGAAATTGTATTAGAAGACCCATGTATGCATAAGTGCAAATGATAGGAACAAAAACCTCTTGGAGGTAAAATGTAATTTAAAAATTTTTTATATAAAAATAATTTAAATAACGTTAAAGAATATAATTTCTCATTCTAGTCATGTCAAATCATGTGTTATGTAGGATTATTTTCTAATTAGAATTAGATTTTTACTTCAACAATTGCTTAATAAAAATTTGGCTAAATTATATTTTTGGTTTCCTAAGTATTATGACGGTTACATCTTGATTTTGTAGGTTCCAATTTTCTCAATTGTCTCATTTTTTCATTTATAATCAAGCATCTTGATCTAATATTCAACAAAGCTAACTTACATGTCAAATTGAGCTTAATATGGTAATTGTTGTGTTGATAACATTTAAGGCAAATTATTGTTTTAATGACAACAATGAAGAACAACAAAGATTTTTTTTTTCATTCTAAATGAATTAATGACTTAAATATTTGATGAGATCGTTATTGAAATACCTAATGATAAATGGAAGAAAACTTAAGAGTTGAAGAATCATATTTGCCCAATCATAACTAGGGATTAAAATTACAATGAAAAACTTAGAATTTTATATTAAAGGTCAAAATAAATTAACAAAATAAAGTTGCAATTTGATTGAAAAAATAATTCTTAATGAACATAAGTTTTGTTTAATTAGAAATTGGCACCTACCTTGGAAGTAGGACTTTAGGTTGATAACATGTGGCACAGTAAAGACTACCATCACATTTTGTTCTCAAACCCTCAAGTTTTTCCCAACTATTATTCACCTAAAAGCTAAATGAGAACCATTGTTAATTGTATTCAATATTGTGAATATATGCAACATTATGATTATAATTCATGTTTAGAACAAAAATTCGTGTCAAACCTTGATGCTGGACGAGTAATTAACGAGGCAAAGTGACACAAGAACTACCACCACCACTTGGCTCTAATTTTGAATAAAACTAAAATAGTAATGCATATATCATTTTCCATTCCATAAGAAACTAGCTAGAAGGATATCAAACGTATTTGTAAATAAGATTAAGATAAAAATGACTAGCTAAGGATCCTTCATTTTAATGCAGGCCTTCTAGTTTCACACTTTGAGGGTTGAGAAACAACAAACATGGAGGTTATTAAGTCCTTTGTCCCTTTGCCATTTCCTCTTTCAATTATATTTTTCAAATTTTGAGGGTTTTGATGGTTTGATTAATTTATACATTTGCTTGAGCGAAAAGAATAGGATTTGTTGAGTTAAGGAAAAGTAGGAAAGGATGAATATTGGATAGTGTGTCTTGTTCTTTATGTTCAAACTTTGGAATTATTCAGCTTATAGGTTATACCATTAAATTGGTTTCATCATTAAGCTTTCAAATAAAATATACATGTTTTATCCTTAAAACTAAACTTTCATCTAATTTTATTAAATATATAGATTGAAGTCATAGGTTGCCACAACCACATTGTTGCAAGCTCCATTGGAGCTTGTAGGCCTAGGATCTTCTTCATCAATGGATTCCTTTGCTTCTTGGAAGATAAATGGCAGCGGAATGGAGAAGGAAGAGAGAGAGGAGAAGCCACTTCAAGGAGAAGATGAGTCTAGAAGAAGCTCACCACCATAGGAGGCCATGGATAAGAGCTTGGAGGAAGAAGGAGATGAATGAAGGGAGAGGGAGAGAAGAGCACGAAATTTTGTGCTCAAAAAGAGCTCTGAAATCTGAAGTTAATATTCAAATGATCAAAGTTGAAAAAAATGCACACACATGACCTCTATTTATAGCCTAAGTGTCACACAAAATTGGAGGGAAATTCAAATTTCACTTGAATTTGAAATTGAATTTGTGAAGCCAAACTTTGGAGCCAAAATTTCACTAATTATGATTAGTGAATTTTAGTTATGGTTCAACCCACTAATCCAAGATCAATTCCAAGATTCTCCACTAAGTGTACTTAGGTGTCATGAGGCATGAAAAGCATGAAGGACATGCACAAAGTGTGACTATATGATGTGACAATGGGGTGTAGTAAGAAAATGCTCACCTCCCCCTCTAAAATTTAATTGGATTGGGCTTCTACCAATTCAATTAAATTTATTTCCAACCACACACATCAAATATCCACTTAGTGCGTGTGAAATTACAAAACTACCCCTAATACAAAAACTAGTCTAGGTGCCCAAAAATACAAGGGCTGAAAAATCCTATATTTCTAGGGTACCCTACCTACATTATGGAGCCCTAAATACAAGGCCCAAAATTAGTGAAACCTTAATCTAATATGTACCAAGATAAGTGGGCTCATACTTAGCCCATGGGTCCGAAATCTACCCTAAGGCTCATGAGAACTCTAGGGCCTTCTCTTGCATTTTTGGCCGAATCTTCTTGGAGTCTTCTATCCAATGCCCTTGGGGGGTAGGATTGCATCACACATGGTGACTTGACTTACGCACCGAATATAACAAATTAAATTAAAAATCAGATAGACCATCAAAAAAATATTTTTAAAAATATATTAAAAAGTATTTGAAGTTACACTTTTAAGATTGTAATCATTAGGTATGGGAAAGATATTAACAACCTTTATTTTTACTTGAATGTGTGTAAAATTATGTAACTTTATAAATGTATGTTTTATCCACTAAAATATAATTTTTATGACCTGTCCAACAATTAAATTGGAAGTTTTTAAAAAGTAGATTAAGTTTATAAAATATCATTTAGTAAAATACTATAATTAATACTTCATCGTATTATTTTATGTTAATAGTTAATATGTTATTTAAAATATAAGTAAATGCCCTTCATTGGGTAGTATAACAACAAATGTTCGATGTGAAGTTTGATATACATAATTATATAGATAATTTCAAATGATTTGAAAGTTAGATTGATTAATTTTTTGTGTTCTACAATAAGTTATTAAGAGATATAAGTGTGTATGTGTGTATATATTTATAGATAGATAGATATACATACATAGGTACATAGATACATAGCTAGATATATGAGAATGGATCAAATGACACTGATATAACAACTTTTATACCAGTTAATAACTTTATATAACATGTGAATTTGATCGATTAAAGTGTCGAATTATAATTATATATTACCATAATTATTTGTGTCAATTTTTATGAAAATTGAACATAAATAAGAAGGTGATCAAACGATTCATATTTTAGTGTATGTAGAGTATCATTCTTCTTAGAGAATGGTGCAAATAACTTCAGTTCACACACAATTGTTAGGAAGGTAAGCAAATATGATGCCACAATCATATATGCCAAGAAAATAAGTTTTTTAGAGAAAAAATTATTGTTATGTTTATGATTTTTCAAAAAGGCTTTTAACTAATGGTAGGCTGGTTTGGAATTAGAATCCCTTTTTGATCATCATATTTCACCATGGTTTAATGTAATCCAAACATGTATTGGAAGTTGAGATTTATATATTATATTCTTCACTCAAATACTTGACATAAAATCCCTTTGGTCTTATCATCATTTGCATAGTTTTGTAACTACATGAGATTTCATCAAACATATAGATTGAAATCTATGTGAATACATGTAAGTATCACTTCAGGTATCAACATAAGACACCGTAATTTTTAACTCAAGTTAGAGTATAAACATATGATTCCTTATTATGTTTATACTTGCATTGTTCTCGGCAAGTGTCAATAGAGACAAAACATTAAAAATAGAGCAAAAATTACTCAACAAAACAAGAAACTATATTAAACCAACAATTCCAAACAAAGAAATTATACAAAGTTTATCTAATCCTAACTACAATAAGTTTATCTAAACATTAAGAAATTACAATACATGTGTTTTGCTTTTTTTTTCGAAAACAATCCTAAAATAATATATATATATATATATATATATATATATATATATATATATATATATATATATATATATATATATGTATATATTCACACATTGAAATTAAAGTATTTTTATTTTTTACACATATTTAATTATTGTTACAAATAAAATCAGGCACATAAATTTATCAAATATGAATTTATCAATTAGTTTATCTTTACCACAATCGTATGGCTTTGGAAGTAACACCTAGGCATCTAGCAATTGTAATTAAGGAGAGAACCATTTTTTTCCATTTTCTAATATCTTATCTAAAGCCCTTGGAGAGTGAAACTAGTGAAGTAGACGGGCTATTCTTCTCCCTCCATTTTCTATATTAAGGCAAAATTGATTATAACTTTGTTGGAGGCCAAATATAAGATTAACTATTGGCATGAGATTGATTTTTCAGGATAGGCAATGATGATATATATATATATATATATATATATATATATATATATATATATATATATATATATATATATATATATATATCACTACTAAAAAAAAGGCTTTCTACATCGGTTCTGAAGGTCTTTCTACATCGGTTATGACCCGTGGTGATTAGTGGGTGTCGTTGAAAAGCCTAAGCCCTTTAACATCGATTGAATGACCGATGTAGAAGGGAAGTTTTTTACATCGGTTGTGAAGGGATGATCGATGTAAAAGGGGAGTGTTTCTACATCGGTTGTTAAGGCAGAACTGATGTAGAAGATGAGTTTTCTACATCGGTTGTGAAGGAAGGACCGATGTAGAAGGGGAGTGTTCCACACCGGTTGTGAAGGGCGGACCGATGTAGAAGGGGAGTGTTTCTACATCGGTTGTGATGTTAGAATCGATGTAGAATGGTGATTGTTTCTACATCGGTTATATTTGAATCGATGTGGAAGGGGACATTTTATTTTTTTGCTAAATTTATGAATGTACCTCCATTTAAGCATTTAAGCATTACTTCGTTCTGGTAATATAATCAATCTTGTTTTTGAATCATACACCATTTTTGTTTTAATTAGAACTACATGAAGGAGGGTAGTCATACTAATATGAATACATGAAAACAGTACAAATCATGCAAATGGAGTCATCCTAACAATAACATTTTCATTTTAATCAGAACTACAGCATTAAGAATTACCTTGCTGGCAATGTTGTTAGAAAGCTAGTCCAAACCCTTGTAAAGACCCTCTCCAGAAGTTGCACAGGTGCTTTGGATATACCTGAAATAAACGAATTCATTGAATGAAAAATAGTTTCTCATAAATGCAAGTCCCTAAACAAATATTTGATTGGTTAAAGGTCCTTAAAGTTTTATTCCATGAAGGTTTTAGTCCCTGCCGTTAGAGACTTGGAGTGTGCCATTAAGATGATGACTTATGCATATCTTCAATGAAGAAAGGAGATTGAAGACATCCTTGACAATCGAAACATTTGCCACAATTGTAACATTTGACAATGTATGAAGGTACTAAAATGTTTAATAGCAATTAGGCAGCATTCCAGTGAACCAAAAAATAACAATACTTTGACTTCAAATAATATAATGATTAATCAAAGTTATGGTAATAATATATAGGCTCTAGCAGGTAAGTTAAACTTAAACTTTCATAAATTAATAATTCCCTTAAAATATATATTTTTTGCCTTAACTGCGTTCAACTTAAAAAATTAATCATTTCAGTAAATTAAGAAAATAACATTTTTTTATGCACTTCAGTTTTTTTGAAAAAATTTAATGAAAGTTCACTCAGCACGCGTGGTGGTCGAAGAAAATCTAAATCCCTGCTTATGAAGATACAGAGATGTTCACATGCAAAACTTGAAAAGAACATTGAATTCAAACCATTTTTTTCTGTTATAGAACAAGAGTATTTTTGGCTGGAGACAACTTTATTTGATTATGATAGAAATATTGAGTAATAGAATTTTCCCAAAAATTAAAATGTAACTACATAATATAAACTAAATTTTCCATAAATTTATTTTAAAACATATAATAAAAACATCCTTTGTTAAAAACAAACAAGACATTTGAGTTAAACCATGTTTTCACTAGAAAAATAACTAATTTTCCTTTGAACAAACAAAACAGAACAAAATATAAAAACTGGTAACACTGTATATTAGAAAAATAAAATTTAAAGGTATATCATTGAGTGAGATTGCTGACAAGAAGGAAGTGGGTACTGGCCAGCATGACAGGAAAGTGATATAGTTCATCCATCTGCATACAAAAACTGATATTTAAAAAAAATAAAAAATAGTAATAATACTTGGAACTCATTAATACTTGGGAGCCAATGGCAAAACAATGTGTCTATCATACGAGGATTCTAATCATATGTTGCCAACTCAACAACTTTCTAAATCTCATTAGGCAAAGAGCATAGCGCAAAACTCGCTGTATCTACCGAGATCATAACAAATTAACTATAATGTATGAAGCTTAGGTTTGGTACTTGTCTAACATGCACATATAGAATTATAGAAAGGTTAGGAATTATAATCCATAGGCTTAAAAAAACCTTTTCTTAAAGTAAAATATATTTTTTTTTACGTGAAGTATTTAAAGTTTTTTATTTTAGTTCATACTTTTAAGTAACAATATTAATTAATGTAGTAATAATATTGATAATTTATTAACTTGTTATGTCATAAAAAATTTAACAAATAATCATGTATAATTTTTTAATAAATTATATTTTTAAATTTCTTGTCAAATAATTTAATGTTATCAATTCAATAGATGGCTGTCCAATCAAATTATATTTTTTTAAATATGGCTTATTAAAATAAATTACGGGTGATTTTTTTATTATTGTTTTATGACATGATAAGTTAATATGCTCCTAGCTCATCCTCATTGGTTTGATGTTTATTCTACTGACCTGTTTCAAATATTGTTTGCAAGTATCCTAAGTAAAATTGTTATCCCTAACCATTTTTTCATCTATCAATTCCACTAAAAACTTACGTGACATTGAAAAATCAATTTTTTTATAAAAAAATCTGACATAACACTAAAAAACTCTTGTCAAACTAGAGTTTTCCTACATAATTCTCAATATATTATAACATATCTAAAATAACAAGACCAGACAACACTGAAGCGTCAATATTCAAAATTTACAAATGCATCAATAGATTAAAACTATCAGGTAAGACTTAATACCTGAAGGAATAGAGTGGTCAATTTTAGA
Organism: Glycine max; assembly: GCF_000004515.6. Lineage (NCBI taxonomy): Eukaryota > Viridiplantae > Streptophyta > Magnoliopsida > Fabales > Fabaceae > Glycine > Glycine max. The sequence goes on from NC_038241.2 coordinate 23,964,515, forward strand.
CACTCAAACTTCAAAATTTCCAAAGAGGAACAATTGCTGAACAGAGAATTTAAGACATTATCATAACTGATATGAGATGGATAAAAACCAACAAACATTTATTGGAGAGTCAACCATACCTTAAATTAAGAAAGCATAGGTTGAGACAAGTAACATCAACCTCTTTCAAATTTGCCGAGAGCGAAAGGTTTAAAAATAACAAATGAAAACAATTTGCTAAGAGTGGACAATTAATGAATGCAGAAGACTTCATATACTCAGTCAGGAAAACCCACAACCAGAAAACCTCATATACTCAGTAGCCTTAATTATCAATTTACCAGAAAACTCCAATTTATAGTTTCTTACACAAATCATTGAAAACAGAAAACAAAGTGACATTTCTGTAATTATTTATGAGAATAGGAAATGAAGATAATAAAGGTTTTCTCAAACCATATAGGACTCAATATTTTAATTTCCAATATAGTCTATAATGAGCAAGAAAACATCCATATATCCCAACCAGCTAAGTCATTCACCACTCCCACTAGCCTATATTGAGCAAGAAAATTGAATTAAATAATATTATTTACTATGATTTTGCTTCCAGTACATTAAATATGGACTGAGAAATAAATATCGATAAGAATACTACTAAATAAAAATATTCAAAGGGCGTATATGAAATTTTTTGAACTTATAATCATTTTATACTTTAATTTCTTAGGAGTATATTCTCTCTTCAGATCCGTTAACTAAATTGATATTTTTTCTAGAAACACTTAGAAAAATTCCAGAAACACTTATATTTCATCAAAACAATTAAGAAAAATTCATAAACAATGCTATACTTTCTTTAATATTCGAAATTTTTTCTTCAAACTTGTTGATCAAAATTTTGTTTTAATTAAAAAATAGAGAATAGAAACAAGATAATCAAGATCTTTAAAAAAATGGGACAATAGACATACACAAAAAGGATTGAACAAGAATACCTCAAGAAGTCCTGTGATGTTATGATATCTCTCTTTATGATCTGTTACATGAAGGCAACTAGAGATTAATCCAAGAGAAACTGCAGCAGACCATTGGCGGTGTTCATGCTCATGTTGGAACAACCATTCCAAAAGGAACTTTGAAGCAGCAGACTTAACCATGTGAACAGATGGAGGCAAAACCTGAAAATAGTAAGGCCAGACAAGGTAACAATCAAATGTTATTATGCTAATTACACAAGATACATTACTAACCAAATTATTAGAGAATTGACTCACTAATTGGTTGATGTTTTAATTGAACATAGCCCAAAATGACAGTGTTTATCTTTCATTGTGAATCTTTATTAGTACTTCCTTCATGACCAAATGCCTAATATCGCCAAGTTCAATTTAACTAATACTAAATAAACCAGCCATTTATATACTTATAATTCCTTTAAATGATATAGTCCCCTAAATTTTGGAGGATATAAATTTGAAGTGACATAGAGCATGCATTTCTTATAATAACAATAGCAAAAATCAATTAAAAAGTATCTCATACCTCTGGCCTTGCAAACCTTCTCCAGAGTAAGCATCAATATATGAGGTGCACAAGAAGATATGTTGTTGTCCTCTGCAGGTGTGAAGGATCATCAAGATCGACATTATTCGTTGATGAATGCGGTAATTAAATATCAAATAATTTAACAACGAAAATAAATTTTATATGATTGGTAACTTATACAATATTTTTCTCTTGCTTCATATATATGGTCTAATAGAAATAAACAGTCATGAGACATATCTTGAGTCTTGATTCTAGTCCAGGTCAGGGGTGTGAGAATCAGGTTCAAGTTTTGTTGGCTGGATATCCATTACTATGGAGCTACTTCCAATAGAACCGGGTTTTTCTTTCCACACGCAAATTCCTTTATAAAGTAAAGGATTGTTAGCATTCCTAACTAATGTAAGAAGAATGTATAGTTTGGAAAATGTACAAAGGATAAAAAACTAGGAATGCATTGCAGTACTGAATTTGAAACAAGTAACATTTATTCAAGTTCATCCATAGTTGGTTTTCCCTTGGAATCACTAGACAAATCCTGCACAAAAAACCTACCAAGCAAAGAAATTTGCACAATAATGTAGCTAAAAAACCAATACCAAGTACTAACACATCTCACTTCTAATGCCTCAGCCCTCAAGTCAACTGTACCTCAAATTTAAAATCAGCGGTCAAGACTAGGTCCTGTAAGATTATGACACACATAACGTAGTGCAACAGATTGAACTAGCTACTGGTTGAAGTTCATCAAGCCGATGCCATACTATTTCCTACAGGTAACACAATTTCTCAGTATTAATGTTGAAAGTTCTCAGCCACAACACACTCAATTGGAGGTGCAAGGAACAAACAATAAAGACTAAATACATATCCAAAATTCAGAGTAATAAAGATTCAAATTATTGGCAACTTTTTTTCTTTTGGTTTCTCTGTTTTTGGAAATTGACTTATCATCCCAGGATTGTACTTTTACATTCTACTCTAAACAAATTTCTTATTTAATCCTATACTAAACTACTATATAAGAAATTATTAAAGATAAGTCTAAGTACATAGGATCATAAGAAACTTAATAAATTATAATAAAGAAATATAAAGAATCACATACACTAATCTCCTTTTTGGTAAGAGGAGCAAGTGTTGTATCATTTTTCACTCCAGTAATAAAAATAAAAGCATCTGTAGTACGTGCAACTGAATCACACAACACACATGTTTAGATGCATCCCCTGTCTAAATTGAACATTTAGATGCATATTCAAAATTCATGAGACACCACACATGTTTTGGCTTATTTGTACATTAAAGGGCAGTTATAAAGAATATAAAAACATTAAAGGGTGGGCAAACTCATTTGGAGAAAATAAACCTTAAACAGAGACAAAAAGAATTGTGCACTTGTACTTACATCAAAGAGTATTGCATGCTAGGAGGTATGTTGTCCAGCATTTTTTTGTTACTTAGAAGCTACTTTTACATCAGAACTCCTTTTATTTCCTTTTCCCAAACACATGTTGACATTGGGATAAATAAGCAAAACAGGCTGAAAGGCATCTGCGAGGCAAAGATTTAAAAAAAAAGAATTACCCGCTCAGAAGTTCAGCATAGAAATTAATAGATTATTAAATCTGCTATAAATAATTCAAATTGTACACATAAGTAGTATAACATTTTACAAATTTTAAAATTGATTTTTTTTAGTGTTGAACTTAAAAATAGAAAGAAAAAAAACTAATATCTAGTGGTAAACTCTCGAGCATTGCATAATAATTTCATTACAAAATCCTTAGAATAATCTGCTGAAGCAAACATTAAGAAGTGAAGCATGTGAATTATGAATAACATGGATTTTTATAAAGCTCCTTCAAATATTAAGCGTTAATTTTGTTGCAATATCACCTAGTACCGAATCAGCCAAATATTATCCTGTAGTACACACATAACAAATTCCAGGTTTGTTGGTTTACCTTAAAATACTTTTCATCTGTCAAAGGGGTAGAAAATTAATTCAAAGAAGCAAAATGCTTAAGATGCAAAGAAGAAATTGATATGCATCATAAATCAATTTAAGACATATCTCTGCAAACATGACTCAGATCAACCACTTATTCTATAACAAGAAGATTTAGGAAGCCAAATAAAATTGAATAGACTAATTTTAACCAACTAGATACAATAGGTTGTCAGTCAGGAAGCCAAATAAAATTGAAATTTTTTTATAAGCAAAGTAATTTATGGATATAAGAATGCTTGCAATGAGAACAAGAGATGCCCAAAACAATACTCAATACAAAAAATGATGCTGCATAATATAAAGCTCAACAACAAGCTAGCCTAAAACAGAACTTCAAGTATACGGAATACCTACATGTGGAAGTTCCCAATCATCAATATCATCATGAGCAGCATCCTTTTTCTTCTTTTCAGAATCATGTTTATTCTGTGCCCAAGCTCTTGATTGTGGCTTCCTGACATGACATCAATAAAAAAAATTAAATAAAATTAAATAAATATGGGAAATATAAACTTGGCTGCGTGATTGAAAAGGAAAGGAAGAAAAAAAGATCGTAGGTCCAAACCCTCTTCCCGCAGAAACAAAAATATCAAACTAATTTGTCAATAAAAAAAACTATAAATACGTTTTTTATTTTGATAGGGAAAGGAAAGTAAAACAACCTCTTTCGATTCCTTCTAGAAGCTTCGCAGGCCTTCCTCTTGATCTTGTCGTCTTTGTTCTCAGAGAACCTTCTACATTTGCACTCCTAAAGCACACCGGCTTTGAGGACCTCCTTCTTAAAGCGGTTGATGATTCTGTCCTCGGGCTCGTCCTCGCCCACCATGATCTGCACATTGAAGTGAAGAATGTTGGAAAGGGAGAGTGCAGGGTATAATATACTCTTAATTGAGGAATCATTATCGATTCCAATTGCACGCGCAGATGCAGATGTTGATGCTGATGTTGTCATGGCAATCGCTCAAGACCGCTACCTCCTTGTCTCCTTCAACCATGCCATCAGCGCAACGATGTCGTTCTTCACCGCGATTTTTGCGTTTTTGATCACATGCAAGAAGGAGACTGGGGTGGTGTTCGGTATCGTTGTGGCGAGCAACAGTGAAGCGGAGAAGACATCACCGCCTCTCTCTCTCTCTCTCTGGCGCGATGGAGACAGCGGAGGCCTTGGTAGGGACGTTAGGGTTGCTGCTGGCTGCATTTGCAAATAAATTAAACCAAAATAAATAAAATAATTAAAGATTCGATCAAAGGAAGTTTTTTTTAAACCGTAGTAGGTAAGTAGACTAACAAGGACGGTCTTTATAAAACCACCTTCGTAACATTAATATCGAAGGCGGTTTTACAAAACCGTCATAGCTGGGTTAAAAAAGTTTGATTTATTTTCAAAAATGCCATCGTATGATTTATTACATCGGTTTTTTATAACTGATGTAGATATGACGACGTGAAAAGATATTTTTCTAGTAGTGTATATATATATATATATATATATGTGTGTGTGTGTGTGTGTGTGTGTGTGTGTGTGTGCGTGTGTGTGTGTGTGTATATATATATATTGATAACATGGAGCACTTCCTTACAATTGGGCGTCCATTGGGATTTACCATGTTTTTTTAATGCACTAGAAGATAGGGCAAAGTTGATTTCTAACTTAGATAAGAATATGGATAGTGCGGCAATGCAGTTAGCCAACCTTTGGACTCACTTTTTTTTTTCCATGCTTTCAATTTTTAGGACGGCCTCACATTATTTGGGGTTGCCTCTATTCCTCAGTCAAATAAGATGAAGCAGAGGAATTTTCCTCTATCAACCATGAAGGTACATTTCTCTAAGTTAAGACACACGTTGAACTTTCTATCTCGATCAAAGATTTCTTGGAGGTATGTGACATGGTTTTTCAATTTTTTTTCTATTTTAGTGACAATGTTATCAATGTAAACCTTAGGGTTCTTACCGATCTTCTCCGTGAAGATTTTTTCCATCAATCATTGATGTGTTTGAAGGTCGAAGGGCAATTGTATTAGTAGTTAGCATTGTCTTCATAGGTCAGATTCAAACAAATCTAACTATACCTAAAGTAAGCGTTCATTATTTGATAGTCAAATACTTCATCGACAAGGTGGTCAATATAAATTTCATATATATATATATTATATGTAATATGATGAACATTATAATATAGAATAGGGATTCACTTAAGTGGAGTGGATCAATTGATCACTAGAAGGGGATTTGAATAGTGACCTTTTTACTGATCTAGCTCTTTTTGCACTAGCATACTAGTTTCTGAATTTCTCTTCAAGCTTCTCAGTTTTATGATTCATAAGACTAGTAGGAGTAACCTATAACAAATCACCAAGTAGACATGTTCATTACTACTTCAAAACCTACTCACACATGATATAGAATCTGTTAACAATAATTTCTAGTTCTCACTTGGTTGCATTAAGTAGGGTTTCTTCTTAGTAATAAACAATTTTGTAAAAAACCCTTGATCAAGGATCAAGTTTAAGTTCAAAGCAAGCTTTTGTAAAATTAGATTTAAGTTCACAACAATAGTAAATAATAAGCAGTAAAGAGAGACAACATTCCAAGGATTTATATTGGTTCACCAGGGATGACAAAATGGGTAAGCTGGCTTGGCCTGACCTAGTCCATCAGGCCAAGCAAGAAACATGGGTTGGGTCGAGTTAGCCCATATTTTATACGTGACTCATTTTTTGAAGTCCAGCCAGGCCCGGTAGACCATCAGGACAATCCATATTGGCCCTCTTTACTTTTTTGTCTTAATTTATTCAAATTGAAAAGAAAAAAATTAAAAAATATCGAGCCAAAATAGGCCTAGTTGAATTTGGGCGTATATTTCTTAAGTCAAGTTTGCCTGATGGGCTAGATCATATAGGCCCAGTTATATTTGCGCAACCATTTATCTTAGCAGGCCAACGGGCCGGCCCAGTCCAGTTTGCCAACTCTAGCCTACATCTAGACCCTACAACTATAGACTTTTCACCAAGACCAAGCACCCTGTGGTATACTTGTTAGAACTAGAGGCATTGGACAATGTCCAACCCCTCAAAATCAATATTTTTAATGATAACAATAATATTAAAAAAAATTGTGGACTGGTGAATTTATTTATGTGTTACAAGAATACATTGTCCAATCTTTGTAAGGTAACATCTTAAGCTTATATTCTGATTTTATCCAAGCATCCATATAACTGGAACTTGTTTTTTATTTAAGGCTGCATTTAGCATCCAATGTGCTAAAAGAAACACGCATCCAAAACATTTGTGAAAACCAGTACCAAAGTACTGAGGGTTTTACGTGTCCAAATAGGAGCTAACTAACTTACACAATTGTTTTATATTAGTTAGTTCACTTCCAAATATGAGCTACTACACTTGTCCTTTTATGAGGTTGATACATGTTCTAAAAACTCATATATTTTAGATAATTGCTTCTCACACCTTGTTGTTGTGAGCAATTATCCTAGTATTGTTTATAGAATTTTTGTTAATAATTATTTTTTGTAAATAAATTGTATAAAATCATTTCAGAAACTAAAAAGATAGTTTTTAATATTTTTGTGATAAATTTTGATGTTACAAGGGAAAAATTTAGGCTTAAAGGAATGATATGATGTAGACTTGATCTCAACACAATGAAATGAGTTTTTGCGACAACAAAAGAGGACCAATGATCAAGTGAAGATTGTGAAGATTTGCCACAGTGAAGCTACGCATCGCCACAACGAATATGAAAACTGAAGAACATGAGTTTAATAGAAACTCATCACAATGAATCATTATCTTGCCATAACAAGCATAGGTCAGAAGCATGAAGATTCAAGTGAAGAAGTCCTTTATAACTGTTGCAATTTCCTTGTACCGACATGTGCCCTCGCTATAGCAAAACTCCCACATGGAAAGAAAATAATGTAATTTCAGCTCTCTATATAAGAACTTGAAACATCTTAGTTTACAAACTTTGGTTCATTTTTCAGTTTCAAAAATAGAAACTCAAAATTACTCAAAATTCTTCTTCTCTCTCCCTCTCTCTTTTCTTCATTTGTGATTCATATTTTGAGGTTCTATTTGGATCAATCATGATCCAAATGAGCCAAATTTCTAGTTGTTGAGTGAAAGAAGTTGAATTGAAGTATGCAAATCTTTGTTTTCTGGTCAATTCTCTTAGTTATGTGATCCTATTTCAATTCTATGCTCAGGAGTGATCAACCTAGCTTTTAGGCATTTGGATTGTGTGGAAATAAGTTCATCTCCTAGATCTGAACTGAAATTGTAAAAGGATTTGGTTTTAGGGATGAAATAATGTATTTGCATTGTAGAGATTCATTGTTCATGTTTTGAGTTTTAGGTTAAATCACCTAAGGAATTAGGGATTTGATTTAGAACTAAAGGATTAATCATCTAAGGAATTAGGATTAATCATTTGAGTTGAATATTGGTTGCATTGAATTGAGAGATTGATTAGGATCGAATTACATATGTAGAATTCTATGAATTTCATCTCATCAATGTTTTTCTACTTTTGAATTTGTTTTTTCTCCAAAAATTCTTTCAAAAACCATAAACAATTTTGTTTTGCTACAACAAAATCCTTTCTTAAAAAAACAAAATGTTAAGACATTTGCCAAAACAAATTAACACAATGTCGCAACCTACCCTACGATGGGAGTGCGGGTGAGAAGCCAAAGGAGCGTCTTCCAAAAAGGAAAACATGCGGGAGTCACCACCAACGTTTATTCGAGGAAACGTCGAAAAAAACCAATAAGAGGTCTGTGAATTTTGAAAATAAGGGTTCTGGAGTTGTTTGCACGGGAAAGGTATTAGCATCCCACGTGCCCGTCACAAGGGACGACAACCATTGATCAAGTGTGCATAACGTGACTTCAAAATTATTTTCTTTTCCCTTTTTATATTTTTTTATTTTTTTGGGGTCAACAAGGGTGTTGCCCTTGCTCCTACGTATCCTCAAGTGCGATGAGGAATTCATACCTACGTAGTTCTTTAAGTCTGAATGTTTGTGTGTTAAATTGGTTGTTTTATGTTTTTGAAAGATTCATTTAAATTGGGAGCAAAAAGTCGTTTAAGGCATGGAACCTTGAAACGATCTTTTAAACTTGAAAAGTGGAGAGAATCGTTAAGGCGTTGAACCTTGAAACGATGTTTTAAACTTTGAAAAGTAAAGAGAAACATTAAGGCGTTGGACCTTGAAATGATCTTTCAAATTTGAAAAGCGGAGAGAGTCGTTAATGCGTTGGACCTTGAAACGATCTCAAGTGATATTTGATAAAAAGAAATTAGTTATGAGTTGGTTTTATCTTGGTTTTGTTTATTAATTTTCAATCTTTTTAAAGACAACTTTACAACACTAGTGATCGGTTAAGATTGAACTTTACAAAGAAAAATGAGATTAGTGATGATAGAAGAACGAGATGAAGATGCACAAAACAACAAAGAGGACCCCTAAGGGTGCATAGATCATATCCAAATCCTTAAAACAAGAACTAACCGGATGACGAATGAAGAACACTGAACGAAGAACGATGTAGAAGTCAATTATGGTCGCAATTCGGTAGCGCCTCGACCTCGTTTTTCTCTTCTTTCTTCTTTTTCTCTCTGATTTCTCTCCAAATTCTCTTAATACTGAATGTCCAACCTCTTCCTTAGCCTCCCTCACTCCTATTTATAGCCAAAAAGGGCACTTGGTGGACTTGCAGCTTGCCCAGGTGAGTTTTTGCTTCACTCTGAAGTAACTTGGCTCGCCCAGGTGAGCTGGTTACTTAAGCCCTAAGCCATTTGGAGGCCCAGGCGAGCCAGAGGCTAGCCTGGGCGAGCCAGGGTTCAGAAAATTTCCTGGAATGACCCTTTTGCCCCTCCCTTTTAGTATCTTTCGCACCCTTGACCAAAATATCGAATGCTATTTCGTCTTGCATGATAACAGGTGTCGAACAGCTCAATTCGGCTAGCGAGAATCAAAATATCCATGAATGATAGTCCCGAACGAAATTAGGGTATGACACACCGCATTGTCGCGAATGCTTCTAAAAACTTCTCATTTTTGATAACTTTACTTGTTGATTTCCCATATGTTACACTAAGTCTCTATTGATATGCTAACTCAATAATCATTATTTCTTACTACAACTAGACTAGGTTCACTTGTCTATCTCAAGAGTACAACAATGTCCCTTCCATGATTGAAATGCTAATCATTAGAATTTTGAGTTCATCAACAACTAAGCAGAAAGAATATTCTCTGTAAGACTATTATTGAACAAGAAGTGGAGCAAAAAACCACATCTTGATTGTACTATTGTCTCCATCCTTTCTCCTTTGCAAGTTGACATGTGGCATCTCCGAGAGTTATATGACAACAAATTTCTTCATTGAAGGCTCTGATCCCACATCGGATACATTAATTGTGAAGCCTATATAAATAAGATCAAAGCACTAAAATAAAAAACAAAGCTATCATTATTTACAAGTGTTGTTATTCTGTTGAAGTGATTGGACAATCTAAACACTGAGTGAAAAGAGCTAACCTTTACTTTGCAAAGTTATTCTGTGTATTCGTACTTATTGTACACTCTTGAGAGCTTTGAATATTGTTAATTTAAACTTTTACTTCGAAAATCATGAGTGGCTTAGTGACCAAAGAATACTTAGGTGTTCTTAATCTCAGGGGGAGATTAATGTGTGCCATAAGTGGCTTAGAGAATACTTGTTGTAGCTAGAAGTGGCAAGGTAAAAACTTATTTGTAATCTATGTGTGATTTTTTTTTTGTCTTAATCCTCTGGTTCATCAAGGGAAAGGGAACCTGACTAATTCAAAGTTCTGTTGGGAGGTAAGTAAAACCTGACCAAGAATTATTTCAGTCAAGAATCAAACTCTGATATTACCCAAATGATTCAACCTTGATTTCATCACATTAACCCATTTATGCCCAATCACTGGGTTAATTTGTGTGTGATTAGTGGAACCCTTCAAGGATTTGAAGGAAAACTGCACATAGCTCAAGAGTTAAGAGAACCAGTGTAAACCTTATGTTCTTACTCTAGCTTCTATTATAACTTATTTTATCTTAAGTTACTTCGTTCACACTAATGATTGCTTTTGATGGTAGAATCTATGTCATGGAAAAGCTTCCATTATAGGCTTATGCTTCACACATGTGTTATGCTTTTGAATATGCCTTGTCTTAATAAGAACACTTAAAGCAATCATTAGTATCTAAGTTCAGTAACTTTGGTTTTGCTTCATAGTGATTTGTCTTCATTAAAATGTATAGTTCTTGGAGGGACTTTATGTCTCAATATTAAGTGTGTTAATGCCTTGCTTTTCTTTCTCCCTTCAATTTTTATCTTCTGCATTGTTTTGTTTTTAATGTCATTTGAAAAAATAACAAAATAGGGTAGGGATGTTGTAACAACCCACCATCGTTACATGGAACTAGAAACTTTCTCAAGCGAAAGACTTTATTTTAATTCATTTAAAACTCTTCCATTAATTTAATTATGAAAATACTTGTAAACTTTTTTCGTTTCAAAGGCCAAAAGCTAAAATGCATGATAACAAGATAAAAACATCATGTGCTATATCTACATCACTGAAAATACCATGTGCCTTATGGCACTCCAACATAAACAAGATCTTATACAACATCAAAGAACCTCTATAAAGATAAGCCACATAGCCTCTGAGATGTCAACACTATAATGATGCTAAAAGAAAACAAAAGATATAACCATTTTGATTTTTGGTGATGCAATTCTACCCCCCCAAGGGCATTGGATAAAAGACTCCAAGAAGATTGGGCCAGAGATGTAAGAGAAGGCCTTAAGGTTCTCATGAGCCTTAGGGTAGATTTTGGACCCATGGGCTAAGTATGAGCTCACTTATCTTTGTACATATTAGATTAGGATTTCATTATTTTTGGGCCTTGTATTTAGGGCTCCATAATGTAGGTAGGGTACCCTAGAAATGTAGGATTTTTCAGCCCTTGTATTTTAGGGCACCTAGACTAGTTTTTGTATTAGGGGTAGTTTTGTAATTTCACATGCATTAAGTGAATATTTGATGTGTGTGTTGAGAAATAAATTTAATTGAATTGGGAGAAGCTCAATCCAATTAAATTTTAGAGGGGGAGGTGAGCATTTGCTTGCTATACCTCATTGTCACATCATATAGTCACATTTTGTGCATGTCCTTCATGTTTTACATGCCTCATGACACCTAAGCACACTTAGTGGAGAATCTTGGACTTGATCTTGGATTAGTGGGCTGAACCATAGCTAAAATTCACTAATCATAATTAGTGAAATTTTGGCTCCAAAAATTGGCTCCACAAATTCAATTTCAAATTCAAGTGAAATTTGAATAGAAATTCAAATTTCCCTCCAATTTTGTGTGACACTTAGGCTATAAATAGAGGTCATGTGTGTGCATTTTTTCAACTTTGATCATTTGAGAATTACACTTCAAAGTTTAGACCTCATTTGGGGCACAAAATTTCGTGCTCCTTCTCTTCCTATCCCTCCACTCATCTTCTCTTTCCTTCAAGCTCTTATCCATGGCTTCCTATGGTGGTGAGCTTCTTCTTGACTCATCTTCTCCTTGAAGTGGCATCTCCAATCATCTTTCTTCCTTCTCCATTCCACTGCCATTAAACTTCAAGAAGCAAAGAACTCCATTGATGAAGAAGATCCAAGGCCTACAAGCTCCAATGGAGCTACATCAGTTGGGGGCCTTCGTGAGTTCCATCCGTGGGAGCTACATTGTCTGGATCTACTCAGTGTAGATTATTGGAAATAACTTTGTAAATCAGACTCAGAATTGTTACCAAACCAAGGTGCAAATTATTGGAAGAAAGAGGTGCATGGATGACACTGTCTATATCTTCTAGTCTAGTCCTCTATGCTAATATATGTCTTCTATCCAATGAAGCGTCAAATTGTGTCTAGCAATGTATCATCCAGTTTGTTTAGTTAGTTGTTAGATGGTTCAGATAAAAAATTCTATTTGTAACCATTTTCTATTTCAGTTTGTTATACTCCTGTATAAAAGAGCTAATTAGAAAGACTTAAGTGCGACGAGAGTGTTAAACCCACACATTGTAATTTCATTGTTATGATCTTCAATAACATCAATACTCTTTCTCACATGTTACGATTATTTGTTTTCTTCTTCCCTAATCTGAATTCATCTTTATCAGTCTTAAACCCAACAAAATTCTTAAAAACTTCTAGTTTTTTCTCTAAACCATACCTAAGTGAAATTCTGATACCAGGGGACAGATGTCGTACCGGATGTCACGACATCACGCTTCAGAACATGCAGATTATATGTGTCCGTATGAACAGATTAAACAAGTAAATAACACAAGAGAATTGTTTACCCAGTTCGGTGCAACCTCACCTACATCTGGGGGCTACCAAGCCAGGGAGGAAATCCACTCTCAATAGTGTTAGTTCAAGGTCTAACAGCCCCTGTTTACAACCTTCTCACCTAACCACTACCCGTGCGATCTCTACCTAAGAGCCACTCTTAGATATGAGAACCTCCGCTCACTCCCTCTCACTCACACTCCCGTGTTTACAATTAAGTCAAAGACACACCAGAGATCAACTCTGAACAAAAGAGATCAACTCTACACACTAGAGATCAACTCTAGACACAAGAGATCAACTCTACACACATAGGTCCAACACTTGATGCTAGGGTACCATCAAGGTGGCTCACAAAAGACTCAAGTCCCAAAAACTCACAAACTAACTCTTCAATCCCGGACTTGGTACAGAACTCGTGCAGCCTCCATGATTATATAGCAATTTGCGTTTCTGGGCTGCAACGGCTTGATGCTGGAGGAGATCTATCTTCTTCTGGAAAATCTGCAGTTAAAGAACTAAAAGATAACTTTTGATCTTTTAGTTTGAATCTTTAATCTTTAATCTTTAATCCCTGAACGAACTCTTCTACTTTGAAATTCGAACTTTAATTATCTTTTAATTCGTTCCTAAAGATAGATCTTCTTATCTCTTGCTAACTGCACAATAATCTGTTAAAGATATAACAGAATTATATGTCCAGTATTATCGGGCCGGATGTCAGGACATCGTATCCGACATCGTGGATCCTGCAGCTTCACTTCTGCACTTGACTTTTATCTTGCATTGCACAGCAACTCCAGTATTCTCGAGCAGGATGTCAGGACATTGTATCCGACATCGTGGATCCTGCAACTTCAATCCTTCATTTGACATTTTATCTTGCCTTGTGCATTGTGCAGCCCGATCTTATTCCTTGACATAACGTTGGACATCATGTGCAGCAACTCCAGCTTTCCTTCATTGTCTAAGTGCTTATGTTTTAACAAAATCTTAGCCAATCTTTTAAAGCTCAGTAGAGCTAAGCACTAACACTAAGTCCACATTTCCCATGACACACTCTTGAGAACTCAATAAAGCATCTAATTAAGTTTGCTCTTCCACTTGTGTTTTGCAACTGTCTTCTCAAGATAATCAATTTTACATTGAAGATGCTTGCAATTTTCACAATTTGAACTAGAAGCAATATTCCTAGATTTACATTTACAAATGGAGTCCTAAATAGATTTTTCTAAATCCGCTTTCTCTTTTCTCAAATTATGGACTTCCTTTTGTAAATTAGTAAATTTCTCAATATGCCATCTAACTTGGCTTTTTAGAGTTTTGTTCACTTTGGTAAGTCTTTGTGCCTCTTGATGTAACTCTTTGAATGCATCAAGTAGATTGTCATAATTTTTGTTAGATTCAAAAGAAGAGCCATTTACATTGCCTTTAGTCGCATCCTCATCAATGTTGGCCATGAGATATAGATTTGCTTCTTCCTCCTCACTTGAGGAACTTGCATCGTTATAATCCTAAGTTGTGTGTGTTTTTCTCTTTTTAATTGGCTTCTTTGACTTTTTATAATCTCCTTGTTGTTTCTTAAGATAGATTGGACAATCCCCTTTTATGCGACCTTGCTTCCCACATTCAAAGCATGTGTAGGTTGTGGAAGTGAAGTCACTTTTCTTAATGTTCTTCTTTCGAAAGTTCCCTTTGTCTCTGTCATACCCTAATTTCGTCCGGGAACCTTCATTTGCTAACATTTGGATTCTTGTCAGCCAAATTGAGCTGCTTAACACCAATTGTCATGCAATCTGTAGGGTTTTGTGACGTTTCGGAATGAAATGTGCAAGATATTCAAAAGAAGGACAAAATGGTCACTTTTGGGACATTTTTCAGCCCCTGGGCCCACTAGAAGACTTAGGAGTGAAGAAACCAGCTCGCCTAGGCGAGCTCAACTCACCTGGGCGAGCAAGGTTTCTTCAGAATTAAGTCACAACTCGCCTGGGCGAGCTACCTTTAGCCCAAATGCTTTGTTTTTCTATAAATAGGCATGGGAAGGCTGAAGTAAAGGGTCCCTGAAGTCCAAAGGTCCAGAAAGAAGAGAAAAGAGGAAGAAAGAAGAGAAAACAAGGACGAAACGCTTCCGAATCGCATCCATGATCGATTCCTACACCGTTCATTGTTCGTTCTTCGGCCATTCTTCGTCGTTCTTCATCGTTCTTCCTTCTTCATCTGGTTAGTGTTTGATTTTAAGGATTTGAACTTGATTTATGAACCCTTAGGGGTTCCCCTTTATTATTTGTGCATCTTCATCTCCTTCTTCGATCATCGGTGATCTTTTTCTTTGTTCAAAGCAAGTTTCGAAAGACCATTCATATCGTAATCTCGTTTAATCACCATTAAAATTAGACCGAGTTTGTGTTGTAATCCCACTTAATCACTGTTTAAATAAGTTTCGACCGTCGTTTGTGTCGTAAACTCTTTTCATCAATGTAAAATAAGTTTTAACCTGTCATTAGCGTCGCAAGTTATCTCAAAAAAAGGATTGAAGATTAATGAGCCAAAACCAAATAAAACCAACTCATAAACTTCTTCATTTCATAAAAAAAATCAAGAGATCGTTCAAAGGTCCAACACCTTAACAATTCTCGCCTTTTAAACTTAAGAAGATCGTTTCAAGGTCCAACGTCTAAATGACTCTTTCTCCTCTTTTTAAAAATCAAGAGATCAATTCAAGGTCCAACGCCTTAATGATTCTCTCCTTTCAAAAATAAAAAGATCGTTTCTAGGTCCAACGCCTTAAACAACTTTTGCTCAGTTAAAATCAATCTTTCAAAAAAGATAAAAAAATAATTTAACCAACGTTCAATTCTTAAAGAACTACGTAGGTCTGATATCCTCATCGCACTCGAGGATACGTAGGAGCGAGGGAAACACCCTTGTCGACCCCAAAAAAAGTAAAAAATATAAAAAAGGGAAAAAGATAAAAAAAAAGGGAAAATAAAATAAATAGCGAAGTCATGATTTGCACACTTGATTAGAGATTGCCGTCCCTTGTGACGGGCACGTGGGATGCTAATACCTTCCCCGTGCATAAACAACTCCCGAACCTTCATTTTCAAAATATGCAAACCCTTGACCTTTTCCATTTTGATTTTTCCGACATTTTCCCCAAATAAACGTTGGTGGCGACTCCACACATTTTCCTTCAATGGAAGATGCACCCTTGGCCCATCATCGAGTCTCGCATCGCGCCCCCGCCGAAGGGCAGGTTCGACAATCTCTTTCTTTCTTCTTCATGAACTTGGAGAACTTCTTAACAACCAATTTTAGATTTTCATTTTCTGAGCTTTCGGAATGGTCTTCATCACTTACTTCACATTGTAAAGTGCTTGTTTTTAAGGCTAATCCCTTCTTCTTCTTGTCAACTTCTTCTTCATCTTTCAGTCTCCCAAGATCTAACTCATAGTCCCTTAGGTTGCCAAAAAGTGTAGTTACATTCATGGTTGTTAAATCCTTCAATTCTGATATAGTTTTACTTTTAGGTTGACAAGTCCCATTGAGACTTTTCAAAACTTTTACATTGAGCTCTTCTCTTTCAAAATGAAAAAAGATGATGGCCCTTAATAAAATTGGTTTTCAAAAACACGATGTACTTTTAAAAATAGAGTTGTGGCAAAAATCTTTTCTATGCGGATCGTAGCTCAAAACAAATATGAATCGAATGTAATCAATACTTAATCAATCCTTCCTTACACATGATCCTTCATTAAATTCCTTTCTTTCACAATCATAAAACTTGAATCTTTAAAACCATGATTTAAACTTGAATGAGTTGATTAAACCTTGAATGAGAGAAGATATGAACAAGAGAAAATGGCACAATCTTTTATCTTGGTTCACTCTCTATTTCTAGAAAAGCTAATCTAGTTATCTAATCCATAACCTAAATTAGATTTTCACTATGCATCAAGAATTCTTAGTAGCAATCATAATCAATCTACAATTCCCACCTCAGAAAAAGAGACTAAGGCATCCAATACTAGGACCCTCTGTGAATATAAGCCTAAGAGAACCCTACTCTTAGCCCAAACTAGAAATCCCTATTCTAGCATGTTTAAGCAATTCACGCATAAACACAAGACGGTGTAAAAATCATACACATGAAAAAACCAAATATGAGAGATACAACCTGACCAATCTTTCCACAAAAACCATGTTGGGTTGAGAAGCCGATCTTCTTCTACTCAAATGACACAACTCACTTTCAAGAAAAGATCTTCCAAATCAAAAGATTAAGAAGTTGTGAGTTACCATAAATCTTTTTTCTTCTCTTCTCTTATTCACCAATGACAACATGAAATCTTGCTCATTCTAAGGTAAGAGTAATTTTCAAGATGTATTGAGTATTCTCTCATGATCTCTTGATGTGTAGATGTGAACACAAGCTAGTTATTTATAGAGAAAATAGTTATAACTGCCTGTAATCGATTACATCTATAAGGTAATCAATTATTTCAATGAAGTAATTGATTAGATTATTCAAGTAATCGATTAAAGTGTTCATCCAACATTTGGAAAACAACTTAAGAACAATGTAATTGATTAGATGACCTAAGTAATCGATTAAAGTGTTCTTTGTTCACCTCTGAACAACTTGAACGAGAGAGAAGTAGTCGATTAATCCAGTTGGTAATCGATTAAAGCAGAGACTACTGAAAAATCAGTCATTGTCTCAAACAACAGTGTAATCGATTAAAATACTATCTTAATTGATTAAACCAATATGAGACTTAACTATTTAAGCTTCAGACAGCTTATTGTAATTGATTACGGCAACTCTATAATCGATTAAAACAGAGAGTTTTTGCCTCTGAAGAAATTTTTCTAACTTAGAAAATTTTCTTCACTCTCATTATGATGATGCATAATGCAACACAAATATCAAATGTACTAAGATGCAACAATAAAGCTAACAACCAATACAAATGTCACTCAAAGGAGTTGGTCATGTAAAAGCCAAAACATCTTCTAAAACTTCTTTAAACTTTTCTTTGAGCTTCAAGCTTTAGCCTTAGGTTGTTCCAAGTTGTTGATTCCCTTATCTCTAACACAAAATTCTTTCCAAGAGCCAACAAATGGCTCAGCACATGTGTAAAATGGTTTTGCACATCTGAAATGCTTTTTCTCGATAACATTCTAAACATTTCATATTCTTGAATGAGAGTTTTCTTTCTTGCCCTCTTTACTTTTGTAGTTCCTTCATGACTTACTTGGAGAAGCAAGATAAAACTCATCAAGGGTTAAAATGGAGGCAAGAATATCTTTAGCTCTAACATTATATTGAGCATGTCTACTTTCTTTCGGTGTACATGAATTAAAGTATTTTTCTACCTCTTTTCCATCAACAACAACCTTAGGAATATGAGGACCATTTACAACTACATCTCCTACTCCCCTATCAACGGAATCAAGAAAAACTCTCATGCGTACTTTCCCAAATGAATAGTTTTCTCTAGTAAAAAGTGGGGGATGGTTAATAGAAGCACCTTCACAAAGGTTTGATAACTTCCAATCATTATAAAGGATCCTTTTCAAAAATGGTTTGAAGGACTATCAAAACAAGTTCTATTCACCAATTGTTAGAAATAATGGCACATGGAAATACAAACCAAGAGGGGGTGAATTGGTTTCAAATCAATTTTTGACCCAATTGAATGTTTTTTCACAATTTGCTTCCTTTAATCCAGTTGAATCAAGAGACTAAGGTGCGTTGCAAATACCCTTTGACTTCTTAAACTCAATTAAAGGTTTACACAATGATACAAATCAAATATCAAAACCCAAATCTTAAGAAACTTAAGCAAGATGCAATATAAGAGATGAAAGGTTAGAGAAAAAATGTAGACACAATTATATTGGTTCAATTTCAAAGAAATCTACATCCAGTTGATCCATAGTAACCTTACAAGGATCTTTCCATTATAATATTTGAGTTACAACCAAACTCATATGCACATGCAACCACACATGCAACAACCCTTGAAAACCTATCGAGAAATACAAACCTACACGTAGAAACCTAGTACATGAACACAATTGAGTAACCCACTCAATGCAAACAAAAAATAGTCATAGACTAAGGAAAGATTTCACCTGATTAGTGAAAGATATGAAAGTTGAAAAAATCTTCTTATGCAATATCAACTTCTCTTCATGATCCCATGTAAAGATCCATTGATTCTCTATGTAGAAAGGAGTTTTCAATCAAAGGACCTCAATGAAAAACACAATGAAAATATGAGAGAATGAGTGTCATACATGAGCTCCTTCAAAAAACTTATTTTTATAGCCTCAAAACAAAAATAGTCGATTGTCCCCTAAAGATAGTAAACTAAATTGTTCTTTGCATCACCTGGTTTTCCTAAAGAACAAATACTCTTCATACCCAAATAGTGGATAAAACACTAAGGATAGACAACTGATGCAAAATTGAAACTTAGAGATTTTAAAAAGTAAGTTACAAAAGTTTGAATTCCTAAAGGCTAACAAACATGGATTAATGCCATGCCAATCAATTTAAGCATGTTGAATTACATATCCTAGTCTAGGATGCATGCATGCATGACTTCACACACAATCAAGCATTAAAAGCAATAACAATCATCCTAATCAAGACTAGTGTTTATCATTTACAACTCATCATCAACAATATTGTAGGGTCACATAACTTTTATGACATCTTCATGTTTACAAACTATGTTCTGCACTTTGAGGCTGAACCTCAAACATTTCACGCTAAGCCTTAAGCCCCTTGAAGCTAAAACTCTATTCAACATCGTTGATAATCCTAGGCTTTGTCCTCCCTACACACAACCTTTTTCATTGGCAAAACCGCAAGTCGCATCACTTGGCCCAACTCCTCCACTAGTAATGTTGAGTCATAAGACAAATCAAGCCCCTCAATTATTTTGATTTGATACAAATAAATACTAAGTTCCAAAAGTTATACCTGATATTAGCGATGGGCATGGGAGTAAATCTGCCCCTTCAAACCCGCACTCAAGAAACTCGTTACCCGCGAAGCCCACCTTGTGAAGCCCGCACTACCAGATATGCGGGTAGCCCGCATTCACAAAAAAAAAAGGAGTACGAGGGAGATTGTTGTTGTGCGAACCGTGTTGAGGAGCCAAGGTGGCACATGGTGCAACACAAGGAAAGGAGAAGAGGAGTGAGAGTGCAAAAGAGAGAAGTCAGTGTGACAGCATGTGCCAGTGAAGGAGTCATCGTTGCGCCGACATGGTGACTAGCTTTGGCTATTGGCTGCGCGAGGAAAGGTGAATGCATGGTGGAGGTGGTTGTCTGAGTGGTGAGTGAGTGCACCAAAGGGATTTAGGCTTAGTTTAGTGTTTGTGTGAATTAGAGTTGGGCCTTAGGTTAGGGGTTTTTGTTTTGCTAAAACACCCCCATTTTTTGCTAAACCAAACACCCTATTTTATTTTTTTAATAGGGATTAATTGTGGAGCCCGCCCTACAGGTTATGCGCGTAGCCCGCATTCACCAAAAAAAAGAGGAGTGCGAGGGAGATTGTTGTCATGCGAACCGTGTTGAGGAGCCATGGCGGCACATGGTGCAACACGAGGAAAGGAGAAGAGGAGTGAGAGTGCAAAAGAGAGAAGTCTGTGTGACAGCATGTGCCAGTGAAGGAGTCGTCGTTGCGCCGACATGGTGACTAGCTGTTGGCTGCTAGCTGCACGAGGAAAGGTGAATGCATGGTGGAGGTGGTTGTCTGAGTGGTGAGTGAGTGCACCAAAGGTATTTAGGCTTAGTTTAGCGTTTGTGTGAATTAGAGTTGGGCCTCAGGTTAGGGGTTTTTGTTTTCCTAAAACAACCCCATTTTTTGCTAAATCAAACACCCTATTTTATTTTTTTTAATAGAGAATAAAATACCCGCGGGACCCGTGGGTAAAACTCATTTAACCTGTAGGTTATATGGGGCGGGCTAAAAAGCCTACTTTTTAAACTGGCTCAAAAAATTGGGCTCGTATAGCATATGGGCTGTGGGTAGCCCACAAGCCTGAACCTTTTTGCCCAAGTCTACTTGATATGCTTATAGATGAAAACATTCTATCTGTATTTGATGGATCCAACAATAGCAGACAAACGTTAGTTCGTGAAGCATTAAAGACTAAGTTAATGTTATGATTTCTTGATCCTTTGTGCAAAGAATGTTTGAGCATCCTTCCTAGGATCTATCAAAGTTGCAAAAGTAAGAGAATAATTAATTTTAAACTCTCTCTGCCTAAAAGGCCATCTCACTACTGTGCATACCTGTTCTGATCAAAACTTGACAAGACTAGTAAAGATAATAGAAGAAATATTGCTTAAGAAAGATAAGCAAAGTGCTTTATCAGCTGGACATTGGACGTGCGTTTAATGCTCCCAACAGACATATTTCCTAGACACTACAACAGACACAAATGAAGATCATTTAGAGACAATGGTTACTTGTTAAAGAAGTCTATAAATACCAAAAGAGTTGAAGTTTTGAATACACATATTTTTTAATTGAATATTCCATTCTACCTTCAAGCTCTTTATTCTTGTATATTTCTTAAGTTCTGAAGATCTCCAAATAACTTATAAATCTTGAGAGAAAGAAATAGTGCACTTAACTTGTAATTCCATATATATGACGCTCGTGATTGTCTGTGTGCACCTTTCTTCAAAAAAAATTGTTGATTTGTTTTAGAGGAAAAACTCGCTTGGCAGAAAACAATACATGGGGTAGGAAAATCTTGGGTAACTTTGTGTAAGAGCTAGAAGTGACAGTAAAAAATACTTGTATCTTTGTTGAAAGATGGTGAAACTTGGTGGGTTGCCAAGAACTAGATGTAGTCTTAATGGTAGAAACAAACCAATATAAAACTCCTTATGATGAGAATCCCAAAGCACAGATGATGTGATCCTTATTAGGAGTGGATCGCTTGGTACAGGTCACAGAATTTGGATGATTTGATGCATAAGGCAGTACGGGATTAACAACAGCTTAAGAGAAAAAGTGCAGCCAGAAGGAACTCCTCCAACACTTTCAACCAAAACTGGATCAACAGATCCAAGAAGGAGGGAGGCAACTTGTCCAGAGCTGGAACCAAACATAATTCTGCCTCGTCCAGTGCTAGAACCAGAAACATAAAATGCTTCAAATGCTTGGGTAGAGGACATATTACTTCTGAATGTCCAACCAGGAGGACCATGATCATGAAGGCAGATGGAGAACTCACCAGTGAATATGAAATCAGTGAAGAAGAAGTGGAAAATGAGCTTAAGGAGGAAGCTATGCAGGGTGATATGCTAATGGTGAGAAGGCTATTGGGAAGTCAAATGTAGCCACTAAACAACACCCAAAGAGAAAATATTTTCCACACCAGGTGTACCATTAATAGTAAGCTTTGTTCTTTAATTGTTGATGGAGGAAGTTGTACTAATGTTGCAAGTTCCAGGTTAGTGTCCAAACTGAATTTGGAAACTAAGCCCCATCCTAGGCCATATAGACTTCAGTGGCTTAGTGAAGATGAAGAGGTAAAAGTGACTCAGTAGGTTCAGGAATGTCTCACCATTGAAAGATACAATGATAGGGTGCTATGTGATGTGGTTCCAATGAAGGCGACTTATATACTGTAAAGAAGACCATGACAGTATGACACTAAAGCAGTACATGATGGCTTCACCAACAAGATTTCTTTCTAGCACCATGACCAGAAAATTATTCTTAAACCTCTATCCCCTAGAGAAGTGTGTGATGACCAAATCAGAATGAGAGAAAAGAGAGAACAAGAGAAAGAGAAGAGTGAAGCACCAAAGAGGAATAAGAAAAATAAGAGTGATAAATATGAGAGAAAATTTAATTGTTTAGCAAAGGCGAGTGAAGTGAGGAAAGTACTACTTGCTCGTGATCCATTCTATCTATTGTACTGCAAAGACAATAAAATTTGTGCTGATAATTCTAATAAGTTAACTATTTTTGTTTCTCCTAGTGTTGAGCTTCTATTGCAGGAATTTAAAGATGTTTTTCCCAGAGAGATTCCTCATAGACTGCCACCTTCAAGAGGCATAGAACATCAAATTGACCTCCTTCCAGGAGCTTCACTGCCTAACAGGCCAGCTAGCTTATAGGAGCAATCCATAAGAGACTGAGGAGATTTAGAAGCAAGTGTAAGACCCCATGCAAAAAGGGTGGGTGCATGAAAGCTTGAGCCCGTGTGTTATTCCAGTTATTCTAGTGCCAAAGAAAGACGGAACTTGGAGGATGTGCACAGACTGCAAAGCCATCAACAACATTACGGTAAAGTATAGATATCCCATTCCTAGGTGTCGCAACCTACCCTTCGGTGGGAGGGCGACGCAAGGCTCACGGGTGCGTCTTCCAAGAAAGGAAAATGTGTGGAGTCGCCACCAACGTTTATTTGAGGAAAACGTCGGAAAAACCAGAAAAGTGTGGTCTACGAACTTTAATCGTGAAAGGTTCGGGAGTTGTTTTTACGCACGGGGAAGGTATTAGCACCCCACACGTCCATCATAAAGGACGGCAACCTTTAATCAAGTGTGCAAATATGACTTCAAAATGTTTTATTTTCCCTTTTTCATGTCTTTTTGTGTTTTTATGTTTATGTTTTTAATTTTGGTGTGGTCGACATGGGTGTTTCCCTCACTCCTACGTATCCTCAATTGCGATGAGGAAATCAGACCTACGTAGTTCTTTGAGAACTGAACATTGGTTAAGTTGTTTTTATCTTTTTTTGCAAGATATATTTTGACCGAACAAAAGTCGTTTTAAGGCATTGGACCATTTAAACAATCTTTTGATTTTTGGAAAGGAGAGAAACGTTAAGGCGTTGGATCATTAACGATCTCTTGGTTTTGAAAGGAGAGAAACGTTAAGGCATTGGACCATTAACGATCTCTTGGTTTTTGAAAGGAGAGAAACGTTAAGGCATTGGACCATTAACGATCTCTTGGTTTTTGAAAGGAGAGAAACGTTAAGGCGTTGGACCATTAACGATCTCTTGGGGTGGTCGACAAAAGCGGGGTTTTTGCTCCTACGTATCCTGAATTGCGACGAGGAAATCAGACCTACGTAGTTCTTACAAAAGCGATAAAGTTACGTGTTGATTTTATGCTTTTGAACGGTCCATGTTAACCGATAAAAGCAAAGAGGACCGTTTAAGGCGTTGGACCTTAAAACGGTTTCAAGTGATTTTTGCAAACAAAGCTTGATTTGTGAGTTGATTTTAGCCTTGGTTTCACTTTGGTTATTAGTCAATTAATTCAAGGAAACTTTCAAAGAAAAACGTCCAATTGATTTTTCTTGATTATTTTATTATTATTTTTTTTTCAAGATATTTTGATTATTTTATTTTTATTTTGCTTTTTTTGGTTTAACTGAGGTTATAGCGTGAACGATCGGTTAGATTTTGCTTTAACAGTAATTAAACGACATTACAACACAAATGATCGGTTGAAATTCATTTTATCATTTATTAGGCGAGATAACGGCTTAAATAAACGATTAAAAAGCTCGTTAAAGTGAAAGAAAAGAAAACTGAAAGTAAAAGAAATGAAGATGAAAGCAAACAAAACAAAAAATGAATTGAAAGTCTCGAATTTGAACACTTACTAGTTGAAGAACGAAGAACGAACGAAAAACGGACAAAGAATGGAGAAAAATCTTCACAGATTTGCTCACGGAAACGTCTCGGAAGTGTTACGGAAGCATTTCGACTCGATTTTTCTTCACGGAGACGTGTTTTTTTTACCCAAAATAGCTTAAATGCATAGCCTAGGGGTCATGAACATTTTGAAACAGCCCCCCCCCCCTCCCCTATTTATAGGGAAAAAGGGAGGTGCTTGCCGCCCAAAGACTTCTTAAGATTTCTAAGCGCACCCCAATTACTAAGTTCACCCCCATTTTCGTACTTTACGGAAAAGTTACGGAAGCCTTACGGAAGTGTTTCGGATTTGATTTTCATCTTTTTTTTTCTCTTTCCTTTCACCAATGTTAAGTGAAATATGCTTACCCAAGGTTTTTGGAAATTTTACGAAAGCCACGGAAACCATTTTTCAACAACATGGAGGAGCTTGCCGCCCAGTTGCTTCCTCCTTAAGCAACCCAACTTCCAAAATGTTCCGGGAGGGCCTAGATTTGAATTGCTATTTACACCCCTATCTTGATAAGTTCACCCCCTCCCCCGTTGTGTTTTTGGCTGTTTTCTTTCCGAAATCTCATGAAACTTTACAGATTCCACCGTGATGAGTGTTAAGCCTTCCAAAGCGATCAACAATGGTCCTCGGATGAAATTAAAGTGTAACAGTTTATTTACACACACCCCCCACTTTGTTAAATACACTTTCGTTTTCGTGTTTTTGACCGATTTCTTCCCGAAACATCTCAGAACTTTACGGATTCCACAACAATGGGTGTTAAACATTTTGAAGTGGTCAAACGAAGGTCGCATGCCGACAAACAATGGTCCCAGGACGAAATTAAGGTGTGACACTAGGTTAGACGATATGTTGGATGAATTGCACGGTGCTTGTGTTTTCTCTAAAATTGATTTGAAAAGTGGGTACCATCAAATTAGGACTAGAGAGGGGGATGAATGGAGAACAACTTTCAAAACTAAATATGTGTTGTATGAATGGTTGGTTAGGCCCTTTGGGTTGACCAATGCTCCTAGCACTTTCATGAGATTAATGAACCGTGTGTTAAGGGAATTTCTAGGAAAATTTGTTGTGGTTTATTTTGATGATATCTTGATTTATAGCAAATTCCATGATGAACATCTTGTGCATTTGAGAAGAGTTTTAGAGGCCCTTAGGTGTGAGAGCTTGTATGCTAACATGGATAAATATGTGTTCTATTTGGACCATGTAGTTTTCCTTGGTTTTGTTGTTAGCTCACAGGGAGTACAAGTTGTTCAAGAAAAGGTGAAAGCCATTCAAGAATGGCCAACCCGAAAACTATTGGTGAGGTAAGAAGCTTTCATGGTTTGGCAAGTTTCTACAGAAGATTTGTTAGGGATTTTAGTACTGTGGCAGCACCTCTTACTGAGATTTCCAAGAAAAATATAGGATTTAAATGGGGGGGAAAACAAGAACATGCATTCGCTGCACTCAAAGAAAAATTGATGCATGCACCAATTCTTGCATTAACTAATTTTGGAAAATCCTTTGAAATTGAGTGTGATGCGTCTGGGGTTGGGATAGGGGTTGTTTTAATGCAAGAGGGACATCCCATTGCCTACTTTAGTGAAAAACTAAATGAGGTTGTCCTTAATTATTCCACATATGACAAGGAGTTGTATGCATTGGTAAGGGCATTACAAACTTGGTAGCATTACCTTCTACCCAAACAATTTGGTGATCATGAATCCTTGAAGCATCTCAAGGTACAAAACAAACTGAGCAAGAGACATGCCAGGTGGGTGGAGTTTCTTGAACAATTCCAATATGTGATCAAGCACAAGAAAGGTAAGTCCAATGTAGTTGTTGATGCACTTTCAAGAAGGTATGATTTATTCTCTACTCTTGAAACTAAATTCATTGGGTTTGAGCACATTAAAGAATAGTATGAACATGATCCAGATTTTGCTTCTAAATATTCTTCATGTGTACATACTACTCAAAATGGTTTCTTTCAGCATAACGACTATTTGTTAAAAAAAAGATTATGTGTGCCTAAAGGATCCATAAGAAGATTGCTTGTAAAAGAAGCCCACGAGGGGGGATTAATGGGGCATTTTGGGGTTCAAAAGACTTTAGACATGTTACAGGAGCATTTCTATTGGCCACATATGAAACATGATGTGCATAAGTTTTGTGAACAATGCATTGTTTGTAAGCCGTCAAAGTCTAGAGTCATGTCTTATGGTCTTTATTCTCCTTTGCCTGTCCCTGAATATCCTTGGGCTGATTTATCCATGGATTTTGTTTTAGGTTTGCCACGGACAAGGAATGGAAAGGACTTTATTTTTGTTGTAGTTGGCAGGTTCTCAAAAATGGCGCATTTCACACCATGTAAGAAAAATGATGATGCGTGCCATGTTGCTGAATTATTTTTCAAAGAAGTTACCAAGATGCATCATTTTGGACCGAGACACCAAGTTCCTTAGTCACTTTTGGAGAACATTATGGGATAAGGTTGGAACAAAGCTTCTCTTTTCCACCACATGCCATCCTCAAACCGATGACCAAACCGAGGTAGTAAACACAACTTTGTCTTTTCTTCTTAGAGTTGTGATTAAAAAGAATATAAAGAGTTAGGAAGAATGTCTGTCTCATGTTGAGTTGGCATACAATAGGGTTGTACATAACACTACACAACACTATCCATTTGAAGTAGTGTATGGTTTTAATCCCTTGACTCCTCTTGATTTGTTACCATTTCCTAACATTTTTTATTTTAAGCATAAGGATGCAAGGCTAAAGTTGAATAAGTGAAAAGATTGCATGAGCAAGTGAAGGCTCAAATTGCAAAGAAGAATGAAAGTTATGCCAAGCAAGCCAACAAGAATAGGAAGAAAGTGGTACTTGAATCAGGTGATTGGGTTTGGGTACAAATGAGGAAGGAGAGGTTCCCTTAACAAAGGAAGTCCAAACTTCAACCTAGAGGAGACGGACCTTTCCAAGTACTAGAGAGGATCAATGACAATGCTTACAAGATAGATATTCCAGGTGAATATGGAGTACGTTCCTCTTTTAATGTTGTTGACTTGACTCCATTTGTTGCAGGTGGTGATTCTAAAGGTTTGAGGGAAAATGCTTTCCAAGAAAGAGGGAATGATGAGAATCCCAAAGCTGCCCAAATACAATGATCTATGACCAGGAGTAGGACCAAATAGTCAAAGGATACCCTCTAACAAATGGTATCAGTCATACTTTATAAGGCCCAAGTGGAGAAGGATGAAGGTCCAGAGGCACTACCAAGAATCTTGATTGTTGTTGAAAGCCCAAACTAATTTGAAGGTCCATGTCAAATATTTTTCTATTTTTTTTTTGTAATTTTAATTAAATAAAAAGTTGGTGCCTTTTCAGCTGCACCTCAACTACATTATATGTATTGAACTCATTTTCAAGAAAAGGGACTTTGGCATTTTTGAGAATATACGTGTGTATTTGATGAGAGCTTCTCTCTTGGTTCCTTACAAAACCAATCTCGGACTTATCAAGGTTGAACTCTTGTGGCATCTACCCTTGGCTTATCTTCCATCCCTGAAAGTGGCGTCATTCGTTTCCATGACCTATACCAAGTGATCCGCTCCTAATAAGGATCACATCATCGAGCTTCTCTTTGGGTTCCTTGTTAAACCAATCTCGGACTTATCAAGGTTGAACCCTTGTGGCGTCTACCCTTGGCTTATCTTCCATCTTTGGAAGTGACGTCATTCGTTTCCATGACCTGTACCAAGCGATCCGCTCCTAGAAAGGATCACATCACCTTATGTCTTTGTTTCTCTTTTATATTTGATTTTTTTATAGGCAAATATTAATTGTTAGTTTTTTGTTAGCAGGAGAGATTGAACTCGCAACCTTCCCTCCTTCCCTACTTTCTTAACCACCCAACAAACCTTGTATCTTCTTGTCTTCTATTTGATTTACTAATTCTAGGTTATGTTTTGATTTGTTGTGGAAACCTATTTTTAATTTTGCTCAAGGTTCTATTGATCTAAAAGGTTTTGTGAAGACTTTGTTTTCAATCTTTCAATCAACAAAGGATAACTTTGATCTTCGAAAAAGCTTACCAAAAATTTTATATCACAATTCAACCATCATTATTGTGATTCTTGCCTTTAGAAGTAATGTCTTCTTCATCCTTTGCTTGTATAGAGCAACCATGTAATCTAGGGAACATTGCTCTTGTTTCACGAGAAGAAAGAACAAGCATTTTAGAGTAAATGGGAAGAGGAAGAGTCAAAGGAACAAGCAATTGTATCATCCACAAACACGAGAAGAAGGAGAATTGTTACGTGATGTACTTTTAATGAATCAATATGAATCATTAGATTAAAAGAAATAAAGGATCGAGAGAGTTACTCCTAAAGTAAGGGACTATAATACCTCCTTTGTCCCAAAATAAGTATCGACGCACTTAATTTTTTAATGTAATATTAATTATTTTTTTTACTAATACACCCCTAATAAGTATCACTTTAAATTTTCAATGTATTGAATGTAATATTAATACTAAAGCTAATTTTATAAAATCATTATTCTCTTTCATTTGTTTATTAATTTTTCTTAATTTGTGTAAAATATCCTAAGACACTTAGAAGGAGTATATATTATTATATTATGTATATATGTATGTGGTATGTGTACCTCTGTGTACATAGTGGCGGAGATTCTTCAAAGCAAGGGGCAGCCATGGCCCCCTTAAAATAATTTTCTTATAAATAAAACATTAAATACATTTACATATATTTGAGCAAGATTCCCCAAATATTTCAGCAAGATTCGCCACCACGTATACACACATACAACTTATTACAACATGATTTATGATCGGCCTGCGTTAGTTAACTTTAGTGTCAAAGAATCTTTACAAGAAGCTTCATAAATCAAATCACAACCCTAACTATTGCTGCCATTTATGGGAGGAGATAAACACATCACTACTTCCATCATATTTTAAAACAGAGGGAACAAGTAGCAGTAAAGCAAGACAAGAGGGTGGATGAAAAGCTTCCTACTCTCCTAGCAATTATCCATCGCATCCATTAAGAATGAGTCTTGCTACCGACAGTCACTTTAGAAATCAACAAAATATATACTTGAAACTACAAACTACATTATAAGATTTTAACGAGCTTAATACTGCATTTTATATGGAACCAAATTGTAAGAAATTTTTGTATTATATAAGTATTTTAAATTTAAACAAAATTCTAATATAAATTAAAAGAAAATATTTAAAATAATAATTAAGAAATATATGCATAACTAATTTATGTAAAATTAAAAATATAGTAAAAGAGAAAAATTAAAATTTTAAAATTTAAAATTAATTTAGAAGAATGAAATTACTAAGATTTGGGTGATAAATTTAATTTATATAAAATAAATAAAATAATTTGAAAATAAAAATAGTTGAGATGTTAGGACTAAGGAAATAAATTTAAAAGTATTGCGGGAGATAAGCTTCTAAGATTAAAAATAATATATTCATTATTCAATATTTTCAAAAAATTATAAAAACAAAATTATTAATCTAAAAAAGAAAAATTAAAAAAATATTTTGAAAACAAAATAATTTAAAATTACTAAGAGAAAGAGCAACTAAGATTTTGACAGAAAAAATGAATGCAAAAATAACACAATTAAAATTAAAAAATAATAACCATTAATGTCTTACATTTTTATGCATAAACATATATATTACTTTTAATTTAAAAATAAAAATATTTTAGTCATTTGTGTGAAATTAAATTACTTACAACAAATAAATTTAATTCAATTTTTTAATAGTAAAACTCTTTATATATATATATATATATATATATATATATATATATATATATATATATATATATATATATACACACGTATCAGTGACATATGTAGGATAATTTGACTACATTAAATAAACAAGTGGAAATGCATGGCATCTGACAAAAGTCCAGCTTTCTCTGCTGTTAATTAGGTGCCACGAGGAAAAGCTTCGTAAAGAGTAAAGAAAGCGAGAAAAAAAAAAAGTCACCATTGGCCCTATCCGCCCCAACAAGTACGCTGTCAAGATTCTGCATACACCCTTCAGGGTAACATGACACGAACCACTCTTCATCCTCACTCTTCTTCACTACTACTCCATTATCTTCCTCTTTCTATTTCTCTCTTCTCACACTGAACCCAAACCCCAAACCCAAACCCACCAATTCAGATCACAATGAAGCCCAACGACAACATGACAATGCTGGCCAAAACCGACTCCGAGGTTAGCAGCCTCACGCAGTCTTCGCCGGCGCGGTCCCCGCGACGGGACGTGTACTACGTGCAAAGTCCGTCGCGGGACTCGTCCCACGACGGCGAGAAGACTACGAACTCGTTCCACTCGAGTCCGCTGCAGAGCCCCTTAGGCTCCCCGCCCCACTCCCACTCCAACTCCTCCCTGGGCCGCCACTCCCGCGAGTCCGCCTCCACGCGGTTCTCGGGCTCACGCAAGAGCAGCTCCTCCGGCAACAACCGCAAGGGTCCGTGGAGGCCCTGGAAGGACCAGTTCCACGCCATCGAGGAAGAGGGCCTCCTCGACCCCAACGACAATGCCCACCATGGCTTCCCTCGTCGCTGCTATTTCCCCGCGTTTGTCGTCGGCTTCGTCGTCCTCTTCTCCGCGTTCTCCCTCATTCTCTGGGGTGCTAGTCGCCCTCAAAAGCCCGCCATTTCTCTCAAGGTTCTTCTTCTTTTAACTCTCAATATTTTTTTTTATCTATGATAATCCAAATGTTTAAAAAGTTTATACCTCTTTACCCACATTATTCAACCCAATTTGAGTTAGACCCTCTTGGTCTATTAATTGTCAATATAACTTTTAATTTGGAAATGTCTGCACATTTTCTCTTATTATTAAATTTGGAATTCAAGTTCTTATTTAAAAATTTTAAGTATATACTTTCCGACAAATCATATGTTGGTTAACGTTTAAATTTCTTTAGTTATTATAATTCTTGTTAATTTACTGATTATGTGATCTTTGGCAGAGTATAACGTTTGACCAATTCGTGATACAAGCGGGAGCGGATATGTCAGGAGTTGCCACAAGTTTGGTGTCCATGAATTCATCTGTGAAAATGACGTTTCGTAACACCGCTACATTTTTCGGGGTCCATGTGACCTCAACTCCCGTGGATCTCAATTATTATCAACTTACTGTAGCCACTGGAACTGTAAGTTAATCATAAATATTCTCGCAATCAATCAATTAATCATAGACATTTTTCATTATATTATATGTTGTGTTATTATTATAATGTGGGATTTAATTTGATTAATTCGCAGATGCCAAAGTTTTATCAATCAAGGAAGAGCCAAAGATCTGTTCGGGTAATGGTAATTGGGAGTCATATTCCACTGTACGGAGGTGGAGCCAACCTGAACAGTGTGAACGGTAAACCGGTTGAACCGGTGCCGTTGACGTTGAGCGTGATGGTGCGGTCGAGGGCTTATGTTTTAGGCAAATTGGTGAAGCCAAAGTTCTACAAGAAAATAGAGTGTTCCATCGTTATGGATCCGAAGAAGATGGGCAAGGCAATTTCACTCGTCAAGAAATGCACTTACCAGTAAAATCAGCGGCATGATTAATAAGATCAAACAATAATTTAATTAAATTTAAGGGTATGGTTGGAAACAGCCGAAAGGGTAGTTTGGATCTAGTCGGTGGCTCAATTTCAACACCCCCCCCCCCCCCCCCCCTACCGTAGTTGGAACAAAAATATTGAATTCATGAATTGTATTGTATCCCCAACCCAGAGAGAGAGAGTAGATTGTTATCGGGTCAAATAATAGAATACAATACACATTGATATATAAAATTCATTTGATGTTATTCATGGTTTAAAGAATGCTGTATATATGTTTCACACGTTATTTGATTCACATGTAAACTTTATGTAAGCGGGAGAAAAAACATGTAAGTTGAAGATTCTTAGATTGTCTTTGATTTGTTTTAAAAGTAAAAGATAAAAGCTTAGATTGCATAAAAATTATTATATTATATTTTATTTTAAAAACAGTGTAAAAGGTGTCCAATGTAATCTACTTGTATAAAAATAATTCACTATTAGATTTGAATAGTCATTCATCTCATCTACCTTAAATTTTGATGTATAACAATAAATATAAATTATTAATATTCTAATGAGATTTTGACAAATAAACAAGATTAATATGTTAAAGGACTTAAGAGTATTCAGTATCATTACACATTACTTGGTTCACACGTAAACTTTATGTAAGCGGGAGAAAAAACATGTAATAGTTGAAGATTATTAGGTTGTCTTTGATTTGTTTTAAAAGTAAAAGGCAAAAGCTTAGATAGCATAAAAATTATTATATTTTATTTTATTTTAAAAGTAATTAAGGAACAGTGTAAAAGGCGTCCAATGTAATCTATACTTATATAAAAATCATTTACTATTAGGTTTGGATAGCCATTCATCTCATCCACCTTAAATTTTGATGTATAACAATAAATATAAATTATTGGTATCCTAATGAGTTTTTGACAAGTAGACAAGATTAATATGTTAAAGGACTTAACTGTACTCAATATCATCTACAACTCAAGAGACAATGCTTTGTTTTATCTAGCATCCAACATGCTAAAACCAAAGAGCATCCACCCTTATGGAAATCAGTATTATACATTGTCTTTTAGTTAACTTTTGTGTCCAATCTCAAAGAAACTCTAAAGATTGAGAATAACAAAAAAGGGAAGTGCATGTGTTCTATTTTATATGAATTCATTTTGTATCTCTTTATTTTGAATTTTTAATGTTTTAATTTACGAAAATGACAATATAGAAGAGTATAGAAGGTTTTCACAAAATATTCTCTTAAAGGTCGCTTTCGCTACTAACAAGAAGCACATTGCACTGTTTGTACTATGGTTCATTCCTCTCCAATCAAAGCATGACACGTCACCTTATCCTTCAATGTGAGAAAACGGTTTTTTAAGGAATCGACGTTGATCCCGTAACAGATCCTTCATTGAAGTCTATAAAAGGCCATCTCCATCTAGGAAGCTTTCAAGGTATCAAAAGTGGTATTAAAATTACTTGTAAAAGCTAGGAGTGGCAAGTTAGAATACTTGTTTTATAATCAAGTTTTGATTAGTGGAACCCTTTACTAGTGAGTGAAGGAGAACTGGACATAATAGTTTATTGAGCATTCTTATAACAATTTCTATCACCTTTTTAACATCAAATGTTTATTTGAAAATTTGTTTTAAGAACACTCTTTTATCTAGTCATTGGACAACTATATTGATCTTCATTAAATATCAATTTTATCTTCAGTGGACGACTCACCACAACACACACACATACACACAGATAATATCTCACTCCGCTGATACTAGAGATCAGCGAAGTGGGATCAGCGGACAAATGAGAAGTAAGAATGCAGTAAATGAGAATGAATTGTAACAGAAAGTATTAAAAACGAAAATAGAAAATTGTAAATGAAATTAAAATAAAATAAACATTAAAAGAAATCGAAACGACGACAGAGCCGAATAGAATTTGTGAGGAGGGAGAAGAGAAGAAACTGAAGCAACGGCAGAGCCACACAGGATCAGTCAAGAGGGAGGAGAAATATGGAAAGAAGAAAACTTGAGCTTTATTGAAATTGAAAGAAAAGCTTACAAAGATTGTTTCTTATGCAGAGTCTCTCTCTCTAAAACCTGAAAAATGACTATCTGAAGGGTGCCTCACAAATGAGTCGAGGACTCCTTATATAGCCAATAATTTTACTATTGCTACAGAACCAATTTTGTAATCGGAACTATTTATACAGTTCATGTTAATTACATTTAATCATCATTTAATGAAATACCAAAACAGTCATCCTTGTTTTGGTAGAAAGGATCATCTTCTTCTGAAGAATTAGTTTCTTCCTTCTTTGAGGAAGAGGCTTCATCTTTTTCTTGCTGCAAAAGTTGTAAGACTTCTTTCAGATTTTTGGCCAGACTTTCTTTTGATCTGGAGCTTGCTAGGAGCGCAGCTAGTTGAGACTTCTGATTAAGGAATAACGAAGTCTCAGGATCAGCTGCTTTCAACAGTCTGTTTTCTATAGGATCAAAGGGTACATAAAATTTTTTGGTTTGATTTAAATTGGATCCAAATTGTCTAGGTTGCGTGACCTTTAAAATTTGGATTGTTGAATGGGTGTTTAAAGATGGATCTTTAAAGTCTTTGAAATGCTTGATAGATACTGAGTTTGAGTCTTTGAACCAGAGTTTGACTTGTTCTGGTTCAGCTTTGGATGCATCAAATTGTGTCCACCACTTGGCAAAGGCATGTCGGTGAAGTGATGGGAAATTCTTGTTTCCTTTAGTTTTATTGTACAAGTATTGCTAGGAGAAAATCCAGGATAAAGCAAAACTAGAAAAAAAAATTTAAGTCCGCCGGAATTCATGATTCCTGGGAATTATACAACTTCTTGAATTAGGTATATCCTTGTTGGACTTGTTCTGGGAAAATTTCTGGAATTGGGCCAAAAAAGTCCCACCATTGAAGAAACCAATTAGGAAAATTATAGATTGTGTTAGTCTTAAAATAAATAAGCCATGAATGTTTAAGTTTGATGTTTTGATGCCAGAATACTTTGGTCTAGGCATCCATATAATCCTAATAGGTGTAACCTATAGGATCAAAGGGTACAAAATTTTTTTTGGTTTGATTTAAATTGGATCCAAATTGTCTAGGTTTCATGACCTTTAAAATTTGGATTGCCAAATGGGTGTTTAAAGATGGATTTTTTGGGTCTTTGAAATGCTTGATAGATACTGAGTTTGAGTCTATCAATATGAACTCATAGAAAGTTCTTGTTTTGTTTACAATCAACCCTTATTTAAAAAATTTGATTTAGTAAATCATATTGAAATTTGGATATGCACAAAACAATTGCTAAAACTTCTTTTTTAACAGTTGAATATTTTAATTGTGCATAATTCCAATGCTTTGATGTATATGCAATGACATTTTCTTGGGTATGGACTCTTTGTTTGAGGATACCACCGTAAAAAATGTCGGATGCATATGTTTCAATGATTTTGAATGCCTGTGGAATTGGGAGATACAAACATTTTATGGATTGGACTTTGAGTTTGATATCTTTGACAACTTGGGTATGAGTGTCAAACCAAGGAGGTGGATTTTTCTTCAACCTATCATGTAATGGTTTGACAATATTGTTTATGTATGGTACAAACTCTCCTACATAATTTAGACAACCAAGGAATCTTTGTAACTGGGTTTTGTCTAAAATTTGGTTGTGGAATTTGCTGGCAAATTCTATTGATATGTCTATTGGAATGATTGTACCCTGATGTATATTGTGACCAAGGAATCTAATTCGTGTTTGAAAAAGATTGATTTTTGATTTGGAGACTACCAGACCATTTTGTTTGATGATGTGGATAAAGGTCTGTAGATGCTTAAAATGTTGGTCAATGTTTTGGGAAAAAAATTAAAACATCATCTATGTAGACAATGACGAATTTTGAATAAGGATTAAAAATATCATTCATGATTTTTTGGAATTCTGAAAGGGCGTTCTTCAGACCGAATGACATAACATTCCATTCATATTACCCGAAAGGTACTGTGAAAGCAGTTTTATACCTATCAGATTCTTGTATCTGGATTTGCCAAAATCCAGATTTCATGTCAAACTTGGAAAATATTTTTGCAGAATTTAATCTATTGAGTAAATCTTTTTTGTTTGGAATAGGGTACCTAATCCATTTTAAGGCTTGATTTAGCGGTTTATAATTTATCACTAAACGAGGTGTACCTCGTTCAAGTCCCGCCTGTTTATTGACATAGAAAGCAGCGCAAGACCATGGGCTTTTGCTCTTTCTAATTAAACCTTTATCAAGTAAATCTTTTATTTCCTTTTGACAATATTGAAGAAGTTCTTCATTCATCTGAATTGGTCTAGCTTTTGTGGGAATTTGTTTTTCCCTAAAGTCTTTCTCATAAGGGAGATCGACGATATGTTTTTTCCTGTTCCAAAATGCATGCGTCAAGTCGGAACAAATGGTTGATTGAATATGTTGTAACAGAGATTGATTTTTTCTTTTAATTGGGGTTTTTCCAATTGTTTTTGAATATTATTAAAAGAGACTTCCTCTTTAAAGAAATTGATTTGGCTAATTTTCTTTTCTATGAAATTTATATTTCTTGAAATGGGTTTAGTAGAAAAATTGAATGTAATCTTTCTTCCTAGATGAATGGTAGTTATTCCTTCCTTAGATAGGTAAAAATTGAACGTAAAAATTGTAGGTACCGTAGGGAAACTTTGCTGCTGCTTTTATCAACAAATAGGACTCCTCCTATGAACCTAAGAATCCATGCACGAGTAAACCTTTGTAATTGTTCTACATTCCTGTCATGGTTATTGATGTGTGAAAAATGATGAGACAGCCAGCTTAATTTAACGACACTGCCTTGGAGTTCACCTTCTTGTGGTCTGACTCCCAATAATTCTTCACACAATTCAGCCCAATCCAGATTCGTTTGACCAATTAATGGTGCCCCATCAACACGCATACCTAATAATACTGAGACATTTTGAAGAGTAATCGTACACTCTCCACATCTCATGTGAAATGTATGTGTTTCGGGCCTCCATCTTTCAATCAAAGCAGTAATTAATGAAGCATTTATTTTTAAATAGCCCATCTTGATTATCCAATAAAAACCGCATTGCCGAAGAAGAGGAATAATTTCCTCTGGAATTTCTTCTTCCCCTTGATACGTGGGGACAGCTCGTCTTATGTGTAATTTGCGGTCTTCTTTTCCGTTCCAAACATGTTCTGAAACATGTTTAGCTTGCATCCATAGTACGTCTCCATCAATCGGACCAGACTTAATTTTAATATTTGATGAAGATGATGACGAAGATGCCATTGATACTGCAAAAAAAAAAATAATAATACAATAAATTCACATAATAATTTATACATTAGTTATAAAGAAATAAAACTAACTACATTTACAATAAAATAATTAATTATATATCCCACACAATTTAAATTTTAATAAATAACAAAATATATAAAGAATTTATTTAAATATATAACAAAATTTAAAAAATTTATTTAAATCTATTGCGTAAATAAAATAAATTACATGCAAATTTTTTTTAAAAAAATAACATCATATATATATATATATATAGCCATAAATTTATATAATATATATACAAAATTATATAACTAACCTAGCATAGCAAATTTAAATATATGTAATTAAAACTAAACCTAAACTAAATAATTTAAATTAACAAATTAAACCTAATTTAGCATTTCAAACTAAAACTAACTAACACAATTTTTTTTAAAATAACATCATTTATCATTTTTAATTAAAACTAAGTAAACATAAATTTAAATAAATAACATAGATTATCATTTAAAAATAAAACTAACTAAATATAAATATATAACGTAATATATATATATATATATATATATATATATATATATATATATATATATATATATATAAATATCATGTAATATATAACGTAACATATATATTTACCTACAAAAACTAACTAACTATAACTTCACATAATATATATATTTAATGTAATCTAATATATAACGTAATATATATATTTACCAAAAAAAATTAACATAATATATATACAAAATTAAAACTAAACCTAATATCATATAAATCTCATATAGAAAACTAATCTATCATACAAAACTAATCTAACATAATCTATCATCAAAAATTTATATAATGTATCGCTAAATTACCATACAAAATTTAAATATATTTCACTAAAACTAAACTAAACATGCGAGTAATGTAACGTAAGCTAACATAAAAAATTTATATCACACTAAACCTAAATTAGCATACAAAATTTAAATATATTTAACTAAACCTAAACGTAAACCTAATATTATTTAAAACTAAAAATAAATCTATTGTACAAAGCTATAATTATCAAACTAAACTTAATTATCATTTTCGAACTAAAACTAACTTAAAATAGGAAACTAATAACATACATTATTAATTGTAATCAAAATACAAATAAAATAAATATATTTAACTAAACCTAATATTATTTAAAACTAAAAATAAATTTATTGCACAAAACTATTTCTAACTAAAACTAACTTAAGATACAAAACTAATAACATACATTACTAATTATAATCAGAATATAAATAAAATAAAATTTTAATTAAACAAACTTACTATAACTGAATTTGTTTTGGGAGAAAGCTTTTGAAACTTAAGAACCAACAGCTTCCTCTAACTTCCTTTTTCTTTTTAGCTGAATGCTCTAAGACACACCAACAGCAACAAACACCCACGTTCTTCCTTTTTCTTTTCTGCTGGATCCTCTAACACACACGAATAACTCACGTTCTTCCTGCCTTTTTTTTTTCGCGTGATGGTCTACGGGGGAAAGGGGGGATTTAAGCAAAGCAAACCGCAGTTCCTGTTGGCGGTTTCGAGAACTCACCAAGTCGCAGGTCCTGTTGGCGACTCCCTGCAGCTGCAGCTCCGTTCAAAGCCTCGGAAATGGCTTCTGTGGCTTCTGTGCCTCTGCACCCTACAACTCGTAGCCTTGGAAATTGCCAGTCAAAGCTGCGATTTCAGCACAGGCTCGAAATCGCCAGCTTCACTGGCGGGACGCTCCTCAACCTGAAATCGCCAGCAGCAGCAGCGGGTTGCCATCCACGTGTCTGTTGCCCACGATGTCGCCAATGAAGGTTGCGTTTTGCATGCAAAATCCATGCAAACCACGTACAAAACAACACCATGCCAGAAATTCTTTCAAAACGGCCCCATTTGGGGAATAAGTTTGCAAAAGGAGACCAAATGGGGAAATTTGCCGAGGATGAGATGTTTATTTTTGCGTTCAGATTCTTAACTATGAAAGACAAGCAAGAAGGAAAGGAAAATTAGAAAATAATACTGCCAATGACTCATTTTTGCATTTATATTTTCATTTTCTTTTTGCAATTTGTGGGGATATAAATAGCACAAATTTCAAATCTAATAATCGTTGTTCGGTCCGCACTAATTGCTTATGTGAAGAAGGAATAAAAAAAATCAAAAAATTTGAGACTAAAGAAAGTAAATTTAAATTTGGAGGATAAAAGAATAGTGACCTAATTTGGTGGACTAAAAAATAATTAAGTCTATTAATTTTAATAGGCCGGTTATTGAATTCAGAAAAATCGTAGATCACACTATTGATTTGAAGTATATATTTTTAATATTATATAATATATACAGTAATGAATTAAAATAAAATGAAGTTTAAAATTATCATCAATATAAAAAAAAACAGGTTCAACTGTCTAAGAATAATATGTACTACGATGTCTCATAATTTATTTTTATTTTTTTCAGAATTTATTTTAAATGAACCGCAAGTGTCTTAAAATAATGTTATGAACGTTTTGCCTTGAAAGTTTAGGAATGAAGAAATTTTATGGAGGGGGAAGAAATAAATGAATGCATGTGTTATTATACAACAACTTAAAATGTAAAATCTAAAATAATTTTTAAGTTATAAAAAATTACAAATATATGTATTGTCAAAGGCTGGATATGATTAAAAGACCATGAAATGTTATATACCTGTACTGCCCTTGGTACAATGTTACATATTCACTAAGAACCGACT
This sequence comes from Glycine max, assembly GCF_000004515.6. Taxonomy (NCBI): domain Eukaryota; kingdom Viridiplantae; phylum Streptophyta; class Magnoliopsida; order Fabales; family Fabaceae; genus Glycine; species Glycine max. The sequence continues at coordinate 24,004,892 of NC_038241.2, forward strand.
ATATCGCACATAGATTTTTTGTGGGTCACATAGTTATGTGGCCCATCTTTCTCATGGACTGGTTCAACATTGCTCTGAATCGAATTAATTGGAACAATTTATGGATGTTGCTTGCGGCATCGAGCGTTTTTGCTGGGACACCCAGTAACCCGGGTGAAAGGGCGAAAATGCCCTTCACCCTTTCTTATAAAAGCCAAATAGTGACTCATCTGTACGAGTCACTATTCAACCTTTTTTTCTGTGCTCTTCCTCCTTTCTCTATTCTCCTTCCTCATTCCTTCGTTCCGTGCCTCCGTGACCGTGTTGTTCGTGGTTCCGTTGTTGTTGTTGTTCGTGTTGTTACTGTTGTCGTGATCGTGTTGTGTTGTTGCTGCTTCTTCCTTCTTCTTCTCCTTCGAGGTAATTTATCATTCTTCTTTTGTTGTTGTTGTTTGTTTGTGGTTGTTAGTGCTTGTTCTCCTTATTGATTGTGTTTTTCTTGGTGTTCACTGCGTTTGTCTTCTCCTTTATTGGCATTTTCTGCATGTGTTCACTGTGTTTTTCTCGGTGTTCTGCGAAAATGAGGCATACGGATTATCAATCCGTATGGTCTATACGGATTGTTAATTCGTATGGATCATACGGATTCGTAATTTGTATGATCCATACGGATCAACAATCCGTATAGACCATACGGATTGTCAATTCGTATATGATTTTTTAAAAAAATTGTGGTTTTTGTTAGTTAAAAGCCATAAGGATTGCCAATCCGAATGGCTTGTTTTAAAAAAAAATTGTCATACAGATTGGCAATCCATATGGTTTTTTTTAAAATAAAAAAAAATTGTCATACGGATTGCCAATCCGTATAGCTTTTGCCAATCCGTATGGCTTTTTTTAAAAAAAAAAATTCTTGTCTTATGGGTTAACAATTCGTATGGCTCATACAGATTGCTAATTTGTAAGAGTTTTTTTTTTTAAATCATTTTTTTAGAAAAAAAATAGGAATAATGAAAAATATTTATATTCATTTTAGTTTGTTTATTATTGATTTTAAGAATAATTTATTTATTTATTCAGTTCATCTAAGAAATGTTAGTAGGATTATATTACAATTTAGATTAGATTTTTAAAACAAACATTAGATTTCAGAAAAAAAAATAAGATTAGAAACAGGAAAATGTTAGTAGAACAAAAATACTAAAATATTATTTTGTCAAATATATTTCAGAATATCATGCTCTCGTACGTCGTCATCATGTTGGACCAGCCTCAATGAGAACAGCTTCTTGCGAATGTGTCTAGTAAGAATTAACATATAGTTACTTGAATGTTAATTCTGTTTTGTGCTTGAATACATGTTAATTGTTTGAATGTTAATCATGTTAGAATTAACAATTGAAGAGCACGGGGAATGGAGGGAATTGGCAAATATGATGCAGAATGTCGCGGCTCCACCATAGGCTTTTTTCTAGACCATTCATGCTAGGGACCAGGTCATGTTCATTTTGATTTAATTAACATTTGATTTTTCTGTTATTTCTTGAAACTAACCAACCTTATTTTGTGATATGACATGTAGATTTTCGATAAAGTTGGTAAGGTATATGTTGTCAAGTGGAATGACGTACTGGACGGTGTATGACATTTAGTTGACAAAGACGGAAATTATCATAATGTTGTGTACAACAAAGATTTGGACCAACCAGCCATTGTAGTAGGGTGGACAGCACTACGAGATTTTTACCAATTGACCGGAAATCATCTAGTATCCTTGCATCATTATGGTAGCAGTGCATTTTTTCTTACCATATTCAAGACCAGTTGCCTACCAAGATCATTCCCAAGATGACACTCTTTATACCATCAAGTGTCAGGTTCTGTCACCTTCAAAGTTTATCTCACTGACCAGAAAGTTACTTGTAGTAGTCTAGTAAGCAACTTCCTAATTTAGTTGTCAACATTTCTTTATTTTTCAAGTTTTAAATTTCATAACATAAATTGTTGACATAACATTTCTTTATTTGTCAGGACGTTCCAAGTAACATGTATTATTTTCTTAAAGACAAAGGTTGGACGCATTTGCACTTGGAGGACGTTGCAGAATGTCGGCTCGTGCGTGTTCAATCATTATAGGAAGACACTTAAAATTGGAGCCGGATGGAAACATTTCTACGAGACCTTGTCGTTGACCGCTGACATGGAAATAGTTTTTGAATTCATTGATCCCAATGTTAACCGTGTGCTCTATTGGTCGTGTTTATGAACAATTTAGGATTTTGAACATTTTAATTGTTATGAACATTTTAATTATATAATAATAATTATTTTATCATGTGTTGATTCTAAATTTGTTGCAACAATGTTCTTATATATAATAGTTATTTTATCATGTATAATATTATCCCATTGTTTTTGAAAAAATTTGGTCATGTTTTTGAAATAAATTATTTTTAATTAATGACCAAATGAAAATTTTTTATCATTGTTAAATTTAACCAATTACTAAATTAATCATTAAAATATTTTTTAAATTGTTTTCTTTTATCATTGCAAAATTTTGTAATCCTATGGCCATAACTGAATTAAATTTTTTTAATTGATTTGTTTTAAGCAATAAGTGAATTAAATTTTTCTAATAGATTTGCTTTAAGCAATAACTGAATTAAATTTTTTTAATTGATTTAATTTATCATTGTAAAATTTAAAAGAAAAAAATTAAAAATGATTTATACGGATTGACAATCCATATGAATCATACGGATTGACAATCTGTACGTACGTCATTCTTTTTTGCACTCCTCTATCCATACGTATGGCAAATTCTTTTTTGCACCCCTCTCCTTTTTCGACGATGGAAATTGACCAAAATTCATCGTATACTTCTCACAAACGCACATACACCACCGGAGACCAAATACGTTTTCAAATCGTCTTTAACAGAAGCAATTTACACTAAGTTACGAAAATTTTACGAAAAAAATGACACTACAGAAATGAAAAATTTAACCTACTATTTACAACCCAAAATATCATAAGGGTATTTTTAGCATTTTTCAAAAATTGCTGGGTGCCCCAAACAATTCCCACAATTTATTTGCCTGTTGCTTTATTATGGCTACCCATACCATGTTTCTTCAGGCTAAAAGCTGGATTTTTTTCTTACATATGTTTTTGCTTTTTGTAAATATGTATTTTTTTAATTTTGATCCCTCTAAAAAGTTTTATTTATTTATCGTCCATATAGGTTTGTACTTTTCCAATGTTGATTTAGGTAAATTATTTTGATCATTTTTAATTCTAGTATCATTTTTAATTCTTATTAGTGTGAATTATATGGACTTTAAATAAAAAATTGAAATCTTAAAGGGATTAAAATAAAAAAATACAAACTTACAAAGACTAAAAGTGAAATTTTTTTTTTACAAAAACAAAGTTGAAAAAGTGTCAATTTGTAAGAACAAAAATTAAAAAAAAAATTACACATATAAAAATAAAAAATTACTAATTTACATGAACAAAAACATATTCAAGCTACTTTTTTTCTATTAACTCTACCAAGGGTTGATTCATCTGCACAAGTACACATCATTGCTTTTAAGTTTTAACGCTTCTTGAATCTTGCATGTTTTTTTTCTTCTTTCGATTATGAATGTTAAGTTTCTTTGTACGTGATTGGATTGCAATTTAAAATTCAAATTATGGTTTGGAGAGTGTAATAAATAACATAAATAGCATTTAATTCCGCTTAGTTGCGAGAAATTTAAGTAATTTGGACAATATTTTAAGTTCAAAGTTTAGTGTATTTTTGTATAAAAAAATGAGTAAAATTATGATTAAATTATATATACAATTTTGGATCTTAGGTTATAATAATTTGTGTTGTCATGCTATAAGTATAAAGTATTTATCAAGTTATAAACCTATAATATATTAATATGAGTACAAGTAACTGAAAAAATTATAAATTATATATAAGTTTCTTTTTTCGTTGAGGCACCAGTGGACTTATTCTTCCTACACCTCATTAATCTCATCCTACACCTCTTATTAATTTTAAAACAAAGCTAAAGTCCAAAAATACCCTTACTTCCCCTATTCCTCTCTTCTTTTTTCTCCATGAACCCTAATCCTATATGTTGCCACAAAGCATTGCCACCGTAGACCACCACGACCATAGATCAATGCCACCATCAAGTTGCAATCAAGTTCCCATCCCTTCTTTCGAAAAGGTATTTTTTTTTCTGAGATTTGATATTTTCGAAATAGATTTTTTGTATTACGGATTGATTAATCCATACTAGTGCATCTTAATTTATTGGTTCTGGATTTTTCGATTAGTAAGTTTTTTTTTTAAATAGATATTATTGAGTCATAATACAATCAGGACCCTCAATAATTTTGTCTTGATGCAAATAAATTTCAAGTTTAAAAGTTGTGACCTACATACATACAAACGATAATATTGTATCTGTGTCTAATCGATAAGACGATAGTAGACAAACGCCAAGTTTTTAAAGCACTTAAGACTGAGTTAATGCTTTGTGTCTATGATTCTATTTGCAAAGAATGTTCCAACATCCCTTCTAGAATCGGTTGAGGTGAAGAAAGTGAGAGAACAATCAAGATCAACCTCTCTCTTCTCATTAAAAGACATGTCAACTGCTACACTTATTATTATCAGACCTACTATGCACTATGACTATTGAAGCCTATTGTAGAAGTGTGACTCAAGGAAGATAAGCAGAGTGGTGTATCAGCATTGAGTGCATGTGCATTTAATGCACCAACGAATACCTTCTTCATATGCAATATCAAACGCAAAATGAAGACTGTTTAAAGACGACTACTTGTTGAAGAAGTCTATAAATACCAGAAGCTTTGAAGAGTTAATGTTAGAAGAATGCATCAATGTGAAATTCTTATTCTCTCTTACCTTCAAATTCTCTTATGTAAACTTTTTTAAGTTGTAAAAAGCTCTCAAAACACCTTGTATCGTGAGAGAAAAATACATTATACTTAGGTTAGACATAAACCAATATAAATTTTTATGTTCATATGCTTGCTTTCTTTATCTATTTTATACTAATTCTTATTCTCTCTTACCTTCAAGCTCTCTTATGTAAACTTTTTTAAGTTGTAAAAAGCTCTCAAAACACCTTGTATCATGAGAGAAAAATACATTATGCTTAGGTTAGAGATAAACCAGTATAAATCTTTTATGTTCATATGCTTGCTTTCTTTATCTATTTTATACTAATTGTAGGTTATTTTTGTTCCTTGGAGAAAATGTTTTTTTTAAGTTTGTTAGCTTTTTTTTTGTGTTTTAATATATAGACAATAGTTTCATTTTAAAAAAAAAACTTGCAAAAATTTAATATTATAATTTGACTTTCCTTCTTGTGATTTTTACCTTTACAAATATTTTGACATTTCACACCTATTCCAAATTTGTCAATCCATAAGTATCATATAAAGGTGTGAGTTTACGGATTGACTAATCTAAAACTATAAATTGATTATTTTGGGTTAATTAATATGAAGTGATCTATTTTTAGTTTTGGATTAGTCATTTGATCTTGAAATGCCTTTCTTTTGGGATGACACTTCTAATGAATAATGTTGTTGATGGCACTTGGAAGGCTAATTTCCCACACTCAAATTACCACAATGTATTGAGGTTAAGGTTGAAAACTATCACCGTTGCTGCATAGTGTGAACCAAGATTTGTTGTTGATTTCTTCCTAACCTTGGTATCCACTGTCATGGTTGTTAAAATCACAATCCACCTCGTAAGATCGCACCAAGATCTCGATCTTCCACTCAAAGTCATGGGATCGGTGATCCCCTGCGAGGCAAAAAATTAAACAAAAAATGGACCAATTCTTTTATAACCCTGTTTAAATCAGTTTTTGAATTATGCATCCCCTTTCTTCTCTTCTACCCTCTTTGTGACTTGCGACTTCTGACCTCTAGACATCCATTGTGGACTAAATCAAGTTGTCGTGACACCATTGGGCTTCACCGGATTTTTGTTGTTAGCACATCACAACAACAACGCGTCAGCGAAAGCTAGCTAGCGTTTGGTAGAAGAAGCTAACAATTGATAGGATTTCACCGTTTTCAGAGAATTGGCCAATCATTTTTCTTTTTCTTTTATTTTTTGTTCTGATTTATTTCACCAGGCCTTATTTTCAAGCCAATTAAGTTTCTTTGTTTTTCATTGTTGTTTTTTTAATGTAAAAACACATCATATACAAAGTAATAAAATACAATAGTAATAAAAATATAATAAATTATTTAGATACAATATATAATATAATAAAATAAATAATAATAATAAATCCAAAAAGCATAAAATATGATATAATAAATTAAAGAATAATAGTATTATATATAATTATTCTAAGTTTGAGAAGGTAGGATCTTACAATCCGAGTTATGATCCTCGAGTTACAAGATTTCATATCTCTTCCAATTCTAAGAAGGATCTAAATTTTAATAAGGCTAAAATATATTATTCCTTCCTAAAAAATACCAAAAGTTTGGTTTTAGTCCCTGCAAAAAAAAAAAAAAAACTTGTTCATTTTTCATTTTTGCAAAATTAAAATGTAGGACTTTTAGGCCTATAACTAGATTTTTACGAATCTGAACCTACATGACATTTTTTTAATTTAAATTTTAAAATGAAATTTGTGGGGGTTAAAAACTATCACAAACTACAAGATTTTTTTTTTTAAAAAAAACAATGATTAAAAACTACCACAAATTGTAGGAATTTTTTTTTCTCTTTTCAAGAAATCCCTTTCTCCGAAACCGAGATCGGATTATGTGAATACCTCTCAAACCAAAACACATCATGCTGCAAGTATACAATATAAGAGTTAGGCTTTGATTATTTAAACTTGATAAATCCCCTAAATATTTTTGAACAAGCCATCCACCAATCACTTGATTCACACACCTTAGGATCACATGTTGAGAACCTCCTCTGTGCACCACCAAATAGCAAAAGTTGAAAGAGTGATATGCTTATTGGTCATGTTGATATGTAAAACACAACCTCGAAATAAGAACAAACTAGAATAACTAGCACTTTGATCTCGTCATTTAAAATCAATTTCCATCACCAAACACAACAATAGCCACCAATAAAATCACCAAACACCATCAAAACCACTAAACCACCTCCATCACCAAACACCACCATCAAACCAAACCCGTGTTTTGTCGTGCCCTTCGTCATGTTCACCATCGTCGTTGCCACTCGTTCGCCCTTGTCTTTTCCTTAACCGGGCAATTGGTGTCTACTAATATAGCAAGTGGTGCCCACGCTCTCACGGAAGAACGAGTAGTTGTCATAGCAAAGGAAGCAGTCATCAAGGTACCTTGGGCACCCAAATCGTTACACTTACCAGATCCATTGCATGCAGCACGCACCACCACCATCAACCTTTGTCGGCCGCAGCAAAACCAAACCTTCGCACTTACCAAATCCACCATAACAACACCCAAACCAACAAGGAAGAAGATGGTGGGAACAAAGGAGAAGGCCCGTGTTGGATGAGGCAGTGGAGGGAGTAGCCAATAAGGGAGTGACACGTGAAAAAAGCCTTGACATGTGTTGCACAACTGACCACCACATAGGTTCAATTCAAATTGAGCCTACTCCAGGTCAAAAAGTCAATTTAATTTTACGAGAACGAGAAATGAACAACAAATTTTATAGGAATTAAAACGAATTTTGGGTATTTTATAACAATGAAAAAAATTAGTCTTTTAACAACAATGTCCACCGCCTTTGTTCTTAACAAATCCTCCTAATCCCTAAGGTTGTCGTTGTGGTAAATACAAACAAATTATTGGCTTAAATCCTTCTTTTTCGTTTTGTGCATAGTAAAATACAATTTCTTTTTTATTACGGAGGTCCTAGAGTTGAAAATAGATACTAAGATTTTACGAGATCATATAAAGCATCTCCAATAGAAGATCAAACTTTATAATCTTAGCCAACTTGGAGATCTCTCTAACTTTTTGCTCCAATAAAAGATCAATCTTTGTAATCTTAAACCACTTTTTGTAGGTTCCGCAATGGACTCACCTTCTAATATTTATGTATAATTTATTTTAAAATAATTAAAACTAATTAATTATATATTTTATTACAAAAAAATTAACACAAAAAATAGGAAATATATGAATGACTAAAATATTTATCTATGAAGATAATTTAAACTTATGATGATACATAACATTGATAGAAAAAATACAAGCATCGACATTAAGCAAGAAAAATTATATTGCATCATTATTGCCATCGAAACGTTCCCAAATATGCTCCACCAAGTTTACTTGAAGTTGTTGATGAACTCCTCTTGTATGCATATAACGCCTTGCTTGCAGGTATGCAACAAAGTCGGGATGAGCACCATGAGATACGTCAATGTTTGAAATGTCTTTGTCAATATGATCATAATCAACATCAATGGTACCATTTTAAGTATGTCGTTCATCTTCAACAATCATATTATGCAATATAATGCATGACAATATTATGTTCTTCATGGTACCCATTTGCCAATTACGCGATGAACCACATATAATTGTGAAATGAGATTTAAGCACACCAAATGTTCTCTCCACATCCTTTCTTGCCATTTCTTGACATTTTGCAAATAACTTTTTTTTTCTCTCCCTATGGCATTGGGATGGTCTTAACTTACGTGTCCCAATTAGGATAAATGTCATCTGCAAGATATGGCTCTATTAATTGTAATGGTTCTATTAGTAGTAAATTTCACTGGAGGAATTCAACCTTATAAAATGTCATTAAACATAGGAGATTGATTTAACACATTAATGTCATTGTTTGAACATGCAACTTTGAAATATGCATGCGAAATCCATAAATCTTATGACGCGACAGCCTCAAGTATTATTGTGGGTTTTTTATGATCACCTCTACAATATTGGCCTTGCCAACTGGATAATATTTTCCATTTCCAATGTATGCAATCAAAAGAACCCAACATACCTGGAAACCCATGTGCCTCTCGAATTTATAGTAGGTGATTGATGTCATTGTTGTTAGGCCTTCTCAGATACTCGTCTCCAAATATATTGTTCACACCCTTTCGAAAGCTTCTAATCATTCAACTCTAGTGCTTTCGCCGATTCTAACATACTCATCCACACTATCGATAGGTGATCTGTATGTCAATATACAAATTACTGTAGTGCATTTCTGCAAAAGTGAAAGACCCCTTCTACCAGATGCATTAGATCTCATTTGGAAATATGAATAACAATTATTGCGAGCGTCTGCAATTTGAAGGAACAACTGCTTTTGCATTCGGAACCTCCATCGAAATTAACTCTCTGTGTATATGCAATTTTCATAGAAGTAGTCATTCTTCAAACGACTATGTCCGTCTTCACGATTGCAATTTATGTTTCTTCTTATTCGTCTGGGCCAGTTGATGCTCTCTACTTGTTGCAACTAGTGTAAGTATCTCATGATTTCTTCATTAGTATTATCTTCAAGTGCTTCATCAACAATTTTTTGTCAGACTCTATTGAAGTCAGAATTTCGAGCCATTTTAGAGTGAGTAAGGGTAGAAAAAAGACACAAGAAGTATGAAGAAGAAGGTCGGTGTGCATGAATAAAATGAAACTAAACAATTAAATAGTATCATCAATAACGACTAGTTTTTACGATTAGTTTTTAATGGATATTTTTTAATGGCTAGATTTTTAACAGTCTCTTAACAGTTATAGATTAACAAATAACTTTCATAATTAAAAATAAACTTCAGCATTCAACTAATTGAAAATGTGTTACAGCATACTGATATTAGTACATAAAAAATAAACTACTAAACTAATAAAAAAATTAATTAAAAAGAAACTTAAACATACAACTAATTAACGATAGCTTAAGACATAAAAACTAATAAACTTCTTTAAAGTATAATTACAAGTGATTTCGTATTTCCTATGTTGATTTTCAATCATGTTAATCGTGTACTTCATAAGAATATTGTACATCTTCTTTAAAGTTCATGCTGTCTATTTGTAAAAGAAGTAAAATTTAAAGATTAATTAAGAAAAATTAAAATTTATTATGTGTATTTGCAAAAGAAATAAAGTTTAAGGGGATTTAATGCTTTTTTTCCAATAATAATTATAAGTATATTTTTTTTAAAAGAGTGGTTAGATCAAAATTAGATGGAGAAACATACATGTGATACACTTAGTTCAGTGTTACAAATTGAGGAACACCAAAGAGTTATCGTACACAGACTTATGTGGCCCATCTTTCACATGGACTTGTTCAACAGTGCTTCGAATTGGATCAATCTTTACAGACTATTTGATTATTGCTTTGTGGGCTACCGTGTTTTTCCCGCTCAAAATTAGGTCTGTTGCCGCCAACTCAACCAAGGGCTTATTAGTTATTACTGCTTTTGGTGTATCAGATTATTTGTTGTATCTGATTACAAGTGCATGCTACTGCTTTTGGTGTTCCCTCTTGAATCTTGAGTTTCTTTGTGCATTAGTGAATTGTAATTTGTGGATTCTAAACTATAGTTTGGAGAATGTAAATAAAATGAATTTGATTTTTATACACTATCATTAAAAAAATATTATTAATCAATTAAATGTAATCCAAACACACCAGTGCTTCATAAAACAGGAGCGACAAGCCCAGCGCTTTCACTTCAATATTGACCCAATAAAATCTCAAAGACAAAAACGTGCAATGCATTTTAAATACCTTATAAATATATGCTATCCCTTCGGAGATTAGGTCCAAGTCTTAACTAACTCAAGTTGTGCTGGGCGAGACAAATTTAGACAATATAATATATCATTATAATACTGCTTAAGTATCTAATGCTGTGTAGAAAAAAACATATTTTAGTGCCCAGAAAAATCGTGGCCATTGTTTATGATCCTCGACTACTTTCCTAATTCCTATTGACCTAATATTTAATCAGACAGGGTTTTCCTTCTTGACTTTTACTTTTCTACTATTCTTGAAAGATTTTCTAAATGACCGAAAATAAACAATACTTCTAGTTAACTAGTATCTTAAAACACTAGTTAAAAAAATAAAAATAAAAGGTTTTAATTAAAAGTTATATAAGAACAAACATTTAAAATTTAAATTATAGGAGAGCATATTTTAATGCATCTCAATGAATTTTTTATTTTATTTTACTTCTTTAGTTGGTGCTATAAGGACACTTATTAAGATTGTCATAATTCATAAACAATTTATCAAACAAATATCTGACAATGCGCTGTGTTATAATTTTCCCCTTTTTCTTTTTTCTCGTTTTGTACAAAGTCACACATACGAATGTGGGAGTTTGTTATTTGACCTTTTACTTTTCGGCCTAGTTGTTACGATCTGATGCATCTTCCCTCTCCCATAAGAAGAAAATCTAGAATACTTTGATCTCACTCCTACGTTGCCAAAATTCTATAAAGTTTTGTGTCAATTTGGTAATGGTCGATTCCTTTCTTTCTATCTTACCTAATAATCCTATACGTGTGATTCTATTCACAAGATTTACAAGACATTAATTTAGATGGTACAATTCCACAACGGGTTGATCGGGTTTTTTTCCAACACAAATTAATTAAAATGATAAATTCTTAACTCCGTTTCCTTTTTTTTTTCTTCTTTAGCACTATAATTAATTAATTCCGTGCTGTTTCCATATGCTGTAAGAGCTGCCTTCATGCTGGCACGCGACACCGTGAAGGCCCAGGTTCTCCCATAAGACCATACTTCCTTTTTCATTTCACACTATAAACCCAACGAAGTCAAATAAAAACAATTTTTTTTAATAAAAAAAACAGCGTCCACCAACATCAAATCATTGAATTACTTTACCCATTTACATCGAATATATGTCAAAGAGTTAAGGCCAAAAATATGAACTTCGGGTGTTTGACGCCGACTAAACCGACACAAAAGTTTTAGACCTCATTTACCCCATAACATGTACGTAATCATGCCTTCAATAATCATGTCAACGCTTTTACAACCAAGAGCTTGCGCCTCACCCCAATTCATTCATCACGCTCGTAAAAGTAAATTTAAGTGTGTTTGAATTATAGTAGAGTTTTTTTACTCTCTTTTTATTATAGATCACAAATATTCTTCTAGGAAGCAATCTGTATAATTTTGTGAGATGATTATGAGACATAAATTCTCTTTAAATATTTTAACGCAATTATACATTTAAAATTTAAATTCGAGATTTCTAATTAAATTAGAATAATCACGAGTCAATTAATTCACGTTAGGTGATGAATTAGAGTAGAATTTGATTGAACTTAATTTTGTAAAATAAAATTTAGTTAAAATTAATTTTAATGTAATTTAATTTATATTTAAAGTTTTTTTAAAAAAAAACAAGAGAGATAACTTTATTGTAAACCTTAGTTTTAAGTATTGATTAAAAAAAAACTCACTTTAAGTGAAGTCAGGCTCAATTCAATGACAAAAGCAATTTACCATATTTCTATAATGGCTAAACCTCAGTTCAGTTTGGATTCTCGGAAGCCAAATGAAAAACCAACTCAAAGGCTCAAAACCAAGTTCCCCGAATAAACTAAAACAAGAGTAAAAGCAAAACCATGATATTTATACTATAGAATCAGCCTCTGTACAACGCGCCACAACCGGCGCAAGTTAAAACTCTTCCATCAAAGTCAGTTCACAAATCATGAATATGTATGTATGTATATCTACCCAATTTACAAAAATTAAAAATCAACGAATCTGAATATAATCAAAATTTTAACGATTGTGATGAACAATCTTGGAAACCCCCAATTTCACCTAACACTACTCCACCCATCCGATTCTGACCAACTCGCCGGCCGATTAACCGTCAAAAGCTGCCGGAGCCGGTCCTCCGGCGAACAGAACCCGTCATCAAAATCCCACTTGTCTTGAAATTCCGGCGAACTGGGAAGCGAATTCGTCACGCTAGAAACCCAATCGGGGAAATCAAAGTGGCTTCTCGGCGACTCATGAACGCGCTTAAATGGAACAGTGCCATCATTAATAAGAAAAGGGTGTTTCAATAGCATTTCTGCGCTCCACCTCTTCTTAGGATCCTTAATAAAACATTTTTCAATAAAATCTTTTCCATCTTCGGACAAATTATTAGGGATCTCGGGAACCTCTTCTCCCACCCCAATTCGAAGCAACAGCGACCACATGCTCGCCCCCTTCTCCACCTGCCACGCCGGTTTCCCGGTCACCATCTCCACAATTGTACATCCCAAAGCCCATATATCGGCCGGCGATTCGCACTCGCCGCCGGTCGCTTGCTCCGGCGACATAAACATCGGAGTCCCCCTGCATTCACTCTTCTCCTGTTTCTGCCCTGCCTCCCTCGCAAGCCCGAAATCCGCAATTTTGATACCTCCGTCCCCGAATACGAGGATGTTCTGCAGCTTTATGTCGCAGTGAACAAACCCGCTTTTGTGCACGTGGCTCAGACCCTCCACGATGGCCCTCGTGTATTCCCGAGCCTCATGCTCGGAAATCTGGCCATCGTGATTCTTCAATTCATCGGCAAGGCTCCCGCCGGCGGCGTATTCGAGGAACAGATTGTAGTACTCAACGCCGTTCTCGAAACTGCAGTCGTCTCCGAAGCAGCGAATTATCCTCGGAGACGACGAACCTAGGCGATCCAGCACGTGTTTCTCGTTTCTTAGCCAGCACGAGGTTTGAGCCTCCGCGGACTTAACGGCGGTTAGAGACGGAAACTGATTCGGATTTGTAGTCGGAATCGCTAAACTAACGGTAGCGAAGCTTCCTCGCCCGAGGGCGTCTCCTCGAACCCAATCCATGTTTCAAATTTCAATTGAACTCTGTTACCAAAAATCAATCACTGCGTTTGAGAGCGTGTTCCTATTTGGCTTTGTCTGAAAGAAAGATAGAAAGAGAGAAGTGAGAAGCCCAAAAACTCAATAAGAAAGAAAGAAAGTGTGAACTGTGGCCACTAAGAATGAGCAACGGTTCTTTATATACGGGAAATATGGTTGATATTCAATGACCTAAGCCTCAAGCTGTCTCGGCAAAATTATTATTAAAAGATATTTAAGAGAAAAAAAAAGGGGCAACGAAAATGCTAAATATTCGTGGGGGTGATTGAAGCATGTGATAGGCGAGGATATTTTTCTCACCAAGTAAGAAGAAGTGTTTTTGTTTTTCCTAATTTGGCTGAACTAGCGTACCACACTCCTGAACGTGGTTGATGAGATGAACGTTTTCGAAAGATCTTTTATGACAGATATCACGCTGCTTCGAAAGTGACGTGTAAATACGCCCGTGTAAAATTTGTAAAATTATGTGTACACTAAATTAACTATTTATGAGGGACTCGTTTGGTGTATGATACGTGTGATTTGAGTAATTATGTCGTTTTACGCATCATATCGGAGTATCTAAGCGTGTATAAGTAGTTTTTTTGGTCGTAGGAAAACTTTTACGCGATTATTAAGCCCTAAATAATACTCCTTCGATTTTTAAATAAGAGTCGTTTAAGGTAAAAAATTAAATAACCACGAAAGTTATAAGTATTTTTTATTTGAAGGGAATTTATAAATATATTTTCCATTTTATCTTTTTTAATTCTTTGTTTTCCACTAAATTCAAGGAATAACTGTCATCAATTCTCTATTTCTACATTTAACGTTTTCAAATTCTCTCTTGAGAAACTAAAATTTCGGGCTTACAGTACAACCTCTCGAATACTCCTTTTTATTGAATTTCCACTGCATCGTACTACTCTTTTTATTTAATACTCCATTATCTCAAATTTCCAGTATCTCTTTGGTTTACTTCTTAACCTCTCATTCTTTATAATTTCGTGAAATCCCTTTGCGTAAACGAACAACCATTCGATCTTTAGCTTGTGCCTTGAATAAAAATCCAGCTTCAGTATTTAACTTTGCCGAAAAAAAATTCACAAGTTGAAGACCATCCCACCCAGAATATATATATGCTGCCACTCAGAATGCTGTCAATAAAACTTAGGAAGAAAAAATTTCAACATCTTTCTAACCACGGTCCAAAATCATTTTTTGAAAATCTTCTTCTGGAAATTTGTTCAAATCAAATCCACAATCTGCCTTTTCATTTAAGTCAAAATCCCTTGTAACTTTCTCCTTTTTGATTTTGTCATCTTGCAAGTTTGATTCGGCATAATCTTCAATGTTATCAAATGAGTCTTCAATTCTTTTTTTGTATGCTATCAAATGAATCTTCAACTCCCTCTATACTTTCATTCTTTCAAAAGAGTCTTCAACTCTTTCTTTCAAGCAAATATCACCAGGAGTTTCTTCCATGATTTTGTCATCTTGCAAGCCTAATTCAGCATCATCATCAATGCTATCAAAGGAGTCTTCAATTCTTTTTTTCTTCTATGCTGTCAAATGAATCTTCAACTCTCTCTACTTCCATGCTTTCAAAGGAGTCTTCAACTCTTTCTTCCAAGCAAATATAACTAGGAGTATCTTTTTTCATTCTTATGTTATTTGTGGTTCAATTTCATGTTTTCCTTTTAAATAAAAATTGAGATTCATAAAAAAAACAATATTGAATTTTCTATTATTGAGAATTAAGTTTTTTGTATTGGGAGTAGATGCAAAATGTTGTTTAATAGAAGTACTTTAAATCTCAACGAGCTATTTTGAGAGTATCTAGACGTAACAATTCTCAACTTAAAAATATTTATCATCTAACTTGGGAGTATATAAAAATAATTTATGGAGAGAAGGGTATAATTGGGAGGAAAAAATTATATCACCTTAAAATCTGAAAATGACAAATAAATAGGAAAAAAATATTTAAAAAATCCGGGAGTTAAAAAAAACGGAGGAAGTAGTTATTATTTTATTTGAGGTGTGTTTTGCATTAATCATGAGTTTGTTTTGGGCAGAAAATTATGGGCACGATCTTCACAATACTCACTACTGCTTCCGGCTTCCGAATTGTCGTCACTCAATCTTATCCTTTTTATTACAAATTGCTAGGAAGTAGTTGCTCAAACTTAACAAATTGCTTTTTTTATTTAAATAATAAACACAACAAATTGCTATCTATTTAAATATTCGTAGATTTATTGGAATATGCTCGACTCAAAGGTTTTTCGTCGGCCTTTTTAATTTTCCTCGCTTTCGATGATGGGTTGGAAATTACATGCACTGAATTAATCCGGTAACAGGTGACATCAATCTGGCCTCTAAAATCATTTCTTTTTCAAGAAAAGTAATATTAAGAGCAAATTATTTATGGCCTTTGATATATGAGTAAATTATTTTATCTGTGTTGAACTTTGAGAAATTATAAAAATTTACAACTTTCTTAACGAATTTCTTAAGGTAAATATGCATTTTTTTTAATTTTCAAATACAAATACTTTTGCCATAAATTTCTGTGCAAATCCGCACATACACGCGAAATTAATTAAGAAAGCATCAGCAATGTTCAACATTAAATTCCGCTTTTCACTATGTTTTACAAATCTTACAACAAAATTAATATATTTAATTTTACACGTTAAAATATTTTACTCTGGATTTTTTTTCATTTAATTTTAAGCAAGATTCAATATATAAATAGGATATAAAAAAATCGAATAGTAAATGTTTCTAAGCCACAAATACATCCAAATAAATTAAAACACAATATGTGATTGTTCTGCTGTAAATTATTTAATTTAATCGGAAGATCGAAATGCGAATTAAAGATTTGATTTGTGCAACATCATCATAGGAAACTTTTTACGGCTGCAACTCATTCAGTCTATTTATTTGAAAATCTATCTAAACATACAAAGCATGGATTGAAAAGGTAAATGGTTTCCTGTCTGTATCCCATTTATTCGAAATCAAATCAAATAATAAATAATGATCCTTTATTGATAGCCAAATCAGCGAGGCGTATATACTTATTGGTGTTAAAATTAAATCAATCTAAATTAGGTTGCTCAATTGGAAAGGTGATAAAAATATGCTGAAAAATTATTAAAAAATAAAACACGTTTCCAATCTAAATAATAGGTTCACGTTTTGCATTAGAAAATAAAATATAGACTGGATTTGTTCAATTATCAGCCAACACTCGGAAAGCATGCATCTATATATTTCGCGGGGCTGGGCGTGCAGGTGATATATATTATTCAAACGTGTATTCAAGGTTTAAACAATTTAAATTACCAAAGTTAAATCTTGCATTAGGATTAAAAATAATTTTATATGTTACTTAGTAAACCTTTCAAAATTAGATGTGTGTTGGATTATAGTTCCATCTAACTAAACTCACGTTAAACTTAATTACTTTTCCATTTATGCATTGAAAAGTGTAAAATTTCCGTCCAACACCGTTCTAACTTAGTAAAAATGTGACAATTTTTTTTTTGAAAATGTTATTAACATGTTTTCACTATATTTTATCAAATGTTATATATAATTCATGTTGCTAAGAGTTTAAAATCTTTATATTATAATGACAGAGACAATCATGATGGTGATTGTAGTAATGTGTTAATTGAGATATTTTAAAAAGTGTTAATTGAGATATTTATATATTTATTTGTTATTTTGTTAATCTTTTAAAAATTTAATGATATATTAGATTTTAATTTAAAAATTTAAATATTTAAAAATAATATATAGTTGAGATTAAAATATTTAAAATTTAAAATTAAAATTTAATATATATCATCAAATTTCTAAAAGATTAACAAAATAACAAACAAATATATAAAAAACTCAATTATCACTTTCTAAAATATATCAATTAACTCATCACAATCATTATCATTATTGTCGTTGCCACCACAATAATTGTCGTCACCATCGTCACCATCAGCAATCACCACCACTGCTGTCAACTATCACCACCTTCGCCACCATGACCAATGTTTTAAAATCGAACCGCTCATTGACTCGATGATGCCACTAGGTTAATGGATCAATGGTTGGACCATTGGGTCATTGGTTGAACTACATAAAGTATATTAATATATTATTTTTATTATTTTACATCAAGTATGGTTTAAGGGCAATGCAAACAAATGGAAAGTGGAAGGTACTTGGTTCAAAACGGTAGACATAGAAAAGTTTAAAATTCAAACTTTAAAAATCAATTAACATGTAATCCGATCAGAATGATTTGATCGGGGTTTTCAGATGATTATTGGCTTAATGACGTAAGCACCGGGTGGTAGAGCCAGTAACACTGGCCATGACTTTTGTTGTCATTGTTGTCACCACTATGATTGTTACTGCCACCACCATCTTTATCAACTGCCTCCTCCTTTGCCACCATGATCGTCGTTGTTGCTATCGCCACCACCATCGTCGACGGTCATCTGATGTTGATGAGTTAACAGTAATTAAGATATTTTATGATGATATTTGTTTAATGAATATTTTAGAGATTTAATGATTATATTATTAGATTTAAATTTAAACTTTTAAATATTTTAATCTCAACCGTCTATTATTTTTAATCATGATTTAATTGTTCTCATGTAAAAAAAATATTCTCACAGGTTGTATTATATATATATATATATATATATATATATATATATATATCCATTTTGTCTATAATTTGATTTTCTAAATTGTGTTTTTATTTGTTTTTTATCGGTTATGAATTATAATTTGAACATTTTTTTATATCTTTTTTTTAATATATATTTTTTGTTATATTGGAAATAAGCTTTAATAAAGAATTGGTAGAAAGGATAAAATATAAGATATCCTTAACAAATGACTTTATCTTATATTTATTATGACTCTAAAAACCTATTTATTGCTTAAAAATAAAAGAAAAATAAAAGGACACATTTGTTTCATGGAACCTTATTGGATTCTCGGAAATATGGAGATAAGAATATACATTTCTATGTTTGTTAGAAGATAATAAAAAATATTCCTTGACATAATGAATTCACAGGAATCCATATCACCAAGGGCAGAGCCAGAAATTTGGTTCAAGGGGGACCAAAAAAAAATATTAAATTTTTACATTATAAAAAATATAAACAAAGTTTAATATATATATATATATATATATCTAATATTTTTATAAATAAAAAAGATATAACTATATTGAATAAAAAACATTTTTTTACCAAAGACTGAAAAAAACATTACTATCTTGCTAATTTGATCATCTATATAAATATAAGAAACAAATAGATACATTTTTTTCTTGTAATTATATGAAACATATACTCATTTTTTTTAAATATATTATACATTTATATAAAAAAATATAAATACATTTTTTTTATAATGTATTGCATGGGGTAAACATGTAACTTTGTTTCTCACTTATGTCTTTTTAGGGTCTCTTTCTTCAGCAATATAGCACTCGACAATCCAGAGGGTAAAGTACTTGCAAAAGGCACTCCAGTGCTCAAGTGAGATATCAGTCTAGAACAATAAATGAGAGTGTTAAATGAGAATCAACAATGTCCTTATCTTGATATTCACGTAGCTATTTGTACATACCTTAGTGGGCCTTTAAATCATGAGCCATTTCTCATGATTACCTTTTTAGGTAATATTTTTCTAATTATCATTAGGGAGTTGAATTATCCTATAATGGTTGTTATTAGGATAATCTAGATAGTTTTACCTTTATATGAGCAACAATGGTGAGGTGAAGGTATTTAGGTACTTGGCTTGGACAAGTACCCGAATACTTACCATTCTAGAGGTCACCTTAGTGGAGGAGACAATAAGTGTTCATATATTCGGCTTGGCTGAATAGTTGAGTCTTGATACAAAGAGGGTTGAAGGGCACCTTGGGTGATAGGGTTAGAAAAGTACTCGGGTATTCGATCGAGTTGAACACCTAAGTATTGATCTAGAGAGGACAGAAGGGCACCTTGGGTGATAGGGTGATAGGGTGATGAGAGTACTCGAGTATTAGACCAAGCTGAATACTAGAGTACTGTTCTGGAAAGGAAGGAAAGACACCTTGGGTCACAAAGTGAAGAGAGTATTTGGGTATTTGGCCAAGCTAAATACTCGAGTACTATTTTAGAAAGTGTCTTGGGAGTATCTAGGCATTTGACGAAGCCAAATTACCTGGGTACTAATTTAGAGAGAAGTTCACCTTGGATGATATGGTAACAATAGTACTCAAGTACTCAGCTTGGCTGAATATCTGAGTACTTTTGGAGGTTATGCTTCAATGTCCTAAAGGTTTTACTAGGGGTATCTTTGGGTATTCAACCTAGTCGAGTACCCATCTAGTATACAAGACCCCCAAGCCTCTTGGAATACAATGATTAGGATAGGCTTTAAGGGAGCTCAAAAATTCCTCTTTAGGATGTGTGTCTAAGAGTCGCATTGAATTCTAATTTTTAAAAAGTAAATGTTTTGTTGAGCAAAATGAGGTACTGCTTGGTATGGGTTAGATCTAAAGGTTGTAAGGGTTTTGTTGGGCATTACCAACCATAGCGGGCTTTCCTATAAAGTGAGGGTTCACCCATCCTGATTTCATGTTTATTTGATTGTCAAATTTGCTTTGCGCTGAGTACTCTCCTTTTTAAGGTACGCTTTTGTCTTGAGTTATGAGTTTGGTTTTTGAGGCCAGTAACTTCGGGGATTTCAAGGATAAGTGTTCGACTTCTACAACTAGGAGCGCATGGGTATGAATATGATCCGACGTCTTCTAACTCATGTTTGGGTTCAAGTAGTTGCTCTTGCGGGAGTTTGAATTCTTCATCCGACGAGGGTAGTTCTATGTGGTCGATCATCGATGAGATGCTTAGTGAGCCTATTGAGATTGAGTTTGACCAAAGGATGGATGCCCAAGCCTCATGTAGTGATAACATGGAGATTGTTAAGAAGCCAAACTATTGTTCCTTGACGAAAAAGAAAGAGTATCCACAAATTGCCCTACCTGATTATTCATGGGTGGATGACGGGGTAGGTACCTTTTATTTTGGTTATAGTGATAAATTGAGCATTATCTATTTTATCAACTGTGTGAATGTATGCACTTTCATGGATGAAGAGTTTATCATCATCCATCTCTGATGTTGTTGTAACAACGCTTATGAGAAGCCAAACTGAGTGTTTCTTGCGAAGGAAAAACCGAAACCGAACCTGATGGGGCTGAATGGGAGCCACCCACTTAGGTGGCACTGCTAAGGGATTTCGTCTAGGTGTATGATTGCATTTTTTCATAATTTTCATGTAGAAGTTCCCTTTGATGACTTTACCATGAGTGTACTCTGCATACTCAATGTAGCACCCTCTCAACTTCATCTAAATGGGTAGGTAGCAATCCAAGCACTTCATGTCTTGTGAAACTTTTTTCAGATGGAGCTAAGAGTTGGTTTGTTCCTTCACCATTTTCAAACTAGACCGACAGATAAGGCTAGGTGGTTGTCTTTAATTCGCCATCAAGAAAGGCCTTTGCTCAGGTTGTTTTCTACATCATATAAAAACTTTAAAGTTGGTTTTTTCAAAGTTGTTATCCTTCCTGGCTTGGGTGATAACCACTTTTATGATATTAACAATAAGCCCTTGTTTCCATTTTATTGTCAACAAGTGCCGAGGAGGTATGGTAATTTTCCTAAGAGTTATCTCACTGACGTGGAGAGTCGAAACCTTATCCTTCTTGATAAACTACCTTAGAGGTTGTTGGCTAAGGTTGCTGTGTCTTTGTTCAAGTCCTCATCCATTTTTGCAGATTTAAGGGGTACGTCTTCTTTCTTTTTGGCATTAAATGTTCTCTATTGTATTGTTTGTTATTGGGTTATTGTTTCAACTATACTCAAGTTTGTCGATATGGATGTCCTTGACTTTGCTAGCATTTGCTAAGAAGATGGTGTATTGTTGAGAATGTTTTTATTATCGTTCCTATCAATCAAAGTCCTACCCCTCTCTCTTTGTTGACTAACGTGGTACCCTTTGATGACAAGAATAAGAGGAAGAAGACTAGGGGAAAATATGAAGACAAGACTCATCCTCAGAAGAAGCTTCAACAACAAACTCTTCACCAGATCAACACTCATCCTCCCAGATCACTTGACGCTCTTCCTCTAGTGTTGGGGAAAGATTTTTTTAATGGTACTTACCACCTATAGAGTCTGATGCCGAGTAGCGCTATTTCGAACTTTGGCAAAGATATTTTTCAAAGTGTCGGTGTGGCTTCTAACTGGGCTATGTTTTGCGACCTTTAATCAAGGTTGTCTGCCATTGCTCAACACATGATTTTGAGGAACTCATCAGCTGACCAAGAAGTTTTTAAGTTAAAAAAGGCACTTGAAGGGATGAAAAAAAGAGGGATTAAGCCAAAAATGCCAACATTGAATTGGTTTCCAACTATTGAAATCTAAAATTTTATATTAGGAAGTTTGACGATAAGGAGGCTTCCTAGGGCTGAAAGCTGAAAAGAGAAAAGAGTTTGTTGCGGCCTTGAAGGATAAGGTTGACAAGTTGAAGGAATCTTTGATGAGGGCCGAGGTGGAGGTGGATAAGGGAAGAACTGAGTACCAAACCATGATGAGAGGTGCTCATGAAAGGTATATGAGGAACACAAAACTGATTTTGATAAGGCAATCCGGCAAGTGAGGCATAAGTTTGAAATTATGGGTAATGCTGAATTTAACATCCTCAAAGATGTAGATGAGGGTGTCATAATGTCTACTAATTATATCCCAAAAAAGACTCCTCATTCCAATCGCCCACCTACTCTGTCTATCGACACCATGATGATTAATGCAGCCTCTGAGAAACAAGAAGATAGGCAGCCTAATGATGATGAAGTGAATCACCAAGGGTTTGGGTAGTAATGACCGAATATGTAATAGTTGGCCAGTAGTGTCTTTTATTTTTATTTTTGATATTTTGCTTTGTAACTTTGTTTTTTTATTATCATTGAAATGTCTGGATTTTTTGTTATACCCGAATTGTGTTTAAGCTAGTTTATTTTTAGTTAATAGATTATTGGTCAAGCATCATCGTTCGAATAATGTGGTTAACTTGTGTAAGATTGTAAGCAACCGTGTTGTCTTAGCATGATATTAACATTTTGAAGTAGACGTTGTTTTTAATCAAATGAAGGTATTCGAGCGGATTAATCCTTGTAAATAAGTTATAGGTGCATCTTCAGTCGAGTAGGAAAACTAGGTAAAGAAATCTTTATAATTAAATTAAAGGCGTGTCCTTGGTTGAGTAGGAGTACTCGGTAAGGAACCCTTGTAAAGAAATTGAAGGTACATCATTGGTCGAATAAGACTACTCAAGAGGGAAACCTTGTAAAGAAATTGAAGGTGCATCCTTAGCCAAGTAGGAGTACTCAAGAGGAAAACCTTGTAAAGAAATTGATGGTGCATCCTTAAAATTTCTTAAAAGTAAATGTCCAACATATGATTTGAACTGCTCTTTGTATTCACTAACTTGAAAAGAGGTGTCTCTTAAAACCTTCTCGGCAAAAACCCTTACATGTTCTTATAGGGAAAGAAACTAAGTAAGAAAAAATAGTACACCATTGAGCACAAGATTTTAACTATAGTAAAACTTGAGATGTGTGGAGTTCAAGGTACACGGTATGAGCTTGCCGAAAAGTTCTTCTAACTTGTAGCTGTTGAAATAAAGGTCGAGTTTGGTCGTTAGGGTGTCAATGTTTCCGACTTCATCATATTGTAGCTGTTGAAATAAAGGTTCTCCTATTAGGATTAAGGCACTAGTTCCATAAGTTAACTGGAATGGTGTTTTCTTAGTGGTTGACTCTGGGGTGCATTAGATTCCCTATAAGACTTCTAATAACTCTTCGGCCCATTTTCCTTTAGCCAACCCAAGTTTGTTTTTCATTTAAGCTAGGATGACTTTGTTGGCTAACTTGACTTGTCCTTTGGTTTGGGGATGTTCAATTGATGATACCCAGTGTGTAATTACCAAACCCCTTCATAAACTCATTCAACCATTTGTCTATAAACTGCAATTCATTACCTATTATGATAGTGTGAGGAATGCTGAATCTGGTGACCATGTTCTTCCATTAAAAAAATTTCACATCGGGAGCCGAGATAATGGTTCAAGGTTTAGCTTCTACCCATTTCGTGAAGTAGTTGACTGCCACTAGCAAATACTTGCATAGCTTTTAACAGGTGGAAAAGGTCCAAGTAGATCCATGCCCCCACATGGCGAAGCGCCAAGGGAAAGCAAGAATGTGCAACTCATTGGCAGGTTGGTGAATGAGGTTACCGTGTTTCTGGCACTGAATGCGTCTTTTTTTCAAATTCAGCATAATTTGTCCTCAACGTTGGCCAGTAATATTCGGCCCTTAGCACCTGAGTTTCCATTGCTCGACTTCCTGAGTGCACTCCATAAATCCCTTCATGCAACTCCTTGATCACGTATTCATTTTGTCCACCACTGGTCTTCAAAGTGACTGATTGGGTGTAATTTGTTAATAAAATCCGCCAAATACTGAACTTTTGTTGGTCTCCTAGGCTCATATTGGATATTGAATTCCAGCAACTTAATTGACCATGCCATCATTATTCCAACCAACTTAGGCTTTCTCAACACTTTTGCTATTAGGAAATCCGTCCTAACTACCACTCGATGCCTTTGGAAGTACTACCGAAGAAGTCTTGTTGCATGGACTAGTGCTAAAGCTACCTTATCAATTAGTTGGTATCATGTTTCAGTGTCATGCAAGACTCTACTAACTAAGTAGATAAGATGTTGGCTTCCTTCATGTTTTGAATTGATGATGCACTTATGACTTTGCAAGAAACTGAAAGGTATATGATTAACTTCCTCTGTGTGTCAGGCTAGGCTAGCAGTGATGGTGTAGCTAGTGTTAGCTTCAAGTCTTGAAAGGTTTGTTCACTTTCTTGATCTTGTTGGAACCTTTTTTTCCCCTTTTTAAATAGGTTCATGATAGGTTTATGCTTTTTATTTGTTATGGGAAGGAATCTCGTCAAAGAGGTTATCTGACCAGTGAATCTTTGGATTTCTTTAGGTTTGTCAGACTTCTCATTTTAATGAAGACTTGTCACTTGTTCGTATTTTCTTGTATTCCTTTATGAGATAACATGAATCCTAAGAACTTTCCCCCTCCTACTCTAAACACACACTTCTCTGGATTGAGTCAGATGTGTGTTTTTGGATTTAGGCGAATATTTATTCTAGATCTTGAGCATGGAACTCAACTTCATTGGACTTGACCACCATATCAACAACATATAACTCCATGTTTCTTCCAATTGGATCTTTGAAAATCTTGTCCATTAAATGATGGTATCAATTTTCGTAAGAGCTCATTGTATGGTATAAACATTGACCCTTCTTTTCTGACAGTGGTGGGCACTTTTCTTCACTGCAAAGTAGGATCTCTGCTGCTCAACTTCTTGGGGCTGCTAGTGGGTGCTATCCCAAGATTTATCAAGACTTGGAATCCGGTGGTGGAAAAATTCAAGAAACGACTATCTATATGGAAAGGAAGGCACTTGTCGATTAGTGGTAGACTAGTCCTCATAAACTCTATTTTAAGTAGTTTACCATTGTTTTACTTCTCCATTTATAAAGCACCGAAAAAGGTCTTGGAGACTTTTTCTGGTACACAAAGGAGATTTCTATTGTAGGGAGAAACAAAAGGAAATAAAATCAATTGGGTAAGGTGGGATCGTGTTTGTCTACCTAGGAAAGATGAGGGACTTAGAAGCAGAAATTTGAATATGTTCAATGTTAGTCTTTTGTCAAAATGGAAATGGAGGATGCTCAATAATCAAGACTCTTTATGGTACCCCCTACTAATGCACAGGTATGGCCAACAAGATGAGTTCTCATCTATTCAAAGGAGTTGTCAGCAATCATCTTAATGATGGAAAGACATTCAACACATCTTAAATCAGTAAAATGCAACTTATGGGTGGTTTGAGGGTCAAGTTTATAAAAAGGTTGGTAGATCAAAAAACTCTTTTTTGATCTTACAAATGGAGTGGTGACTTAACCCTCAGAGTCATACTCATGATTATACCAAGTTCCAACAAACAAGAATGTGTTGTCAGTTGAGTTATTAAACCATCACGTTGATCCCTCAAACTGGTCTTAGTATTGGCGTAGAACCTTTTTCTCGTGGGAAGAAGAATAGTTGGCTGATTTGATAAGAAAAGTTGTTAGAACTAGGCTCATATCATAAAGTTCAGACTCCTGAAGGTGGAATCTGGATGATGTTGGACAAATGTGTCCTCAGTTATCTTAAGAAGGGGTGAATCAATTTCCCACTAACAAACTTTTAACCCCCTTCTAAATGAGATAGGCTCAGAATGCAGAAGAAGCAACAATCAATTTAATAATGTTTTTTAAACATGCAAGACAAAATTGATTGCAATAAAATAAATGAGATAAGGGAAGAGAGAATGCAAACTCAATTTTATACTGGTTCGACAAAGTCCGTTGCCTACGTCCAGTCCCTAAGAAACCCTCTTGGGAGTTCCACTATCTCTTTGTAAAATCCTTTTACAAAGTCTGAACCACACAGGGACAACCCATCCCTTGTGTTCAGGAATCCTTATAACTTAAGAGACCCTCGGTCCCTTAAACAATCTCTTTGTATAAGAAGAAAGAAGAGGAATTCTCTCTTGAAGAGAAGGATATTACAATTGAAGTCCATGGATGAACTCTTAATGGATTTGCAAGTGTTTGCCCAAGAGTTTCTTTTGAAAGAGCATTTGGCAATGAAGTTCTCTTAGAATATCTCTCTCATTGCTTTTTGAAGTCAGACACACACATATATATAGGCCCTTCGTGCCTTTTCAAAATGGTTTGAAGAAATGTATCTTTTTAAAAAGTTTTTTCTGAAATTCTTCACTGGTAATCGATTACAGGTTTTTGGTAATCGATTACACAGTTATATTTTGAAGGGTCATGACTTTTGAATTTGAATTTCAGGAATTTCGTTGCTGGTAATCGATTACAGACATATGGCAATCGATTACATGTTCAAAATTCAAATTCAAAACCCTTTTCAATAGCTATTTCTCAACCTTCCCTTCTGGTAATCGATTACACTTCTTGGTAATCGATTACCAGAGCCTTGCATGACTTTGAAACCCTTTGTTTTGAGGCAATGCTTGATCTTGAAGAAATCTTGAATCAAGGCTTTGTTTGTTGAAGCATTCTTGTATTAATCTTGAAGCAAATGTAGCAACCTTGTTTGATTTTTCTTTGGCATCATCAAAATCATGTATACATACATTCACAGATGAAGGAAATGGTTTTTTTTTGTAGCTTAAATACATAAAAATTTGCTGGAAAGGTATAAACTTGATCTTAATATGTAGAATCCACCTTTTTTGTCTTCAGAGTTCTAGGAGTGCAAAGCACTATCTAAGGTTCTAGTTTTTTCATGGTGAATACTACAAAGGAAACTGCCTACATGCTATCAATTATTTAAAAGAGGGATACAGATTCAAAGTGTGGAGACTTCATGCTACTTTTGCAATCAGTGTATGGAAGATACTAACCCTTTGTTCTTGCTATGCCCAAAAACATTGCAAATTTGGTATCATGTTTTCCGATGGATGGGGTCGATGTGGTCTTACCGCAAGATATATCACATTTATACAACCATTTTGGTCATTTTATCAAAGGAAGAAGGAACCGTTGGTAGAGATATATGTTGTGGCACAAAACATGTTGAAGTGTATGGTATTGGAGAAATAGTGTTGTATTTAGGAACTAACCTTTTGATATAGGTGGGATTCAGAATTTGATCAAATCTATATCCTGGTAGTGGTTCTAATACAAAAGGAAATCATGGTCCCCTACCTTCTTCTCTTCATGGAATAATAATCCTTTGCTATGTCTTATTTCATAGTTATAGTATTTTGCAACTTTTTTTTATGGTTATATGGCCTGAGGTCTTTTGTTTCCTGGCGCAAAATCACTTTTTGATGTAAACATTACTTGTAACGCTTGTACAATTATATATATATATATATATATATATATATATATATATATATATATATATATATATAACCTTTGCCTTAAAAAAAAATCTAGTATGTGCCTCCTACGTTTTTTAGGTCGAAAAGTATAACTTGGTACCAACAGTTGGCAAAGTCGGTTATGAAAGTTATTTTTTCTTCATCTCTGGGATATCTCTATGATGCATCCATATTTGATTGTATCCTGAGTATGCATCTAGAAAATTGAGTAAGCAATGTCCTGTTGTCTCGTCCACTGGTCAGTCAATAGTGGGTAAGAGATAAACATCTTTTGGGCATGCTTTGTTAAGGTCGGTGTAGCCGGTACACATTCTCCAGTTACCATTTAATTTATTAACCATCACAACATTGGATAACCAAGTTGTATACCCGACTTCCTGACCAAACTGGGTTGTAAGCAATTTTGTAACCTCTTCTTGAATGGCCTTCTGTCTCTCTTCTCCCAATTTTCTCTTCTTTTGTGCTATTGGTTTGGCGTCTTGGCATACTGACACCTGATGATAATGGTAATTGGGATCTATGTTAGGCATATCGATCATTGACCATGCAAATAGATTGGCATTTGCATCTAAAACTTGAATTATAAGCAGCTGCTCTTTTTCCTAAAAGTTGAGTTTCAAGATAAGTCACTTGTCCCTCTTTTCGTCCCAGATGGTGGGTTGGGTTTCCTCACGTGGCTTCACCCTCTCCTCTTTTTCATTTCTTGGATCAAGGTTCAAGGATTCTTCATCTTCCATGTACCAAATTTACCATATTAATTTCCTGAGATCCTAATATTTCCATGATAGGGGTGAGCTTTTAGGCTTGCCATGTAACATTCTTGAACGGCTTTTTGGTCCACACTTGTGGTTATAATGGACCTTGATCGGATGAAAACTTCATTGAAAGATGTGGAATGGATATTATAGCCCCAAGGGCATTAAGTAATGGTCGACAAAGTAATATATTGTATGAAGTACTTGCATGGACAACAACAAAGCAAATTTTGATGTCCTTGCATCTAATTTTTCTAGTTGCAAACCTTGTCTACAACTCTATGCATTCTTATTCCTACCCTTTCACCAGGGAACCCAAAAAGTGGGTCGTCATGGGGTTGTAGAGATGACTCAAGTATCTCCACCTGTTTAAAGGTGTTTCAAAACAAGATGTCTGCTATAGAGTCATGGAGATCTATTTCTTTATATTTATTATCTTATATTCTCTTCCAGTTGTAAGATTTCTAACTCGAACGAACACTTGTAGAGGAGCTTGTAACATGTTTATCTCCCGTATCTTGGGAAAAAGTAGATGTTAGCTATTGCAATAGCAAGCATAGATTTTCTTCTCATACTATCATTCAGGTGTACTTCTTGCACTACCCTTGTTATCACCATGTTTGTGTGCATGATGGAATCCCAGAGGGTCTTGTTCTAGGCAAAAACCCAACTGAAAAATTGAATCTAGCCTTTTCTCCTAACTTGTCTTGAGAACCTTCACAAAGGTATAGAATTAGTGGAAGCAAGGACAAAGAAGAGAGTCACATGCATCATTGCAGATGCTTTTGCAACCTTTTCTCTCCTTGTGGCTCAGACCCTCAATGTTCCTTGGATTGCACTTTGGCTTCCCAATTCATGCTCACTCTCTCTATTTCTACATTGGTGAATGGAATATAACAGCAACACTACTAACTTAATTAGTTTGTTTTTATCTCTGACTCAATATTATTAGCATACAATAATAGCATCGCTCTGCAAACAATTGGTCATCATAAACACCGAAAGTATGTTGATCTTAAAATCAAAATGATTGACTACAATATACTTTACACAGACATGGTTAAAACAAATTCTATGAACCACCAACACACATACATTATATATTTTTTAAGGCACATTTATGTCAACATAGATGATTCTTTTATTTTCAGACTCGAGAACTTCATGTTGTTTATATCAACCATGAAGGCCACTTAAGACCCACATCCACAAATCACTCGTAATGCATGAATTAATTCATAAAATAAGCCAACCTACAATTTGCTTTAATACATCCAACATTTAGGGGACATACCTAAATTGGGGCTAAGCTTCACAGGAACCATGCATATTCACAGCCAGGTAGGTCACCATGACAGTGGACCAAGCAGTAGTCAAAGCAAGATCCAGCGGACCGGCATGGGAAACGACGGAGCTGGCTGCGATGTCAACACGGAGGGCACGGGAGATGGTGGAGTGGGATACTAGGGCGTAGACAATGCATTGTCAGGGACTAGTGAACCACACATATTCACAGCTAGGTAGGTCACGAGTGAACGAAGGACAATGATCATCACATGCTCAAATCACTAATGAAACAAAGACGGTTTTTGGGATTAGACCATGTTTGTATGGTAAGCAAAAATTTACAAATTTGTCGTTGCCTACTGTTCAAATACAAGTATGCGGAAACGTCGTCATTGTCTTCCTGTTTATTACAAAAATGCCACCGCCGCACTTTCTAAGACGGTTCTAAAGAACCGTCTTAGAATCACCGACGTAAATAACACATTTTTTTAGTAGTGGGACAATGAATATCTGTATGATTTATGCACTTTTCATGTTGTGTGATGATTCCAAGAATGTCTTTGATGGATCTTTGTTCATACTACTTCATATTATTAATTAATTTGTTACATTTTTTTTATTTGTTTACCATCCACATAATAATTAAAGTAAAGTAGTGTTCTCCCTAGCTAGATTTAACTTTTATGCTATATCGTAGCTAGCAGTCACATGATTACATATGATAGTGTTTTTGGATCTTACAGAATATTGTGATTTCAATCCATCCTTTGAAACTTGTGTCCGACCATTATTTTGGAGATTTCAGATAAAGCCATTAAAGTTGGTGCAACACGTGCTTAGGAACATCAAAATTAATTAAACTAATTAGAGTTAATTAACATAGGTTGTGGTTTGGGTGCAAAATTGAGGTGAAAATGGAGGTATTATAACTTGTCCTTGTTAATTTCTAACAACTTTAATAAATTCCACTTATGAGTTTTTCCCTGATCGTGAATCACAAGTAGGACATTTTGTTTGTCCTCATTGTCAAAATTTGAAGGCAGGGTTCAGGACCACCAAATGCAGAGTCTTTAGTTTCACATATTTGGTGCCTGTTCCTTTATCACAGATTAGATCTGTACAAATATACAACTTTTTCCAAAGCGTCAATGTGTGAGGAACTATGTATAGTTACTACACTAAAAAAAACAACTTTCTTTTGGGTAACTAACTAAAAGAAACTTTATTCAAGTGAAATCACCCCTCGTATATATATGCTTAAAAACAAATTCCCAAGTGAAGTACTATACATTTATAGTGTGTAACATAACCTAGATAAATACTATATGAAGGAAGAGTTAGTTAAATCTTACCACAATTAGTTATACAGAAAATTATAGGTTGCTATATTGTAAGTGGCTTGTTTATAGCATATGTACCCAGAAACTCTATTTTTGTTATCTATCATTATTAGTCTTTAATCCCTTGGTTTGATCTAATGTATTTTTTACGAAAATTTCTTGTGTTAGGCTTTTGTAAATAAAAGATAACAGTATTTATCATGTTATTTCACTGTCATCTATGGGTTCTAGCAAGGATACAATGTTACTCGAGCTCATCCTCAAATGATTTGTATTAAACTCCCTATTTTTTAATTGCTTTGTTCTATTTGACTAGTAAAGCCTTATACATTCCTTTTACGTGTAAGTCTTTGGGGTAGTGCATAGTTTATCATTCATAATGTTTGACCAAATTAGTAGTTGATCTGAAATTCAGTAATTATGGATTTCTGGATGTTTCGGACGCATATGGCATGATCAGACATGATTTTCAAGATTTTGGATAAGTTATATTATTCTAAGACTTATTTATTGGTTTCATGTTGACTTTTAAATTGTATATTAATGGAAAAACAACTCATGCTTTATGCCTAATCCCTCGGTAAAGCGATTTTAATATTAAAAATGTTGATTAGCTACTACCAACGCCAAGCTCATAACCCTTAGATTTAAAAAGTCAAGTTATAAAATCCATATGGAGATATTTATAAGAGTGTTCGAGAATTACGACACAAAAGCTAGCTGTAGTTGGAGAAGAAGAGGCCTTTATAAACCACACACTAGAATCCTAAAGTTCCAATGTGGCACTTGGTAAAACCTGTTCGGCTTCCTAAGTCTCAGCATGACTAGAGAGTGAGAGGTAAGGGTTCACGAGGGTTGCATGTTACAACTCCAGGTCTAGAGGAATTGAAACATGCTCATTTGTATATATTGAATAACAATAATGAAGTTGTGCTATACATAGTTAACCATGAAGCCTTAGTCAAGGAAAGTAACCCAAAAATGACCTAGAATAAGGTGTTGAAAGAGCATAACAAGACTTTCCTAAATTTGTTTAAAGATACAATCTTTGTTGACAATAATTTGAAATGTTAAGGAAGTTAGTAGATGGGCCTAAAGGAAATGTTAGAACTTGACATCGATACGATATAAAAAAGTATTCATTCTACACCAAATCACAAGACGACAAGAGTACAGTGCAAAACAATGGGATTAGTCTTAAGACTGAATCCCAATACTTTGCTACTGTAAATGATGACAATCCTCATCTAGCGCCCATGCCCTACTTTGGAGTCATTGACGAAATCTGGGAGCTTAATTAATGTGTGTTTTTAAGTGTAAGTGGGTTGATAGCAATATCAGTGTGCGAACCGATGATTTTATCGTCTATGCTTTTATTTTGCATAGAATTTGTTTTAACCATGTCTGTGTAAAGTATATTGTAGTCAATCATTTTGATTTTAAGATCAACATACTTTCAGTGTTTATGATGACCAATTGTTTGCAGAGCAATGCTATTATTGTATGCTAATAATACTGAGTCAGAGATAAAAACAAACTAATTAAGTTAGTAGTGTTGCTGTTATATTCCATTCACCAATGTAGAAATAGAGAGAGTGAGCATGAATTGGGAAGCCAAAGTGCAATCCAAGGAACATTGCGGGTCTGAGCCACAAGGAGAGAAGAGGTTACGAAAGCATCTGCAATGATGCATGTGACTCTCTTCTTTGTCTCTGCTTCCACTAATTATATACCTTTGTGAAGGTTCTCAAGACCAGTTCGGAGAAAAGGCTAGATTCAATTTTTCAGTTGGGTTTTTGCCTAGAACAAGACCCTCTGGGATTCCATCATGCACACAAACATAGTGATAACAAGGGTTGTGCAAGAAGCAGACCTGAATGATAGTATGAGAAGAAAATCTATGCTTGATATTGCGATAGCTAACATCTACTTTTTCCCAAGATACGCGACATAAGCCTATTACAAGCTCCTCTACAGGTGTTCATTCGAGTTAGAAATATTACAGTTGGAAGAGAATATAACATAATAAATATAAAGAAATAGATCTCCATGACTCTATAGCCCAAATTCAAGCAATGTTAATTATAAGGGCAAGATCAATGGCGACAATCACAACCAAATCTTATCCTATTAGGTAGAGCTAGATATAAATGGAATAATGGATCAATAACAAATGTTTGGATCTACCAAATTTAGAACAAGTGGAGAACCATCTAGTGTGAGGATTTCTTTACTGTCTCTCCTAATGTAGCCGACCCCAACAAGTATTCAGGGGAATCATAGAAATAAATTTGTCATTACCATTATGGTTGTTTCCAGATTGTTTACCATTTCTCATGGTTTGGTTGCCCTCCATGAAATATGTTCACCTTTCTACTGGGATTATTTATCCCCACAAAATTTAAACTTTCTATTTAGAGACATTAATTATTTGATGCACAAGATCATGGATTTCTTTTAAAACAAACTATAGATATTTTTTTCTCTTCAGAATGGTTTCCATATTTCATTATATTTCCTGATTTAGTGATATTTGATTAGGATTAGAAGTCTATTACTACTATAAATAAAGGTTATTGCATTGTTTTTTTATTATTATTGTAACATATCATTACTCACCATATATCAATATTATATTCATTTTTTTTTCCTTTTTTCCCCTTCCATCATCCCTACCTAAACCACTATAATTTTAATAGATATAGATGTTTATCTGAAAATGGAGAAAGAAAATCCCAAAATTTAGACAATATTGCAACTGAAGGACAAAGAAAATAACTACATTTAGTGAACAACAACATTAGGTTATTAATATCAGCTGTATTCTAGACAGAACTGATTGGCCAAAGATTGTATAGAAGCAGAAAAGAAAGGGAAGGTCGACCATGTAAGAGCACAGGGTGTGGTGGAACACACAAAAACTACACGAAGTGAAATTCCAAAACCAAACCACAGATTTTTTAAAATGAACATGAAAACATCTGCAAATAAAATGAACATCACTTATATTAATTATAAGAAAAAAAAAAGAGAGGGAGAGTTGAAGATACAAACCTTCTATCTTGTCGTAGATGTTACCTTTTGTTGAGTCACACTGCTCAGCATCAGAACAAGCCTTGCAATGCTCTTCATATACAACATGTGGATATTTTTCATTGTTGGTATCTTTCCACTAACAAAAAAATATTTTTACATCATTATATGATAACAATGACCAATTAAATCAGGCAAACAAAAAGCAAAGTCAGAAAATAAACATACATTAGCAAATTCATGGAAAGTGGCAAATTCAAGCTACAAATTTATAAACTCATTCATCAATCTCGGCCAATGGTCCTTCCAAACTTTGACAACCTGATTCTCATCCCTCTTCACTTTTGCTTCAGTGTTCTCTTGGAAATCCCTCATGAAGCATCCAATTGATATAGACATTACATCCTTTTCAATTGTCAACTTCCATTCTTTATCTTTTGACCTCATCTCACACATGAAAAGGGCAGATTGCATCTTTCCAAAAGCAAGATCCATAGTCTGCTTTAGTGTGTGTATGTAAGAACCCATCTCTTCAACCTTTTTCCTGCCAACAATACCATTATTTGGTTCCTCACTTGACTTGTCATGTTGTGGCTCAAGCTTTTGCTAATTCTCACTAGTCCTCAACTCTCAGAAACCGCCCTCACCATTACCATCGCCAACACCATGCTCATTTCTTCTTCTTTCATCATTCTCAGCTTTGAGATTACTTATTTCAATCCCATGGCTAACACCCAAAGAAACCAATTGTCTTTGTTTTAGCTCTAAAGCATGCCTGAGTTGAAACTCATTTTCTAATCTTTGTGCCAACTCTTTGTCCTTCTCTACTATGGCTAATTCAGATTCCTTGAGATGCCATTGAAGGTGATCTTTTATGTTTCTCCTCTTCATGGTTGCTCTCAAGAAAGCTGCTTTCAGTCTCTACATGAACAATGCTTAGACAACCTTCAGGTTGCATCAGTGCTAGCTCATAGAACTTTGATATCTCATTCAATCGTTCAATGACTCATGTTTTCTCCTTCATCTTCTCTTGAGCTTTGTTCATCACATTTTTAAATAAAAATATAGCAATTGAAATTTTCATTAAACATGTAGGATTCACAAAAGCGTTTGCCAAAAAGGGTTACATCTGCTGGAATGGACAATGCAGTGGCTGCAGTTGGTCCATTGGGAGGATTGGTTAAGAACCTGTTTGATGTTTACCAAAAGCCAATTTAGTTGCAATGGGATGGGGTGAAATTTGGGATACCTAATGTCAAAGACAGTTTTTTCATCACACATGCAAATGTAACCGATATAATTTTAGGTGACAAATGTTTGAACATATCCATACAGCAGTTGTGGATGATGTAAGTTAATTTGGTTTAGTAGCTGTTTAAATTATATATTAACTGATAATTAATGTTGGTTACAATATACAATTAACAAAATTGCCCTCAAATGTTCGAAATAGGTTTATGAATGATTGGAGCACAAGCTTAGGTTATGGATCACTGCATGGTTTCCTTGAACCTTAGTCTATACACAACGCAAAGGACAAATGTCAAGAATGTCAAGAATACATGCAAACATGGGTCATGGAATCACAACGACAAGTGTACCTAGGAGCTTAACTAAATCAGTAAGTGAATTTGATGTTGAACAATGTTCAGAAAATACATTATAATTGCGCAACTAATGTTTTTCATCTTCAGGACACATTGGCAACTTATTGATCTGTGTCCATAGGACATTTTTGTTGTTTGGTTATGTTCCCTGCATAACAAGCCTGATGTTAACATCAAGGGTGCAGTTAACAGGTTACTTTCTCAATTTAAAGTCAAACAATGTATGCCAATTGTAGTGGTTAAACACAATGATTTTTATATTTTATATGTTACTAGTATTTTGAAACTAGTGCAATGAAGACATTAACCAATAGTTTGGAAGGAAAGGCAGATCAAGTTGTACCTCAGTGGATTGAACCAAAGGTATGTCATTATTTCTTCAAAAGTGCTCTCAAGTTAGTGCCATGTGTTACTTTCATAGTTGTAGCTTTAGCAAATATATTTCATATTGCAATTAGAGCCATGTTCAAACCGGAGGCTGTGAGGGTGGATATTATGTCATGCATTGGATGTGGTGCATAGTGAGTGGTGGTTTTAAGAATGAATGGAATAGGGTATGTTTACTATAACAAGTTTTAATTCTTAATTTTGTATGGAAGTATAATTCAATGTTTTATGTACGTCACTATTTTCATATTTTCAATTTTGCAGTGGTTTTGTGATGGAACACCGTTAGACAAAGAGGCCATGACAACACTTCGCAACAAATGGAAAACATATTTTCTTCAGATTAAAAACATGGAAATTAGAAAAATGTAGATGACATGGAATTTATGTTTGACACTACACATTTTCATTGTTTACATTATAAACAATTATGGTCAGTTGAGTTTTAATTCAATAGTGTGGATATATATTTTTTTTCAATACTTGGTTACCCTCCTTTTTGTCCGATGACCCAATAACCACATGTTGGATTTCATTGTACAAATTGGTTGTTGGTGTTGGACAAGTGGCCTCAATAACTTAAGAGGGGCGGGGGGTGAATTAAGTTTCAAAATTTCCCACTAACAAACTTTTAACCCCCTTCTAAATAATAAACTCAAAATGTAGAAGAAGAAGCAACAATCAATTTAATAATGTTCTTTAAACGTGTAGGACAAAATTGATTGCAATAAAATAAATAAGATAAGGGAAGAGAGAAATTCAAACTCGATTTATACTGGTTGGGTCACTTCTCATGCCTACATCCAGTCCTCAAGCAACCCACTTGAGATTTTCACTAACTTTGTAAAAATCCTTTTTACAACTTCTGAACACCCAAGGAATTCCTTTCCCTTGTGTTTAGGAAACTCACAATTCAAGAGACAACTTACTTTCTGAGATGAATAGAAAGATTTCTCTCCTTTAGAGTGGATAATACAATTTGATGTTCCTGGATGAACTCTCAATAGATTTGCAAGTGTTTGCCCAAGAGTTGTTGAGAGAGCATTTGAAAATGAAGTTCTCTTAGAATATCTCTCTCCTGTTTTTCAAAGTCAGACACACATATATATAGGCCCTTCGTGCCTTTTCAAAATGGTTTGAAGATATGTGTCTTTTCAAAAAGCTTTTTCTAAAATTCTTCACTGGTAATCGATTACAGATTTTTGGTAATCAATTACACAGTTATATTTTGAAGGGTCATGACTTTTCAAATTGAATTTCTAGAGTTTTGTTGCTGGTAATCGATTACACATCAATGGTAATCGATTAGAGCTTTCAAATTTCAAAACCCTTCTAAAAGCTGCTTTTTCAAAATTGTCTTTTGGTAATCGATTACCACAGCCTTGGATGTCTTGGAAACACTTTGTTTTGAGGCAAAACTTGATCTTGAATTAATCTTGAAGGAATGCTTGTTTGTTGAAGCAACCTTGTATTAATCTTGAAGCAATGCTTAACCTTTGAATGTTTGTTGAAATAATCTTGACCGCAACCTTGTTTGATTATTCTTTGGCATCATCAAAATCATGCATTCGTATATTCACATTCTCCCCCTTTTTAATGATGACAATCATTATCAAGTGAATTCTTTTCAGCATCATCAAAACCTGCATGATTCATATTCTCCCCCTTTTTGATGATGACGATCATTATCAAGTGATCAAGTAAATTCTTTTCAACATCATCAAAACCAGCATGATTCACAATTGAATGAAATGCTTTTGATAAAAATAATAGTAATTTGTTGGATTTCTTTGTACAAATCATTTAACAATGGTAGATGAGGTGAATGAAATAAAGGTAATGTGTTCATTTATTTAATTTAGAAGTTGTCAACATTGTTGTGCAGCGAAATCATCTTTGACAGCTGAACATGGAATTCTATATCCCCTTGACACATGCAAATCTCATTTCCATAATGAGACTACTATTGTGGTATGCAGATGTATGTGGATCCCAAGACGATGTTTTGTTGGCCTTCATTCTAATGTTTCATATCTATGGACTTGTGTTCTTTGGATTAGGGTTGTTGTGTGTTGGGGTTACAACAATTTCGATGCTGAAATATGACTTCGAAGCTAAGGTTGATGCCATCCAGAAGCACAAGGTGAATAACAATGGTTATCATCAAGTACTCAAAGTCATAACAGTTTAATTTTCAATTGGAAAATTAGTAAACTTCTCTAGTTATATATATCAAGGTATCAAATTACTTGTGTCAGGTGGGTCCTGCAGAACCGGAATATGTGGTGCTAAGTCACCCCCTTATAGTTGATGCAGCAGTTATACTGTTGGTTACCCTATCACATTTTCACTTTCATTTTTCATTATTTCTATGACTTAGAATGTCGTAACAAAGATATGTTTGCAGGGTTGAAGATGAAGAAACTGGACAGATACCAAGGGCATATGTGGTGAGAGTAGATGGTTTTAGGCTCTTAGAAAACCAAGTCATTGAATTTGTTGCAGGCTATGTAGCTCTCTTTCCTATGCTCATTTTAACTATTTTTATATTTTACTTAAAGTAAAATGGAGAATTTTCAGGTGGCTCCATATAAGAAAGTCAGAAAGGTTAGTTTCATTGACACTATTCTAAAGTCAACTGCTGGCAACATATTAAGGAATGATCTTGTTTTTCGAAGCAAATATCAACTTGTCTCCAAGTTATGACTAACATGTATAAATGGTGGTATTAGTATTCCATGTTATGACTCAATGTCCTCATTTATGGGTAGCAAGGTCGCAAGCCTAGTGCTCCAGGTTAATCATCACCTTCACCCACTTCACTCTTACAAGGAGGAACCCTTTCTCTCTCTGTGTGTGTTCTGAGTTGATTCTGTGCTTTTGCTTTCCACAAAGTAAAGGGGAAACATGGCAATGATTCTGTACCACCTTTGTCATTTACCTTACCAGGATTCCCTCAAAGCACTTGAGGTTGATATACAACATGCCAATGCTTTGTGAGTTTTCTTTTTTATTTTTTCCTCCCCCTTTATCAATGGATGCCACTACCGTAATTAACGCTTAGAAAGATGAAGGGAAAGAACAGACAGATAAAGGGAAATTATAAGTGTTGATAGAGTGTATGATATGTGAAGGTATGAACATATTATCATTATTTTCTAAAACCCCTGGGGAAACAGTGTGATCTTGAAAATAGGGACTTCGGATAAAAAAGGGAAATATTGTTGTGTTTAGTTGCATATTTAAAAATAATCAAGTTATTAATGACTGGACGAAACCAAGAAATAACTCCTCACGTGCGAAATTATCGAAGGCCCCCTTTAAGATCAAACAATTCCATTGAATTAAGTATGATTGTATGTGTGATAGCATCTACTATACCAGGAATATCAATGAACCCTATTATTGAAATTGCTCAGGATACCCTTTTTTAGCTTCTAGAATCTATTTCTTAGTTCAACTCTTACCTTACTAACTGGAATCAAAGAATTAGTAGATCTGCTCCGCCCAAAATGGGAATGGGCTAGGGTTATGAACTTATAATCGAAAATCTGATGATCGAGTCAATTCCATGATTATAAGTTTATTCCATACCGGACCCGACCAAAATGGGGTTAGTCTTTGAGATCCTAAAAATAGGGACTTGGGTAAAAAGGGGAAATATTGTTGTGTTTAGTGGTATATTTTTCACGTGAATTGCATAATTTGTGTGTGTATGTTTCTAATTTGTTGCAAGAAACTTGCTTTACATTAGGTACCTGTCCTCGTGGAGACCTATTTGGTTGCCGCCTCTGTCAGTGATATACTAAATATCCCGATTCAGGTCGTAGTTCTTAAGCTATTTCTTCATGATTCTTATGTCACTTAAGCTGGGCAAGCAAAAGGAAAGATTTATTTTCAACTTTGTCGTCTATGTAAATTTGTGGAGATATGTTTTCAGAGATAGCCTGACAACCTTTAGAGTTTAGACCATTCTTGAGGTTTTACTATTGGTTTCTGAAAAATCCTTCTAAAATCCTGTCTAGCAATAGCAAGTGCTGAGTTCTCACATATTCATAAGTAAATTAAAACTGAAATTCTGATACCGATGACAGATGTCGTACTGGATGTCACGACATCACGCTTCAGAACATGCAGATTATATTTGACAGTATGAACAGATTAAACAAGTAAATAACACAAGAGAATTGTTAACCCAGTTCGGTGCAACGTCACCTACATCTGGGGGCTACCAAGCCAGGGAGGAAATCCACTAAAATAGTGTTAGTTCGAAGATCTAACAGCCACTGTTTACAACCTTCTCACCTAACCACTACCCGTGCAACCTCTACCTAAGAGCCACTCTTAGATATGAGAACCCCTCTCACTCCCTCTCAATCACTCTCCCGTGTTTACAAATAAATCAAAGACACACCAGAGATTGCTCTCTGAACAAAAGAGATCAACTCTACACACTCAGGTCCAACACTTGATGTTAGGGTAACATCAAGGTGGCTCACAAAACACTCAAGTCCCAAAACTCACAAAATAACTCTTCAATCCCGGACTTGGTACAGAAACTCGTGCAGCCTTCATGTTTATATAGCAGTGTGCGTATCTGGGCTGCAACAACTTGCGCTGGATAAGATCTATCATTCTCCTGAAAATCTGCACTTAAAGATCTAAAAGATAAAGTTTGATCTTTTAGTTTTTATCTTTAATCTTTAATCCCTGAACGAACTATTCAAGTTTGTAATTCGAACTTTAATTATCTTTTAATTCGTTCCTAAAGATAGATCGCCAAATCTGTTGCTAACTGCACATTAATCTGTTAAAGATATAACAGATTTATGTGTCCAGTATTTTCGGGCAGGATGTCCTGGACATTGTATCCGACATCGTGGATCCTGCAGCTTCAATTCTTCATTTGACATTTTATCTTGCCTTGTGCATTGTGGAGCCCAATCTGATTCCTTGACATAACGTTGGACATCATGTGCAGCAACTCCAGCTTTCCTTCATTGTCTAAGTGCTTATGTTTTAACAAAATTTTAGCCAATCTTTTAAAACTCAGTAGAGCTAAGCACTAACAATCTCCCCCTTTGGCAAATTTTGTCTAAAACATACTTAGACACTTCCTGAGCAGGTACGAGCAGTTATGCAAGTGGGATCAGCAACTTTCATTATCAGAGTAATCAAGCACAGCGGTATCTGTAGTGGCGACAGCAAAATTCTGCAAGTTGCAAGTCGTTTCCAGGATGTCAAGACATCTCACGTGACATCAGCTTTCTACTCCCCCTGTCTCCATGCTTCTACTGCTGTGAAGCAGTTCACTGCGGCATTCTGCAAGTTGCAAGTCGTTTCCAGGATGTCACGACATCTCATCATCAGCAGCAGTAGTATAAATACTACTCCATCATATAACTACTACTCCCCCTCAAAGTCATAAATCATGCATAATATAATATCCTACTACTCACTGCTGCTCAACATCATACATCATATATACTACTCCCCCTTTTTAGACAGAATTTGGCAAAAGTAGAATGCATGAAATTAATGTGCAAATATTACAGACCAATAACTAGTAAAAGTAAAAGCAAAAATAAAGTTCTGATGGTCATGGGGTGGCTTCAGAATCATCATCATCTGATTCTGTATCCTCTGCTGCATCTTCCTCTTCCTCAGCTGCTTCTTCTTCTTCCTCAGCTGCTTCTTCTTCTTCCTCAGCTGCTTCACCATCATCAATGCCACTGTCTGAGAGTCTTTTGATCAGGCGTTCCAGCTCCATTTTCTTCTCTGTGGTGGCTTTGATGGTTGCTTCCAGCACCTTGCATGTGTCCTTGAGTTCAGCAATCAAAGCATCCTTGGACACAGCGCCTGAAGCAGCAGCTTTCCCTGATGTCGAGACAATGTCTGGGACATGTGTCCCCTCAAACAGTTTGTAATGCAGGGACAGAGCAGATTCTCTCTTCTTCACAGAGTCAATGTTGTTTAAAATATTGGGATGTTGACTCAACATAATGCCACACAATACAGTTGG
The DNA here is from genome assembly GCF_000004515.6 of Glycine max. Lineage (NCBI taxonomy): Eukaryota > Viridiplantae > Streptophyta > Magnoliopsida > Fabales > Fabaceae > Glycine > Glycine max. Next base: position 24,047,339 of record NC_038241.2, read on the forward strand.
GAAGGCAATGGGTAATTTGACAGCAAAAGATTCTGAATGCTTAACAGTTTGATCAAAAATATAGTTTCCAAAATTAAATTTGGACTTGGTTCCAACAGCATACAGAAATTTACCCAAACCTGTGGCAACAGTGGAAGTATGATTGATGGGTACCCAGTTTGCAGTGCCAATCCTATGCAGGATTGCATACTTCACACTTAGCTTCCCTGCAGAAAGCTTCCCTTTCTTTGGCCAATGCTGGACTTGTTTGGCAGTGATTTCCTTGGCAATTTGATGCTCAGAAACAGCAATATCCACCACTCCTTCAGTTGGTCTGCCCAGGTATTTGTTGATTATAGCAGGGGAGAATCTAACACATTTTCCTCTGACAAACACTTTCTGATACTCATCACTCTTTCTGTTTGTTATGTCAGAGGGAATGTTGACAATGAATTCCCTGACTAGACTTTCATAGCAATCTCCCAACTTGGTGACAGTTTTCAGCAGTCCAGCAGCCTTGATGAGGTCCATGATCTCCTTGCAATCCAAGGCATCTCTTCCCAGTTCTCTTTCTAAGGCAAGTCTGCGTTGATATACAAATTTCCACCTTTCAACATTGCCAATGGAGTGGAATGAAATGTTGTCCAATGGTGCATCAGGGACATTTCCAGGCACCTTTTTCCCTGATTTCTTGGCCCTCTTGATGTCGGGAACATCTAGTTCGACATCATCATCAGAATCAGATGAGGAAATTTCTTTCCTCTTCTTGGAAGGGATTGCAACTTTGCTCCATCTGGATGTGGTAGGAGTGATTGGAGTGCTCTTCTTCTGTGCCATAGTTTTGATTCGTCCAGACCTAGTAATGGGGGTTTTTCCCTTTCTGCTTTGTAATCTTTCTGCAATGCCAGGTGCCAACTTGTTGGCAATGGGTTCCTCATCAGATTCTACTTCTTCTAGGTCAATGAGGTCACCTGGAGCAGGTTCTGGTGCCCTTGGTGCAGGGGTCTCCTCTGTGGCTTGATCCTCTTCCTCTGTTGATTCCTCTTTACTGGATGAAGAGAGGACTTCAGCATTTGGGGTGGAAGATGTTGGAACATCTTTATCAGCATCAGGGACAGAAGCATTTTTCAGAATGCTACTCACAATACTGCGGATCTTCTTATCCATCTCCGTGTCTACTTCCCTAGGACTTGTTGCAAGGCTAGGGTTTTCAGAAATCTTCACTCCCTGTTGTCTTTTGGGGACCAGTTTCTCAGGAATAGGGGCTTGACCAGGAATCATTTGTATGGGTTGGATATTGAATTCAGGTTGTTCCTGGTTTGATGGTGCTTTGGTGGATGATGGAGATGATGGTACAGAGGGTGAACCAGGAGATGAAGTTTCTTTTGGTGAGGTAGCCATGGAGAAGCAGAGCCTTTGGAGTGGTTTCGTGAATCTCTGAGAGGTGTTGGGGAATGCTGATGAAAACGAGATTACCACGAAAATATGAGTTTGAATGAGGAATGTAGAGGGTCGTGTGAAGCAACGGTCGAATTTGTTTTGGCCCAGTAGTGAACGCGCTATTAACGTTTGAGCACGTTCAGATAAAAGTAATTGCTATAAATCCTCTAGCAGACAAATGCCCAGCTTGCCCCTCAGTTTTTCAAACTGATTTGCATCCAATGCCTTTGTGAAAATATCTGCTATTTGTTCCTCAGTGTCAACATGCTTCAGTGTGATAACTTTATCATCAACAAGATCTCTAATATAGTGATGTCTAATGTCAATGTGCTTGGTTCTGCTGTGTTGAACAGGATTTTTAGAAATATTAATAGCACTCAAGTTGTCACAGTACAATGTCATGACATCTTGTTCGACATTGTACTCCTTAAGCATCTGCTTCATCCAAACTAGTTGTGAACAGCTGCTTCCTGCTGCAATATACTCTGCTTCTGCAGTAGATAGGGACACACAGTTCTGCTTCTTGCTGAACCATGAAATAAGATTGTTGCCCAAATAGAAACATCCACCAGAAGTGCTTTTTCTGTCATCTGCACTTCCAGCCCAATCAGCATCACAATACCCAACCAGCATTGAATCTGAACAATGACAGTACATAATCCCATAGTCACTGGTGCCATTTACATATTTCAGAATTCTCTTTACTTGATTCAAGTGACTTATCTTAGGGTTGGCTTGATATCTTGCACAAACACCTACTGCAAAGGTGATGTCAGGTCTGCTTGCTGTTAAATATAGTAAGCTCCCAATCATGCTTCTGTACAGACTTTGATCAACACTGGTGCCAGCTTCATCTTTTGACAGCTTCAAGTGAGTAGGTGCAGGTGTTCTTTTATGGCTGGCATTTTCCATCCCAAACTTCTTGACAATGTTCTTTGCATACTTGCTTTGTGAGAGGAATATGGAGTCTTCCATCTGCTTCACTTGGAGTCCCAGAAAATAAGTCAGCTCTCCAACAAGACTCATCTCAAATTCAGATTGCATCTGTTGGACAAAATGTCGAAGCATCTCATTCGACATCCCTCCAAACACAATGTCATCAACATATATCTGTGCTATCATCAAGTTTTCAGCATCTTGTTTGACAAAGAGAGTCTTGTCAATTCCTCCCTTCCTATACCCTTGCTGAGTAAGGAACTCTGTTAGCCTTTCATACCAAGCTCTTGGAGCTTGCTTCAATCCATAGAGAGCCTTCTTGAGCCTGTATACATGATCTGGATGAGTTGGATCTACAAATCCCTTTGGCTGCTCCACATAGGCTTCTTCATTCAGGTATCCATTCAGAAACGCGCTCTTCACATCCATCTGGTACAGCTTGAATTTGAGGATGCAAGCTACACCAAGTAACAATCTGATGGACTCAAGTCTAGCAACAGGGGCGAAAGTTTCATCAAAGTCTACACCTTCAATCTGAGTGTAGCCTTGAGCAACAAGTCTGGCCTTGTTTCTGGTTATAACACCTTCTTCATTGGTTTTGTTCTTGAAGATCCACTTGGTGCCAATCACATTAGTTCCCTCGGGTCTAGGAACTAGCTCCCAAACTTCATTCCTTTTGAATTGCTCCAATTCTTCTTGCATAGCATTGATCCAGAACTCATCAGTCAGTGCCTCTTTCACATTCTTGGGCTCAATTTTGGAGACAAAACATGAATTGGAGACAATCTCAATCTCCCTTGATCTTGTAGTGACTCCTCTGTTTGGATCTCCTATAATCAGCTCCTTGGGGTGCATCTTCTGGATTCTAATGGAGGGACTCTTGTCAGGTTGATTGATGTTTGGTTCATCTGTAGCAGAATCAGAGTTTTCTGCATTTTCTGCACTTTTAGCTGTATCTGCTACATTGTCTCCCGATGTTCTGACATCTTCTTCGACATCCTTCTTTCTTACTGGAGTTAGATCATCAACAACCACATTGATGGATTCCATCACAGTTCTGGTTCTGGAATTGAGTACTCTATATGCTCTGCTGTTTGTGGAGTATCCCAAGAATATTCCTGCATCACTCTTGGGATCCATCTTTCTCCTTTGCTCTCTATCTGCCAAAATGTAACATGGACTTCCAAAGATGTGGAAGTGCTTGACAGTTGGCTTCCTCCCTTTCCAGATTTCATACAGTGTGGTCGGAGTCCCTCTTCTAAGTGTGACTCTGTTGTGGATATAGCATGCTGTGTTCATGGCTTCAGCCCAGAGATTATAGGGAAGTTCTTTGGCATGAAGCATGACCCTAGCAGCTTCTTGCAAAGTCCTGTTTTTCCTTTCAACTATGCCATTTTGTTGTGGTGTAATGGCTGCAGAGAACTCATGAGTGATGCCTTCAGATGTGCAGAATTCAGTAAACTTGCTGTTTTCAAACTCTCTGCCATGGTCACTCCTAATTCTCTTGATGACACAGTCTTTTTCTCTTTGAAGTCTTAGACTCAACTCTTTGAATACTTCAAAGGTGTCTGATTTCTCTCTGATAAAGTTGACCCAGGTAAATCTGGAGAAATCATCCACAACAACATAGGCATACCTCTTTCCTCCAAGGCTTTCAACTTGCATGGGCCCCATCAAGTCCATGTGAAGTAGTTCCAGCACCCTGGAAGTGGTCTGATGTTGAAGCTTCTGGTGGGACATCTTGACTTGCTTTCCAATCTGACATTCACCACAGATTCTGCCTTCTTCTATTTTCAGATTGGGAATGCCTCTAACAGCACCTTTGTCAATGATTTTCTTCATGCCTCTTAAGTGCAGATGTCCAAATCTTTGATGCCATATTTTGACTTCATCTTCTTTGGAGGATAGACATGTGGAGGAGTAACTGGTTTCTTGAGGTGTCCATAGGTAACAGTTGTCCTTTGATCTGCTGCCCTTCATTAGAACTTCACTCTTCTCATTTGTCACCAAGCATTCTGACTTTGTGAAGTTTACATTGAATCCTTCATCACACAACTGACTGATGCTGATCAAGTTTGCAGTCAGTCCCTTCACCAGCAGTACTTTGTTCAGACTAGGAAGTCCATCATGGACTAGCTTTCCCATTCCAGTGATCTTTCCTTTAGAGCCATCTCCAAATGTCACATAGCTAGTGGAGCAGGGTTCAATGTTCACCAGGAATTCTTTAACTCCTGTCATGTGTCTGGAACAGCCGCTATCTAGGTACCAATCTTCCTTAGCTGATGCTCTAAGTGAAGTATGAACAACAAGACTGACAATCTTGTGTTTTGGAACCCACATCATCTTCCTTCTGCTGCTGCTACTTTGAGTTCCATGATGTGGATGGCCATGTAGATGATAGCAAAAGGGCTTTATGTGACCATACTTGCCACAGTAGTGACACCTCCACTTCTTTCTTTTACTCTTTTTCTGCTGCGTTCCATGATGTCGAGACCGATGTTGTGACATCGTGGCTCCAGTGCTGTTTTTGGCAGGAACAAATTCTGTCATGGTTATTCTGCCAGCAGATTTATGATTAAACCCAAGTCCTCTCTGGTTTCCAACATTCTTCCCAAGCTGTAGCACCTCATCAAGCATATCTGAGCCTTTATTCAGCATCTTTATTGATTTTGTCATGTTTTCCAGTTTAGAGTTCAGAAAACCAACTTCTCCTTTAAGCTCAGAGATCTCCTCTTCATGTGCCTCCTTCTCAGCCTCCAGATTTGCAATGACCTTCTTCAGTTGTGCTTCTTGCTGAAGAATCTTCTCACTTTTGATGCATAGTTTTCTATAGGATATAGCAAGCTCATCAAAAGTGATTTCAATATCACTTGAATCTTCATCAGATTCAAATCTCCCAGTGAGTGCATTCACATCTCTGTCAGAATCACTTTCTTGTTCACTCTCTGTATCATCAGACCGACATACAGAAAGTCCTTTCCTCTGCTTCTTGAGATGGGTGGGACATTCAGCTTTGATGTGCCCATAGCCTTCACACCCATGGCATTGAACTCCTTTGCTGTGACTGGGCTTTTCATCTGACTTTTTGTGGTATTCACTACCTTTCCTGATGTCGAAAGGGATGTTCCGGACATGTGGTTTCTGCCTCCTGTCCATTCTGTTCAGCACTTTGTTGAACTGTTTTCCAAGGAGCACAACTGCGTTAGTCAGACCTTCATCAGTATCCAGGTCATACTCATCTTCTTCTCCTTCATCATTGGACACGAACGCCAGGTTCTTGCTCTTCTTTTCAGTCCTCTCCGAGAGTCCTAGCTCAAAGGTTTGAAGGGAACCAATGAGTTCATCTACTCTCATGTTGCAAATGTCTTGGGCCTCCTCTATTGCAGTGACTTTCATGTCAAATCTCTTAGGCAAAGATCTGAGGATCTTTCTCACCAGCTTTTCATCTGTCATCCTTTCTCCCAAGGCAGTGCAAGCATTGGCAATCTCAAGAATGTTCATGTGGAAGTCATGAATACACTCTTCCTCCTTCATCTTCAGATTTTCGAATTTTGTAGCCAATAGTTGCAATCTGGACATCTTCACTTTGGAGGTTCCTTCATGAGTGGTTTTCAGGATCTCCCATGCATCCTTGGCCACTGTGCATGTGTTGATCAGTCTGAAGATATTCTTGTCAACTCCATTGAATAGGGCATTCAAGGCTTTGGAGTTTCCAAGTGCCAATTCGTCTTCTTCTTTTGTCCAGTCTTCTTCTGGCTTCAATTCATTAGTGGGCTTTCCTTCTGTGTCCAACATCTTGGGATGTTCCCAGCCTTTGATGACAGCTTTCCAGGTTCTGCTATCCAGTGATTTGAGGAAGGCCACCATCCTTGCTTTCCAGTATTCATAGTTGGTTCCATCCAGAATTGGTGGTCTGTTCACTGGTCCTCCTTCTTTCTCCATGTTCATCAGAATATATCTCCCTAGATCTCACTCAGTGATTTAGAGTGCCCGCTCTGATACCAATTGAAATTCTGATACCAATGACAGATGTCGTACCGGATGTCACGACATCACGCTTCAGAACATGCAGATTATATTTGACAGTATGAACAGATTAAACAAGTAAATAACACCAGAGAATTGTTAACCCAGTTCGGTGCAACGTCACCTACATCTGGGGGCTACCAAGCCAGGGAGGAAATCCACTAAAATAGTGTTAGTTCGAAGATCTAACAGCCACTGTTTACAACCTTCTCACCTAACCACTACCCATGCAACCTCTACCTAAGAGCCACTCTTAGATATGAGAATCCCTCTCACTCCCTCTCAATCACTCTCCCGTGTTTACAAATAAATCAAAGACACACCAGAGATTGCTCTCTGAACAATAGAGATCAACTCTACACACTCAGGTCCAACACTTGATGTTAGGGTAACATCAAGGTGGCTCACAAAACACTCAAGTCCCAAAACTCACAAAATAACTCTTCAATCTCGGACTTGGTAGAAAACTCGTGCAGCCTTCATGTTTATATAGCAGTGTGCGTATCTGGGCTGCAACAACTTGAGCTGGATAAGATCTATCATTCTCCTGAAAATCTGCACTTAAAGATCTAAAAGATAAAGTTTGATCTTTTAGTTTTTATCTTTAATCTTTAATCCCTGAACGAACTATTCAAGTTTGTAATTCGAACTTTAATTATCTTTTAATTCGTTCCTAAAGATAGATCGCCAAATTTGTTGCCAACTGCACATTAATCTGTTAAAGATATAACAGATTTATGTGTCCAGTATTTTCGGGCAGGATGTCCTGGACATCGTATCCGACATCGTGGATCCTGCAGCTTCAATTCTTCATTTGACATTTTATCTTGCCTTGTGCATTGTGCAGCCCAATCTGATTCCTTGACATAACGTTGGACATCATGTGCAGCAACTCCAGCTTTCCTTCATTGTCTAAGTGCTTATGTTTTAACAAAATTTTAGCCAATCTTTTAAAACTCAGTAAAGCTAAGCACTAACACTTTCATGTTTGGTGAGCGGTTACATTTATATATTTATGTATACCTCATCTCATTTTTTTACCAATTGATTGCTTGCAATTAAATTGATGGTGCTTGCATAGGACAAAAATAGGGAAAGCATTATTGCTATCAGACACTCGTTGTCAACATGTGTTCACAAGCATTCATTCTCATATCATTTTTCCCTTTGGTACCTTAAGTCCTCATGTTATTGTTCATTAAGATTAACTAATGCCTTTACAATTACAGGAAACTTTGATAGCAATTCTAGAAAGAAACTTGCCTGTTAAAAAGGAAAATATTAAAATTGATGAGCAATTGAGTTGTTGTAAGAACACTTGCCCAAAAACAGACAAAAGAAATTTTTGATTTTGAAATATTAGATAGTTACAACTGGGCTTGACATTCTTATATGTAGTGTGTGAAACTTCAATAACTCAAAGTATTATAAAACATAATTGGCATAGTTGATATAGTTGTCTTTTATTTTTGAGATTGACAGATTAATCTCACTGCTATGAACATGAAGGATTGTATCATGTAGAGTTGCAAAGAATCATGGCATAATCAAGTCTAGTTTATTTATAAAGCAAAATCTTGCTTAACACTTATGATTTAACCATTGGATTTATAGTTGATGGTTGGTTATTAGCCAATGATCTGGAACATTTGATTTAGCATGTGTCTTTGTACATGTGGTTTTTCCTTAATAATTAATAATGTTAGCGTGAAAGAGTGAGGAATACAAACATTAGAATAGAGACAAAGATAAATAAAGGCACTGTCTAGCATAATTATAACCATAATTTTTCTTTTTTTAGTATAGTAAATTTTGCACTATGCTATGTTCTATGAGGTTGTGTCTATTGATACAAGGAGAATAAGCGAGTGTTGTGTGTGAATTGCTTTGTGTAGTGTATGTTTTGGTTGTCATTGAGGACTAAGTGGATTCGACCAGAAAAGAGTGATTATTGTATTTTTTTGTCAACCAAGAGTGATTATTGTATACACTTTATGTTTTTGTCATTTTTAAATTGATTTATGACCCGCACAATTATCGGAGATGCCATGATTTCTATTGACACTGAATTGGTTGGCCTTGAAATTACAGCTTGTTCTCAAGCACCTTTATTCTTTTGGAATTGCCTGATTTGGCTCGAGGTGGAAGTCTGAGATCAAATTATGTTTCTATCACAATAGAAAACTTACTTAATCCTGCAGGACCACAAAGGTCTTCTTTATAACTTTCAGGTATTGAAATTTGAAATCTAGATGATACTATATTTGTTAAACTTGAATTTATGGTGCTATAAATTGGAGTGTCATCATAAAAGAAAAACACAGAAGCTAGCTAAAACTGATAAGCCTATATACACTTCATTTCATCTCAAATTTGCAGTTTTCATATGAATACCTCATAAATTTGAAGAATATCATTTTGTGAACGAAATTTGGATCTGCACAAGAGGGGAATAAAGCTGATCTAGGTGGGAGTAGGAACGACAAAGTTACAACATAGAAAATCCCTTCCTTCAAAGGTGATGTAATTCATTTTTCCATCGTAGAGTAAAAAGACCCACTTTCTATTAAAAATGTTGTTTATTTTTTGTTTCAAAATAAAAATGTGTTATCTAATATATATACCTTGTACACTTTGCAGATGGATGGAAGGATGCGATGACATTCTGGGTACAAGTGGAAGGATGGCATGCACATTGCTAGCTTGTTCACATTGTGTTAATTGAAAGCCATATATATATATATATATATATATATATATATATATATATATATATATATATGTGTGGCTTTCTTTTGTTACCGAACAGACTAAAATGATTGACCTTTATAGGTGCAAATTTAATTAAAATGTATTGGCATGAATTATTATATTGTATAGGTGGCAATCAAAACAAATGGTATTATAAAAAAAACTACACTTTCTAAGACGGTTTTGCCGAAAATTGTTTTAGAATGTACTATATTCTAAGACGGTCCTGGCGCCAAGACCGTCTTAGAATATAGTACATTCTAAGATGGTCCTATGGAACCGTCGTCATAGACCCCCATTGTTTTTAAGACGTCCACTACAATGACGTCTCGTAACCGACGTTGTATGTTAAAAATAACAGACATAAAAGGCATGTTTTATATACACTTCCCATTCTCACATCCCATTCCACCCTCTCTCTCTCTCTCTAATGCATGTCATCTCTTAAAAACACACTCTTCACAAAAACATATATAGTACACAGTATTCACATGATGGATAATTGTTACTTTACTCCTCCTTCTTCAAGTTCCACATAAGCTCGTCACAACTCTGAGGATGATGAGGCTTCAATCTTGAAGAAGAGATTCCTGAAAAGAGCCAAGGAACACAGGTCCAGGCTCTATATCCTACAGAGGTGCACTAGTATGTTATTATGTTCACAGAAGTACAAGCAATATTGACTCTCACACCACATCCTCTCTTTAGCAAGTGGATACCATTAACTACTCCAACCCCACTTTTTATTTTTTAAGGTAAACTTTCATCTTTGTATATAAATCACTATATAATGGATTTATACTTACTCAGAGGATTTCAATGACCATGTTGATGAACACTTTATTGCATCTGTGATCTCTATCTGAAGATTATTCATTTTAACCTTAAAGAAGATACTAGCTAATTCAAATTAATACTCAAGTTTTATTAGATGAATAGTTCAGATTAATACTCAAGTTTTATTAGATGAATAGTGTGACAAATTTACTCAACTATATGTTTTTGTAATGTGAATTTCAACTATATGTACATATTTACTGTATCTAATTTGCATACAAATTTACTCACCATTTGCATTGCTAATTAAGTCTCAACTCTCAACACTTAAACTCTTAATTTCTCTTTGCTAGTACCTAGTAAGCAACTTGTCCAGGTCAACAAATTTTCCTCGAACCTTTTCTACTTTAGCATCCAACACATTATTACCAAGAATCAACAGCTTTTTTTCTCAATACAATAGGCAAACACAGTACCCGTGTTGTTAAGACTTTTGGCAAGCATACTAATTATCGTTGTAGGTTTCACATTTATAAAAGAGTTTGTCTCCACAGGGACTTGAATTTACTTAATTCATTTGGATAAAGATTATTAGTTTAATAGTTATGTACAAATTTAATCGAATGTCATTGGTTTTGGTTTGATCAACTTAAGACAACTTTAAAGTAAAAGAAAAGTAAAAATAATGGATTTACGGAAATAACGACAACTTGAATTAATTTAAGAAAGCATAGGATTGGATTTCATCATTTATACCCTTAGTATCTTAATAAGATTAACATATATAAATCATTGTCTAACATTACTGATGCACACATAGTTATCCCAAGTCGATTCCTCGCACTTGGAACCTAAGAATATTTACTAAATATCGATCCCTTGCATATGTAGTAAATATTCCAGCATTACAATTATATTCTCGTATTTTTTGCAATCAAAATGTTATGTTATATTCCTAGCAATGTAACATAAAGAGTAAAATCATTCGGTTCAAATTCTAAGATTACTTTCCAGTCTCACTTAAAATCCAATTTCATGACACTAGTGATCAAATAGAATCAAGCATTATGAGTGGAATGAAATTACCAATAATGAGTAGAAAAGATTAATACATATATAATATCAAAAGGGATACATAAGGATACAAAGATTACATCCAATCCTTAAGAAAAACTAACCGATCATTGCACAGAGCACAAGACTAACAAGAGAAATGATGAAGAAAGTGATCCATGGCCACAACTCTACAGCGCCTCAGCTCCACTTTTCCTCTTCTCCTACTTCTTCTGCATTTCTCTCTGGTTTATAAGTTGTTGGATTCTTTCTTCTCTTCAACCATGCATGGCTATTTATAGAAAACAACCAAGGAGTGCAAGGAAATTCTCCTAGGTGAGCTGGAGCTCGCCCAGACATGTTGCTTACTTAGGGCTGAAGTTACATCTTAGCCCAGGCGAGCTAGATGTTAGCCTGGGCGAATTTAGGGTCAGAAACCTTCATGAAAAGACCATGTTGCCCTTCCTTTTGGCTTTATTTATGGATTTACAAACAACCATCAAAACCTACAGAATCATGGATGAATCTTTCATATTTAAACAACAATATTAGTAAATGTACAATATATATAAACAACTAGATTTAAGGGTAGTTTATAAGAAAACTATTACAATTAAAGGATGAGTGCTAACAATTTAATCCCAAAAATAACTGAAATTTGGCACTTATCAACTCCCCCCAACCTAGAATCTTGCTTGTCCTCAAGCAAAGTACAGAAAAATTACAAATAACAATAGTATAAGTATAGAATAAATATGCTTAAAAAATTATGAACATGCTTTGTAAAGAATCAATCCCCAAACTAATCAGAACAACATTTTTCATCTAGCTTTTGGGACCAATCCTTCCTTGATTGAGCAACTGTTTTTTCTAGAATTTTCTTAACTTTCGTGTTAGAAACTTTAGCTTGCGCATTGGTCTGAGGGTGGTAAGGTGAGGCTACCTTGTGTTTGACACTGTAGTGTTGGAGGACTTTTGTGAGTTGGGCATTACAAAAATGAGATCCTCTGTCACTTATTAGTACCTTGGATGTGCCAAACCTTGAGAAGATATTGTTTTTTAGGAAGCGAATAACAGTTTTTGCATCTGCATGTTGTACTGCTACTGCTTCCACCCATTTTGTTACATAGTCTGCAGCCAATAAAATATATTCATGTGAGTAAGATGAAGGAAATGGACTTATGAAATCTATCCCTCAGTAGTCAAAAGCTTCGACTTCCAAAATACTTTGCAGTGGCATTTCATTCCTTCTTGAGAGTCCACCTATTCTTTGACATTTGTCACACCTTTGGACATATTTATGAGCATCTTTGCAGAAGGTAGGCCAAAAAAAACCAGATTGGAGAACCTTGATAGCAGTCCTCTCTCCATTATAATGGCCTCCATAAGGTGAACTATGGCAATGCCACAGTATCCTTCTTGCCTCCTTCTGAGTTACACACCTTCGTAGGAGATTGTTTGCTCCAATTTTAAATAGATAAGGATCATTCCACACTAAATGTTTAACATCCCTGAAAAACTTCTTCTTTTGGTGCCAGGTTAGATCATCAGGGAGTGCACCAACTGCTTCAAAATTAGTCATCTTAGCAAACCATGACCTTATTAAAATGTTAAATAACTTCTCATCAATAGTCAGCCTAGACAGATGATCAGCTACATAATTTTCACTTCCCTTTTTATCCTTGATCTCTAAATCAAATTCCTGCAATAATAGAATCCATTAAATAAGTTAGGGTTTAGAATCAGCTTTAACTAACAGATATCTTATAGCAGCATGATCAGTAAAAAACACAATTTTAGATCCTATCAAATAAGATCTAAATTTTTCCAAAGCATATACTATTGCAAGCAATTCTTTCTCAGTTGTGGCATAATGTATTTGAGCTTCATTTAATACCTTTCTTGCATAGTGTATGACATGAAAAATTTTATTTTTCCATTGACTCAGAACCGCTCTTACTGCATAATCACTTGCATCACACATTATTTCAAAATCTAGTGTCCAATTTGGAGTAGTGATTATGGATGCAGACGTCATTTTCTATTTCAAAGTATTAAAAGCTTCAAAACATGATTTATCAAAATGAAATGAAACTTCTTTATTCAGAAGATTGCTCAAAGGTTTGGCAATTTTAGAAAAATCTTTGATAAAATGCCTGTAGAATCCAGCATGTCCTAAAAAACTTCTTATGCCTTTGACATTTGGTGGTGGTGGAAATTTTTCAATGACTTCCACCTTAGCTTTGTCAACCTCAATGCCATGCACTGAGATTTTATGACATAGCACAATGCCTTCCGTCACCATAAAGTGACATTTTTCCCAGTTAAGTGCCAAGTTTGTTTCAACACACCGCTTCAGTACAGTGTTAAGATTAGATAGACATTTATCAAAAGAAGAGCCAAAAACAAAAAATTCATCCATAAATACTTTAATATTTTTCTCCGAGATCAGAGAAAATAGAAAGCATGCACCGTTGCAATGTTGCAGGAGCATTACACAAACCGAAGGGCATCTTTCAGTAAGGATGCTTGATAGTTCTGTCAGCTAGTTGCAACGCCATCCTTGTGGGTCTAATTTTAATTTCTCTGATGTGTTTGATCATGGATAAGGGCATGAGGTTGATGCTTGCACCTAAATCAAGAAGTGTCCTAACCACCGATAATCTCCCAATAGTCACAGGAATTGTGAAACTATCAGGATCTCGTGATTTTTCCGGAATGGATTTTTGGATGATTGCACTACATCCTTCTTCCAGCTCTATTGTTTCATCATTCGTGATTCTCCTTTTCTTTGTAAGCAATTCTTTCATGAATTTGGCATATGTTGGAATTTGCTCTAATGCTTTTGAAAAGGGAATGTTAATCTATAGTTTCTTAAAGATATCTAAAAAACATGAGTACTGCTTTTCCTTATCCTTTTTTGATGGAGCATTTGGATAAGGAAGATGTTGAATTGGCAGATGATCTAGTACAACTTTGCCTTTGTTAGATGCTGTCAATTTCTGCATCTCCACTTTACTTATTTCCTTATCTTCCTCTTTAGCTAATACTTCATTTTTTTTTTGCTCTTTTTCGACTACTTCTTTTTCATCACTTTTTTACACAACTCCTTCATTTGTCTTTTTCTCACTAAACTCACTTCTGTCCTTCAAACCAACCAGTGTCCCCCTCCTAGATGTAACTACCTTACACTATTCTCTTGGGTTGACCTCTGTGGTTGTTGAGAAGGATCCACATCCGTGCTCAGACATTTGTTTCGCCAGTTGTCCCACCTGAACCTCTAGATTTTTAATAGAAGCATCAATGTTCTTTTGGTTTGAGATGGATACCTGCATAAACTGGTTTAAAGTATCTTCCATTTTGGATAATCTATCTGGCTGAGCTTGTTGTTGTTGTGGAGCCTTATTTGAAGAACCTCCATAAGAGTTGTTAGAAGGACCTGCAAAAGAAGTGTTATTTGGACTAGAATATTCATTATTATGTGGTCTCCATCCATAAGGCTGATTTGAACTTGAGCCACCCCTACAGCCTTGGTAGCTTCCTTGAATGTTTTGTTGAGGTCTGGCTTCATTCTGTAGATAATGGGCCTCCTCTTCTTGTTATCCATCACTAGGTGCTGAACAGTGGCCATTCTGATGGTTACCTCCACAAAAATCACATCTAAATTTTTTTTGAACTTGGTGAGCTTGATGTTTCTATGGTCCACCATGGTGATATTGCTGAGGAAGTTGGCCTCTCTGCTTTGTTAAGGCCTTAATTTTTTGGGTTAAGAGTTTGTTTTGTGCTAGAATTTCATTTTGAGGATCCAACTCCATTACACCTTTTCTTCGAGTTGGAGCTCTATCATGATGAATTTGATAATCACTAGTTGCTATGGAGTCAATGATTACAATGGCTTCCTCCGGACTCTTGGACATCATAGTGTCCAGCTAAGGCATCAAGGATCATCTTGGTTTAAGGTTTCAAACCACTATAGAAGATATGCAGCATCATCAAAGTTATGATTTGGGCACCTTCGCAACAAAGCTTTGAATCTCTCCCATGTCTCACAGAGAGGTTCATCTAATCCATGGGAAAATGTCGTGTCATACCCTAATTTCGTTCGGGGACTATCGTTCGTTGATCTTTTGATCCTTACTAGTCGACTTTCGGTGTTGAACGCCAGTTACAGTGCGAAACAGATGATCATTCATTGTGTTGATCAAGAATGCGAAAAATACCAAAAAAAAGTGGGTAACTTTTCCTTGGTTTTCCTGGACCCTAGCTCGCCCAGGCTAGCCTCTGCCTCGCTTGGGCCACCAAATAGCTTCTAACGTTTTGGAGGAGAAATTCATAGCGAGGTTCTTTCCTCCTTTAAGATTTATTAGCGCAAAATCTGTCATCGCGACATGTCGTAACCTACCCTACGACAGGAGTACAGGTGAAAAGCCAAAGGTGTGTCTTCCAAAAAAGGAAAACGTCTAGGAGTCGCCACCAACATTTATTCGAGGAAAATGTTAGAAAAATCAAAATGAGGTCCAGGCTAGCCATAGTATTGCACAGTTCCATGAAGGTAGACAAATGTGTGTATGGATCCTCATGATCCATTCCAACAAAGGGATGTGAGCCAATTAGACTAAGCAGTGTTGGCTTTAATTCCACGACCTTATTGCTAAAAGGAGGAATGACTATGTTGTTGTAATGCTTTAGTCCTTGTTGATAAGCATAGTCACCAAGAGTCCTCCTTGGTGGTCGATTTCCTACAAGTGGCTTATCAGTTGAAAGAAAATCCGAAGAAGAAGACTTACCCAGTGTTTTAGTGGTTGCTAGTTTCTTTTTCTTCCTATTCTTCCTTTTAGTCTTGGTAATTTCTGGATCAAATGGTGTTGTATTCGCTGGATTTTTACCTCGCATAAAGGAAAAAAGAACACACTACAATAACCCGTAAGCACCAAGGTTAGTGAAAATAAAAGTAAGAGAAAATTTATACAAAATGAAAGAAATAAGTACAAAGGTGAGAAAAAATAAAAGATGGAATTTATACAAAATGAAAAGAAATTTACAGAGTAAAATAGCCTATCAAACTGAAAGTTTAAATCCGAAAGAACTAAGTGGATGGCTCAAGTCCTTGGCAACAGCGCCATGAACTTGTTAAGACTTTTGACAAGCGTACCAATTGACATTGTAGGTTTCACATTTATAAAAGAGTTCGTCTCCACAAGAACTTGAGTTTACTTAATTCATTTGGATAAAGGTTATCAGTTTAATAGTTATGTACAAATTTAATCAAATGTCATTGGTTTTGGTTTGATTAACTAAAGACAACTTTAAAGTAAAAGAAAAGTAAAAATAACGGATTTACAAAAATAATGGAAATGACAGAAATAACAGAAATACGGGAAATACAAAAATAACGAAATTTAGTGCGTCGGAAATACGTAAATTATGAAAATAATAACGACTTGAATTAATTTAAGAAAACATAGGATTGGATTTCATCGTTCATAATCTTAGTATCTTAATAAGCTTAACATATATAAATCATTTTCTAACATTACTGATGCACACATAGTTATCCCAAGTTGATTCCTCGCACTTGGAACCTAAGAATATTTACTAAATATCGATCGCTCGCATATGCAGTAAATATTCCAGCATTATAATTATATTCTTGTGCTTTTTGCAATCAAAACGTTATGTTCTATTCCTAGCAACGTAACATAAAGAGTAAAATCATGCGATTCAAATTCTAAGATTACTCTCCAGTCTTACTTAAAATCCAATTTCATGACACTAGTGATCAAATAGAATCAAGCATTACGAGTTGAATGAAATTACCAATAATGAGTAGAAAAGATTAATACATATATAATATCAAAAGGGATACATAAGAGTAAAAAGATTACATTCAATCCTTAAGAAAAACTAACCGATCACTGCGCAGAGCACAAGACTAACAAGAGAAATGACGAAGGAAGTGATCCACGGTCACAACTCTTCAGCACCTCGGCTCCACTTTGTCTCTTCTTCTTCTTCTGTGTTTCTCTCTGGTTTTTAGGCTTCTGGATTCTTTCTTCTCTTCAACCATGCATGGCTATTTATAGAAAACAACCAAGGAGTGCAGGGAAGTTCTCCTAGGAAAGCTAGAGCTCGCCCAGGCAGTTGTAGCTTAATGGTGAAAGCATCCACTTGCCCAGGTGAGTTGGATGCTAGCCTGGGCGAATTGAGGGTCAGAAACCTCCATGAAAAGATCATTTTGCCCTTCCTTTTGACTTTGTTTTTGGATTTAACAAACAACCATCAAAACTTACAGAATCATGGATGAATCTTTCATATTTAAACAACAATATTAGTAAATGTACAATATATATAAACAACTAGATTAACACTTATCATTCGTGTGCAACTATGTCACCTTAAATACAACCACAATCACATAGCACACAATTTATAAGATAATCATTCCACATTTCATTCATTTCCAAATTATCCAATTCTTCAATTTAGAGATCACGAAGATAGCTTTCTTGAATCATAATTGTAGAATTCATGTTGCTTAGTTAGATATATCTATGCACAATCATACAAATATACAAATAATCACTCTATAATTTTTTATATTAATATAATCCCAATTTATTTGTACGATATGTTAATTTATTTCTTGTAATTGATATATAATTTCTATCTCAGAATAATGAGATACATCTACTATACAATTCCCCACTTCAAAACCTCAATATATATTCAATCTTTCTGCTTGTCTAATAATTTCTCCCAGACTTTTTCCATTGAAAGCAAACTGATCATAAAATCATTCTGGTCTTCACTTTTTGCATAACTTTCCCCATCGCTGCTATTCCTCAACCTACGACTAATGCGCTCCTCAATTGCTTCATCTATGGAAAATGACATATCAACAAAATAAAATAAAATTAAAAAATAACAACTACGAACAATAGACTGTTCAGACTCCCCTTGAACCAAATTTCATTAGTAGTTTAAAACATCCACATACGACATAATTGCATCCAAGACATAGAAAAGGCATGTGTGATGTGTCACAATATGTGGATTTTATTTCTTTTATCATAACTTCTTTTTTTGGTTATTACATATCAATTTCTTTGATATACAGTTGCTACAAGTAAAGGAGATTTTTTATGAACAACAAGGCCGGTTGTTTCAGACATGTCCAAGTCCTCCCCTGTAGCCCCACTAGGCAATGACCAATCAAATTGGTGAACAAGGTTTGCTAATACCACCTCAATTATAATTGTGGCAAATGTTACTCTGGGACAACCTCTTCTTTTGGCACCAAATGGTATAAGCTCAAAATCGAGTCCTTTGAAGTCTATTGAACTGCTAAGGAACCTTTCTAGTTTAAACTCTAGAGATTGGTCCCAAGATAAGTCTCTTGCAATTACCCGAGCATTCACTAATACCTAAGTGCCAGCTGCAATGTCATAGCATAACTAGCATTCCTTGACTCCAATGTAGGATGGCTCTATATGCTATCATTCCCTATAGTTTTATTGAACTGGAATTTGTAGGCTATCATAATGCCTACGTGGAACAAAGACCCCTACAAGGAACTAAACATTATCCCTAAACCCCTGAAATCTCATTTTCATTAATGCAAAACAAAAAACTGAAAACACTTTTCAACCCAAAACAGAAAACACTGAATACTTCAAAACTGAATCACATTCACCATGAGTTATGAGCTAAGTAAAAGAACAACACACTGCGGATGGCTGACGGAAGACGTAGACTTCCACGTCATCACAGCACTAGCGTCCCAATGATGTAGCTTGAGACTGAAACAACATCACGAGTAACAACGATGAGGCTAAGCACCGTCGCGAGTGAGAGTGGTGAGGGTAAGGACCATCACGAGTGAGAGTGGTGAGAGCACTGGTGAAGAGTTTGGGAAGCATTGGTTAAGAAAGTGAGCACGAAAAGAGAACAAAACTAAAAATTGGGGTTTAAATTTGGGTTAAAATACAACATCAGTTCTTATAAAAAAAACGATGTTAAGAATCAATCAAAGAACCTGTTAAGAATTGATGTCAATATAAACACACAACATCAGTTTTTAAAAACAGATGTTAAGAATTGATAAAATGACATCGATTTTTATAAAACACATGTTATCAACACACAACATCGGTTTTTTTAAAACCAATGTTAATGAACTCAAATTAATTACAATTATGCCACCACATTTTGTTTAACATCAATTTTTATAAAATTGATGCTAAAATGCCGACATCAAAATCATATCTTTAGTAGTGAGCCATAATTTTTTTTATAATATATTAAATACATTGGAAAAAATTTGTGGGGTTGAGGGACATGGCCCCTCCATCTCTACATATTACCAAGGGCCAAACTAGGAAGGGCTTTATTGGGCAATCACCCCTCATAAACACTTTGAATTATCTTTAATCTACATTAAATATATATATATATATATATATATATATATATATATATATATATATATATATATATATATATATATATATATATATATATATATATATATATATATATATATATATATATATATATATATATATATATATGCTCCCCCCTCCCCCCCAACTAATATTGATTCTTATGTATTAAAGACAAAACTTGCACCCCATAAACACATATTAATCATTATTGTATTTGTTTTTAAAATTTTGCATAACAAATTTTTTTGTCTTTTATGGTGGCCGTTTCTCTTTACTTTACAACAAATTGAATACTATTATTTTTGTGAAAAAAATTTCCCCCTTATATGTTTTTTGGGTTCTAACCTTGCATATTGTCGCAACCTACCCTTCAGCGGGAGGGCGACACGTGACTCGCGGGATGCGTGTTCCACGAAAGGAATACGCGCGGAGTCGCCACCAACGTTTATTTGAGGAAAACGTCGGAAAAACCGGAAAAGACGCGATCTACGAACTTTTAAGTGAAAGGTTCGGGAGTTGTATTTACGCACGGGGAAGGTATCAGCACCCCACACGTCCATCCCAAGGGACGGCAGCCTTTAATCGAATGTGCAAACATGACTTTGATTTTTACGTTCCCTTTTATGTCCTTATATCCTTTATACCCTTTTTATATTTTTCCTTTTTTGTGGTCGACAAGGGTGTTTCCCTTTGCTCCTACGTATTCCTCAATTTGCGATGAGGAAATCAGACCTACGTAGTTCTTGCGGAACAAAGTGTTTGGTTAAGTTGTTTTTGTCTTTTTTGCAAAATATGTTTTTATTGAACAAAAGGTCATTTAAGGTGTTGAACCATTAAACGGTCTTTTGATTTTGAAAGGGGAGAAACGTTAAGGCGTTGGACCATTAACGATCTCTTGTTTTTGAAAGGAGAGAAACGTTAAGGCATTGGACCATTAACGATCTCTTGTTTTTGAAAGGAGAGAAACGTTAAGGCATTGGACCATTAACGATCTCTTGGGGTGGTCGACAAAAGCGGGGCTTTTGCTCCTACGTATCCTCCATGAGGAACTCAGACCTACGTAGTTCTTTCTTATCAAGTGATCCTTTTTTACTTAAGAGGTGATCATTTTAAGGTGTTGGACCTTGAAAATGATCCATTTTACTTAATGAGAATTTGAAATGACAAACTTCAAAAACCTATTTTTGTGGACGAGCTTGACTAGGCGAGTTGATTTTAGCCTTAGTTTCACTTTAGTTATTAGTCAATTCGATTAAGAATGAGAAATCCCAAAGAGAAAACGTCCGATTGATTTTCCGCTTTATTTTGCTAAAAGATGTTTTTTTTTTTTATTATATTATTTTTTACCTCTTTTTTTGATTTCCAACGTGGTTACGGCACGACCAAACGGTCGGAATTCATTTTAACCGAAGTTAAAGGATAATACAATTCAAACGTTCGGTGGAAATTTATTTTATTTTTAAGTTAAGCGAGAAATGACTTAAGTAAAATGGCTTAAGCACGTCAAGAGGGGGTATAAAAAGTAAACAAAACGAGAATAAAAATGCACGAAACACAATGTGGACCACTACGGGTACATAGAATGAATCGAAAAGCTTGGTTCGAGGTACTTACCCGTTGAAGATCGAAGAACGATGAAGAACGAATGAAGAACGTCGAAGAACGGTCGAAACCTTCGCGAAATTCTTCACGGAAAACGTTACGGAAACGATTCGGAAGCGCCTTGGCTTAGATTTTCTTCACGGAAACAATTTTTCCAAGCAAATTCGAAAGAGAGAGAAGTGCCAAAAGGGATGAACCCTTTTCTTCTTCACTTCCTCCCCTATTTATAGCAAAATAGGGGAGGTGGTTGCCGCCCAGCTCGCCCAGGCGAGCCAGGTTGCTTCCTCCAGAAGCAACAGCCTTCTGGAGGAATATTTTGGAGGGCCCAAGTGGGCCTGGGTGCTATTTGCACCCCCATTTTTACTAAGTACACCCCCCTCTGCTTTTTTTGGTGATTCTTTTTCGTAAAGTTACGGAAACTTACGAATTTCGTAACGATACTTGTTTTCTTTCCGTAATGTTACGGAACCTTGCGGATTACATAATCATCCCCTTTTTGACTTACGGAATGTTACGGAACCTCACTTAATTATGCAACGATGCTTCCATTTGATTTCCGGTGCGTCACGGAAACTTACGGATTGTGCATCAATATATTTTTTTTGGTTTTTTTCGGCATGTCCTGGAATTTCACAAATTGCCTAATGATGGATGCCAAGCACCTCACAAGGACCAAAGAAAGGTCGCATGTCATCAAGCAAAGGTCCCCGGACGAAATTAGGGTATGACAGTTGCCCCTCTTTACTTGTCTTTTATTGGAGATAAAAGGAAAGTAAAGATAAGACACTAATTTCGTTCCTCTCGATTTGACGAGAGTCGCGGGTGACCATAAAATCTCCACATGCAAATGACTTGTTGTTCCCGGATTTTCACAAATTGCCTAATGATGGGTGCCAAGCACCTCACAAGGACCAAAGAAAGGTCGCATGTCATCAAGCAAAGGTCCCCGGACGAAAACTAGTGTATGACACTAATTTCGCTCCTCTCGGTTGACGAGAGTCGCGGGTGACCATGACTTGTCGTTCCCGGATTTTCACAAATTGCCTAATGATGGGTGCCAAGCACCTCACAAGGACAAAAGAAAGGTCACATGTCATCAAGCAAAGGTCCCCGGACGAAAACTAGTGTATGACACTAATTTCGCTCCTCTCGGTTGACGAGAGTCGCGGGTGACCATGAAATTTCCGCATGTAAATGACTTGTTGTTCCCGGAGGAACAAAAGGTGCAGAAGACTATGTCAGCCTCTACATGCTATCAAGCGTTTTGTCTTACAGATAGCAAAAGAATGTTTATACGGATAACCACTCGGGTATTTCCGCGTATCATCGGGCCCGCCGCCTCTGGATGACACAAGGGTGCGGATAACCGTAAGGTATCTCCGCGTATCATCGGGCCCGCCGCCTCTGGATGACACAAGGGTGTGGATAACCGTAAGGTATCTCCGCGTATCATCGGGCCCGCCGCCTCTGGATGACACAAGGGTGCAGAATGACCAAATTTTGTCTCTGCTTGTCATCGGGCCCGCCGCCTCTGGATGACAAAAGGGTGCGGATAACCACAAGGTATCTCCGCGTATCATCGGGCCCGCCGCCTCTGGATGACACAAGGGTGCAGAATGACCAAATTTTGTCTCTGCTTGTCATCGGGCCCGCCGCCTCTGGATGACAAAAGGGTGCGGATAACCGTAAGGTATCTCCGCGTATCATCGGGCCCGCCACCTCTGGATGACATAAGGGTGCAGAATGACCAAATTTTGTCTCTGCTTGTCATCGGGCCCGCCGCCTCTGGATTACACAAGGGTGCAGAATGACCAAATTTTGTCTCTGCTTGTCATCGGGCCCGCCGCCTCTGGATGACAAAAGGGTGTGGATAACTGTAAGGTATCTCCGCGTATCATCGGGCCCGCCGCCTCTGGATGACACAAGGGTGCATGTCACATGACCTCAGGGTCAGTATGACAAAGATTATGGGGCGGCCGACAAAAGCAAGGCTCTTGCTCCTACGTATCCTCCAATGAGGAACTCAGACCTACGTAGTTCTAGATAATTTGTGAGACTTGAAAAGTCTCCATCGGAAAATGCTGACA
The DNA here is from genome assembly GCF_000004515.6 of Glycine max. Classification (NCBI taxonomy): domain Eukaryota; kingdom Viridiplantae; phylum Streptophyta; class Magnoliopsida; order Fabales; family Fabaceae; genus Glycine; species Glycine max. The sequence continues at coordinate 24,070,434 of NC_038241.2, forward strand.
TCTCCGGAAAGGGCGCAGATGACCATATTGGCCTCTGCTCGTCAATCACACTTGGGGTGACTGAATGACGAGGTGCGGATAACCGTAAGGTGTCTCCGCGGGCTACCAGCTCTTGGGTCATGGCAACAAAAGGCGGTGTGGTCGACAAAAGCGAGGCTCTTGCTCCTACGTATCCTCCAATGAGGAACTCAGACCTACGTAGTTCTGGATAACTTGTGAGACTTGAAAAAGTCTCGGTGTTTTCTCCACTAAAATGCAAACATGCTTTAGCAAAGAGACAAATATTCCAACTAATTTAGAGCAGCATATGCTTTTTTGAGTGAAAAACAATGCGTCTACCGGGGAAGGAGAGTCTGCTGATGAAATATCCCATAACCATAAATGAGATTTTGGATGTTAGCATTTCGTTTCTAAATGACCATTTAGAGGAAACACTGGGTTCGACAAAAATAGAAGAAATCCACTCAAAGTGTATCAATCTCGCACAGGTAAGTGTTTCATCCTAATTCCGAACCATAGATATGTCATGACTTGACTTTGCAAATTATTTCCTATCAAATCAAAAATTACATGCGTGATCATGGATCAAATAGGACTTCCCTTGCGAATGGGTTCTTTTGGGGAGTTTTTCGGCTTTTGATTATTTTTTGCCTTTTCCTTTTGTGTTTTGGTTTTGCGCGAGGCGAACAAGTCACCGACGCACAGGATTTTGGTTGGTAATCAAAGGGAGATGACCACTTTAGGTCATGGTTTCCTTTTCTTTCTTTTGTTCATTTGATGACAATTCTGTACTGTTCAGATATTGTCTGGTCCAAAGACCTCTCTGCACATTTCTTCTGGTTTCTTTGACCAGGAGCTTCCTTCTTTTTTACTTTCTCCCATTCTTTGGTTGGGAATTTTCTTTCTTTTCTTTTTTCTTTCTCCCACTCTTTGATTGGGAATTTTTCTTTTTTCTCTTTCTCCCACTCTTTGATTGGGAATTTCCTTTCCTTCCTTTTTTGCTTTCTCTTTGATTGGGAATTTCCTTTCCTTCTTTTTCTTTGCTTCCGAGGGTAAGGTTTATGGTGAGTCAGGATTTTGGCTCAAGGCTTGTAGAATGGCTAGACATGATACATGTCAGGGTTTGGTTTGGTTCAAGGATAAAAAGGGATGCCCCACATTATTTCCATGACACAAATGCAAAAATGATGATTTGGAAATTTTATGCAAAACTGGTTATGCATGCACCTATGCGGACACTCAAGTGTCAAATTTTTATGGTCATGTGACGCTAGGGCTCAGGATTCATTTCCTCTATTTTAGTCAACCCAACGTTTCCAAAATATGTTCTTTTATCCATTTGTGCATTCATCCGAGTCCATTTTGGGCGTCTGGGAAAATCTTCACAGCATTCACCCTTCAGGTGTATACACATTTTTTCAAAAACTAGTTATGATCAGTGAATTTTTCCAAAGAAAAGTTGGAAGTCATCTCTTTTCAAAAGCATGTTGGTTTTTCAGCTTGACAACTTATTTTTTCTTTTTTCTCCTTCTTTTTTTTTTTATCATTATCATTTGTTTATTTCTTTTTCTTGTTTGTTTTTTTTTTCATGAGGTATTTTGCTACCTAAACATGTGCATATTTTTGTGAGGTATTTTTGCTATATATATGCATATCCAAGGTATCTTGCCACCTAAACATACATATATATGTTTTGTGAGGTATTTTTTTGCTACATACACGCACATCTAAGGTATCTCTCTACCTAAACATACAAATATATATTTTGTGAAGTATTTTTTTGTTTACATTCACGCACATCTAAGGTATCTCTCTACCTAAACATACATATATATATTTTGTGAAGTATTTTTTTGTTTACATACATGCATATCTAAGGTATTTTCACTACCTAAACATACATATATATATTTTGTGAGGTATGCTTGCGCTTGTTTTATTTAAATCCCCAGGATCATGAGCAACTAGGTGCGTCCTACTATAAAAAGTGATCAAATAACAAGCATAGATTCAAAAGGTACTAGGTTGCCTCCTAGTAGCGCTTCTTTAACGTCTTTAGCTGGACGCCTTATGACTTGTCGGTCACTGACCTAGTACTTTGCTTACCTTTGGCTTTGGACTTGGTTGCCTATTGGTCGGCCATGTGTCGTAGGCAATACTCAAACCTTTTTGTGGATGAGCAGAGGTGAACTCTAAAGGTGGTGGCGGTGCGTCTATTGCCCGCTACCGACCATCCCCAGGCTGCTGTGGTGTTTCGCCCTGCGCCTGCCTGGAGACGCAGTACTTCTTGATGAAAACTCGATTAGTAGGGGGCCTGATGCCCTTGCTGGAGGTGACAGGTACTCCGTAGAACTGACAGAGACCCGTAATTAGAGCTTGACAACTCCAAGACCCTGTTGGACTTCTTCGGGTCCACTGGGTGTCTTGCAGGCGTGATCCCTGCAAACAATAGATGAAATCAGAAATCAGTTGAGCGATGTGCATACTTACCTATGATGATGTGACCTTGTCGGGGGGGTACGAGCACCCTGTAGGACTGATAGAGGCCCGTAACCAGAGCTGGAAACCCCAGGGCCCTGTTGGACTTTTCCGGGTCCACTGGGTGTCTCTTGGGTGCGATCCCTGCAAAAAATAGATGGTATCAGAAATCAGTTGAACTATATGCATACTTACCCATGTCGGGACGACACAGACCAACTGATACTTTTGCAGGGGGAGATTGGCATTGCGGTCGCTGGGCAGAATGTTGCTAAGTAGCAATGTCATCTATATCTGTGTAAGAGTGGTCATGTTGGTGCGCATGATCCGCACTCGTCTCTTTGCAGCGGCACGAGTGAAATCTTGCCCCGGTATGCATAGTAGCTGTGTGATAGCCTCCCTCTCTGGTTGTGCTCGCACAGTTGGCCCTCCTCCAATATCAGGGGGTGGCCCAGGAACCGTTAAAAGGAAACTACTGGCCCCTTAACTGGAAGTGCAAGTCTCGGTTAAGCATTTAAGGGCAGAGGACCTTAAATTCTTTTAAGGTGTGGATGTCGAGCACACTAAAAATGAGGACACGTAGCCCTCTAAAGGTGAGGGCGTGCAGCCCTCTCAAGGCGAGGAGGTGTAGTCCTCTGGAGGTGAGGGCGTGCAGCCCTCTGCTGGCGAGGACGTGTAGTCCTTTCAAGGTGAGGGCGTGTAGCCCTCTGACGGTGAGGGTAACTAGTACCCAAGGTGAGGACGTGTAGCCCTCTCAAGGCGAGGACATGTAGTCCTCTGGAGGTGAGGGCGTGCAACCCTCTGATGGTGAGGACGTGTAGTCCTTTCAAGGCGAGGACGTGTAGTCCTCTCAACGGTGAGGGTAACTAGTACCCAAGGTGAGGGCGTGTAGCCCTCTCAAGGCGAGGACATGTAGTCCTCTAGAGGTGAGGGCGTGCAGCCCTCTGATGGTGAGGACGTGTAGTCCTCTCAAGGTGAGGACGTGTAGTCCTCTCAACGGTGAGGGTAGCTAGTACCCAAGGTGAGGGCGTGTAGCCCTCTCAAGGCGAGGACATGTAGTCCTCTAGAGGTGAGGGCGTGCAGCCCTCTGATGGTGAGGACGTGTAGTCCTCTCAAGGCGAGGACGTGTAGTCCTCTCAACGGTGAGGGTAACTAGTACCCAAGATGAGGGCGTGTAGCCCTCTTAAGGCGAGGACGTGTAGTCCTCTGATGGTGAGGGCGTGCAGCCCTCTGATGGTGAGGACGCGTAGTCCTCTCAAGGCGAGGACGTGTAGTCCTCTCAACGGTGAGGGTAACTAGTACCCAAGGTCCACCCTTATGAGAAAGCAAGAGATCGACTCATCGAGAGGGCCGGTCATCCCAAATCCACAAGATTTGGACATTAGATGTAGGAAATCTATGCAGTTAACATGATTTTTAGGGATGCAGATGCATGCAACCTTTGTCGTGAAATTTGGTAAATGCGGACTTCATTTGAAACAATGCAATGTAATGGAAAGTTGTACAATGTTCATGACATTCTTTCCCTATTTTGTGATTTTGATTTTGATTTAATTTTTTTGGAAAACACAGATTGACTGTCCTTTTGAAAGAGGTGATAATTCATGCAACCTCATCCTATCTTTTTGCAAATCTCTCCGGGAACTCCCTCAGAGTGTGTGTTCTGTTTGATTTAGTCACTTGACCATTTTGGAGTGACGGCAATGGAGTCGTTTGATGTTTGATCAATCCATTGAAATCCTAGGGTTTGTCCCCCTTTTTTTTGTTAAAAACATCGATGGGTGAGAACTTTTGATCGGCCCCTATGTTCACTTGAGGCTCATGCACGGTGCCCCTCATTGCCCCAGTGTAAGGCTTTGAGGTACCAATCGTTGTCTTTCGTCATGACCTTGTAGGAGGGAACCTATTGGGTGAGAACTTCTAATCTGCCCCTAGGTTCGCTTGAGGTTTTTGCATGGTTCCTTTCGTTGCCCCAGTGTAGGGCTTAGAGGTACCAAGTGTTGTCTTGTTTTCACGACCTCGTAGTGAGGAAGAATGAAAGAAGCAGTTGATTCTTGCAAAAAGAATTTTCCAAGGATGAGAAATAGTTGAAGGATCTTTCAGTTGATGGATTAAGTCAAATGACTCCTATGTAGAAGCAAGATGTTTTGATGTCTTGATGATGCTAAAGGATCAAGTGCTTCTAAGTTTTATTCAAGACAAGAATCCAAGAAAGTCAAGATATATGATCAAGTTTGATCTCTTAGAATCTTTAGGAAGAAGTTTCCAAATTGAAAACAAACAAAAGGTTTGACCAAAGAATTCTATCATTTCAATTTGAGATTTGCTCTCTGGTAATCGATTACCAGCAGTTGAAAATGTTTTAATTCAAATTTTTAAAACCTGTAATCGATTACATAAGTCTTGTAATTGATTACCAGAGGGGATTTTCAGAAAATAATTTCCAAGAGACATATCTATTCAAATGTTTTATGAACGGCCATTCAAATGTTTTAAAGAGAGTTTTCATTGCCCAAACAGTTTTATCCTCTCGAAAGACCAAGAGTTTTTCTGAACTGAAATGTCTTATCCTCTCAAAAGATTCCTTGGTCAACCACTTGCATATTCAATAAGGAATTTTTGATTGATCTTCATTTTACAATCTACCTCTTTTAAGAGAGATTTCATCTTCTTCTTATTTCTGAAAAAGGATTTAAGAGACCGTGGGTCTCTTGTTGTAGAGGATTCCTGAACACAAGGAAAGGGTTATCCCTGTGTGCATTGTTAATCCGAAAAGAGAGAGTGATAGTTCAATTGGGGAATAGTCTTTGCATCTTAATTCAACCCCCCTTTTTCTTAAGGTAACTGAGGCCATTTGTCCAACATCCTATTCTTGATAACTCACTTCTCTCTAAAAAGACAAACTTTCCGGAATGAGGTCACATGAACGTCTTGAAAACACAGTCAATCAAATGCTCCTTTTTTTCTTTTTGAAACTTATTTGTTTTGGAATTTTTTTTGAACTTTACTCGTTGTTTTACGGCAACCCCACCAACGTGCAAGACGAGTAATCTCTGATTGAACGGTCTTGGAAGTCCAAACTCAGGAGCACAGGTCGCTTGAGCAAACTGACCAATGGCTTGCACTTGAAAATCCTGATGAGTCATTAGAGACATCTAACAACGGCTTTCAAAATTGCCCCATGTGTGGCATCTCTTGTCAATGTCAGGATTTACACGTGATTCTCCTCAAATTTCAGCCAGCCCGTATCAATTAGACTTCACACTTTATGCTTCGGGGTCATACAATGCTCAATGGAATGCCCAGGGGCTCCTCCATGATAAGCACACGTTGCGTTCGAGTCGTATCCTTAGAAAAATGGAGGTTGAGGAACCTTGGTTGGGGTTATGGCTACCATTGAATTATCGAGTGGATATGGGATCAAGTTTAGCATATGACAACGGAATTTGGGGTGAACCCTACAGGCTTTTTGCTGCAAAATTCCTTTTTGTTGGTGTTTTTTGGTTTGTGCTAAAGGTGGTCTTCGTCATTGGAAGTGCGGTAGACAGACTTTGTGGTTGATTTAGGGATGGCCTTTGTGGATAACTGGGCGGTGGGTAAGGAGGAGGTTTGTTATTGACTGAGTAATGACATTGTTGGGTTGGTGGGAAACTTGGCCGTATAGGAATGGCAGTCACAGCATGGGTTTCTCCTTCTTTCTCACCCTCTTCATTTGCCCCAGTTTTCTCATTCGTCCAAGCAGGATGATTAAATTTGCCTCTTTTCAGACCCACTTCGATCCTTTTGCTGGCGAAGACCAAATCTATAAAACTTGAAGGTGTGTAACCCACCATTTTTCATAGTAGAACACCGGTCACGTGTCTACTATCATTGTGATAATCTCTTTCTCTGTTATTGGGGGTGCTACTTGAGTTGCCAAGTCTCTCCATCTTTGGGTGTATTCTTTGAAAGATTTGTGCCCCCTTTTTGCACATGTTCTGTAGTTGCATCCTATTCGGAGCCACATCAGAATTGTACTGATACTCTCTAACGAAGGCAACCATTAGGTCCTTCCAAGTATGGACTCGGGAAGGTTCCAAGTTAGTGTACCAGGTAACAGCTACCCCAGTAAGACTTTCTTGGAAGAAATGTATTAGCAGTTCCTCATCTTTGTGTATGCCCTTATCTTCTGACAATACATCTTTGGATGGTTCTTGGGGCAAGTAGTCCCCTTGTACTTGTCAAAGTCCAGCACCTTGAACTTGGGAGGGGTGATGATATTGGGTACTAGGAACAACTCTTCTAGGTTAGGAAAGGCATAATCTTTACCTCCTTCAATGGCCCTGAGCCTTTCCTCTTTCCCATTTCTGCCATAGCATGAGGGTTTTTAACCACTGTGGAATGTGAGGGTTGTGGTTGTGGGTGACACTAAGGGCCCTCCAAAGTGTTTTGCAGGGGTATACCACCAATTGCTTGCCCTTCAGTGGCATATCCGAGGCAAGGCTCGAAGTCGGCTAGATTGTGGTGGGGAATTTCATGTGTCTCCCCCATGGTTTGAGAGATATGTGCCTGATCAGATTGAGGTTATTGGTTCTCAATGAGTATCGGAGTGGAGTTATTGAGATTTTCATTGAGAGTGTATGCCACATTGGGTGGTGTAAAGTTAGGAGGCAAGCCATATGATGGGAAGGCGTGCTCGTTTTGAATTTGCACATCATGGGGTCGTCCGTACTTCCTAAATCTTTGCCTACCATAATTGAGGTTGGATGATTCATTTGCTTGAGGCCAGATGGGAGCATCGGGTTCACCTTAGCGACAGCGCTAGTAGCGGCAACTATAACCGCATTGGCTTCCATTATCTTCTTCATGCTTATCATGGCCTCCATCATTGTGGCCATTTGCTCTTTCATGGCCTCCATGTCGGCCTTCATCTTCTCTTGCACCTCCTCTGCTTCACCCATTACTCTAGCTCTAGCACGAGTTCGGTAAGGGCGCCGTAAAGCGTGTCCTTTTCTTTTTGATAACAATGATTAAGTTGATTTTATTTTATTTTATTTTATTTTTCAAGGAAAGAATGCAATGAGCAATGCAACCAATGAAAAGCATGGATGTATGCGAATGATGTACAGTTGAAGTATTGCGAATTTTTACGCAGGATATGGGGTTGAATCAATTTAGATTTTCAACATGGTCCATGACATCTTTGTCAAGGTGAAACTGGAAGTAACAAGGACATCAATAATCCTAAATATGTTTGGCAGTAGACGAAGCAGTGATGTGACTCGATTCATCTTTTGCCCCAATTTTGCAAGACGGTTACTTCCATATTTCAACTTGACTTGATGAACCTTTTTGTAAAAGCATGAGCTTGGTTCAACCCTATAATCCAAGGAATGGCAATTCTGATCGCCAATACTTCAACAACATCTCATAGGGATGAATGACTCGGGCATACTTTAAGCTTATGCATGGAAAATGTAATTATGAAATTGAGATGCCCGAAGAAACACCATTTCCTAGTTAACCATGCATTAGGTACCATGTTCAATTATTTTGTTTTTTTGTTGTGTGTTTTTTTTTTTTTTTTAGAAATGGGTTTATGATCCCAACATGGTTGGCTCATGGTGCCTAACACATGCAACTAAGAATGTAGTGTGAAGTTTCACGCTTCCCCTTTTTTGTTTTCATTTTGTAGAGGAAAACGCAAGGATGAGCAAACATGAAAACAAATGGTATGCAATTTTGCAGATCAAAACGTTTGTTGAACGCATATGCATGACGATGCCATGACTCATGCAAAATGTGAGGCTGTAATATGATAACAGACAAATGCAGGAACGATATGTTCATTATGATGCCATGAAGAGATGTTTATGCGATGCATGATATGAATGCATTTACGGACACGAGAGCCCGAAAAATTATCTCTTCTTACTTGCACATTTGGGGGCGCAGTGCCCCATGTGTACAACTAAGAAGGTGATATGGACCTTCCGACTTCCCGTGACAAAGGACGAGAACAACATACAATGCATGCTAGAGATAAAATGCGGGAGTGACTTGATTCGCACTGATTTTTGGAGTAAAAACGTGGGATAAACTCATTTTATTCAAAAAGTTATAACTAGTCAAGATCTGAGCGACAATACAAACTTCCTAGCGGTTTCTAATCATATGGTCCATTAAGTCTATCATATGTTGACAATAGCTGAGAAGTCCGTGGATCTTCTTGGGGGCGGAGTAGGTGTCCGCCATTGCTTTGGCCTTGGCTAGCAATCGGGGAAGTTCTTGACTCCTGTTCAAAGTAAGAGCAAATCGGTCCGTCCACATTGTTGCCTCTTGGTGCCATGAATCAATTACCCTCTCCCTTGCTTTGCTTTCTGCTGATATCTTGGCGTACTCATCCTCTAGCCTTTGCTCGTGAGTCGCCGCTAGATTTAGCTTCTCTTTGCACTCATCGATGACGGCCCACATATTCCCTTCAGTCTCGCTTAACTGTTGGGACAAATTTCTTTTCGACCTAAGGTAAGCCTTTAGCTCGTCCTTCAAGATCATGCCTTTGACCCGTGATGATTCCTTTCACCTCTTCGGAGCTTGAGCTTACTATTGCTGCCCTATAAAGCCCCTCAAAACTTTGCTGGCACGTGTTCTTCCTTTCGGGCCTTCTTGGTTTCTCGTTCCAAGGCTTCAGCGGTGGCCATATTGACGTCCCCTTAGTTCATCATACTCTTTTCAGACTTTGATGACTATGGACTTGAACTTCTCTTCGACTACTCGGGCTCTTTCAAGCTCTGCCTTTAGGGCTTGTACCTCATCACTTTCTTCCGAAGCTTTAACCTCACCGTCCCTCACAGTCTTTAGATTTGGGAGCCAATCCAATCCTTGTGTTCGGACTCTCAGCCACTTATGATAGTCGCCGATGATCCCATTACTGCTTCCCCTAAGCTCTCTGTCCTTTCTTCATGCCGCATCCCATGCCTTGCGAACTCCTTGGAGTACCCTCGCGTTGTGGTCACTAAAACCCCGTGCGATGAAAGGCGTGATGCTTTCGTCTAATGGCGCTCCTCTCATGGGGTAGCCAAGCTGTCTTATGGCGAGAACGGGATTATAATTAATACAACCCCTTGTTCCCATCAAGGGAACATTTGGACATCCTTCGCATGAAGATAGAATCTTGATTCTTCCTTCCTTCTAGCGAGGGAACCAATTAACAGACGCCCCCCCCCCATGCTAGCCAAGAGTTGGTCCCAATTCGCCTTTCCTTTTTCGACGCACGAGCGGTAACCTTGTAGCGGATAGACGGGCCTACCTTCTTGGAGAAAAAGGTGTGAAACCAGCCCCACATAGAGAGCTGGAGTACAGCAAACAATCCTTGCATTGCTTTCTTCACATCTTCGGTCGAAGGTGTCATATAGGTCGGCTAGCATAGCGACAACCGGACTTTCCTTGTGGTTATGATAGGCGAGAAAAACGTCGATTGCTGCCAGGTCCACCAACCCATCCACATTTGGAAAGAGGACTCCCTCGAAAATCAACAGTGTGAGAATATCTATGAATGGGGTCCACTCGCCTTGATCTGCCAAGATTCTTGCTTTTACCTCCAAATATTTTCTTGTTATTCCGACCACCCCATTTTCGACTTGCCTTTGGCGGTCTAATTCCTGCGCCGAGATTTGGACTTTTTTAGAAATTCTGGCCAATGAGGGGTAGAACCCTGAGAAGAGGTATGGTTTCCTTCCCCCTAGAGGACATCCTAGGATCTCTTCAAATTCTTCTACCATTGGTGATAGCTGGAAGTCCCCAAAGATGAAGCACCTCAACGGCTGATCATAATACTGGGCGAGGGAGGCAATTGGTTCCATGGAGACTTCTACCCTAGCTAGGTCCCAAATGCTTACCATAGGCTTTGCGGAAGGCTTGCCGTTGAAGTTGACCCATTAATTGCCCCAACTTTCGTAAACTGGTGACCTCTAAGCTCTTGATTTTGACTTGATAAAACCTCTTTTTAAGCGAAGGCTTTTGACTTGATCCCATGTTTTACTAAAGTGAAATAAAATCTAGTGCGAATCAAAACTCCGACATCTATCATGGGTGGAATGGATGAATGCATGAAGGAATGCATATGACACGGATGCAATTTATGAATACGGGAGCTCGGGAAATTGTCTCCTTCTTAGATACAACGTCTTGGGGTAGCAAAGTGCCCAACGTATGTATTTTAGAAGGTGACACGGACCCTCCGTTGGTTTGCCCAAGAGAGGGGATTAAGACGGAACCCGCACATGATGCACATGCGAAAGGTACAATACGGGGATGTACATAGTATGATAATATTCACTGAACATAAGCAAATGGATATATGATACTTATGCATGGCAGTGTGAAAAATGGCACGCAGCGTGTTTGCTCCGTGCCCCTATTTAAGGGACCTATAAGGGAGAGAACTAACTAGGCTTTTAGCAATAATCCCCAAGGTAGTCATATCTCTCTTGATGGTTTCTAGAGGTATCATCCCCTTCGAAGAACATATTGCAGCAGTAGGGACTACTAGCAACAATAAGTTTTCAAAGAGAAAAGCTCTAGATGAGGGTTCACTGTAATCAAGCAAGTCGGAGACCTAGCATGATCACAGATTCACCTCCACTCCTTATGTTCCCATGAACCCGGGTATAGGGCCCTTTTTCACTCACAGTGTGTGCAAATAGTGTTAGTGTTTGTGTGCATCAAATGAATAAATATTTACCTCATGCATACATTCTAAAACACACTAAAAGCAACAAATAGTTTATATACACAAGAACATAAGACAAATAAAGGGAAACCAACAAAGGAGAAAGTCATGATAAAACATTGCACAAGATTAAATGGCCTAACTCTCTAAAAAATAGTCCCCAGTGGAGTCGCCAACTGTCGCAACCTACCCTTCGGCGGGAGGGCGACGCGTGACTCGCGGGATGCGTGTTCCACAAAAGGAATACGCGCGGAGTCGCCACCAACGTTTATTTGAGGAAAACGTCGGAAAAACCGGAAAAGACGCGATCTACGAACTTTTAAGTGAAAGGTTCGGGAGTTGTATTTACGCACGGGGAAGGTATCAGCACCCCACACGTCCGTTCCAAGGGACGACAGCCTTTAATCGAATGTGCAAACATGACTTTGATTTTTACGTTCCCTTTTATGTCCTTATATCCTTTATACCCTTTTTATATTTTTCCTTTTTTGTGGTTGACAAGGGTGTTTCCCTTTGCTCCTACGTATTCCTCAATTTGCGATGAGGAAATCAGACCTACGTAGTTCTTGCGGAACAAAGTGTTTGGTTAAGTTGTTTTTGTCTTTTTTGCAAAATATGTTTTTATTGAACAAAAGGTCATTTAAGGTGTTGAACCATTAAACGGTCTTTTGATTTTGAAAGGGGAGAAACGTTAAGGCGTTGGACCATTAACGATCTCTTGTTTTTGAAAAGAGAGAAACGTTAAGGCATTGGACCATTAACGATCTCTTGTTTTTGAAAGGAGAGAAACGTTAAGGCATTGGACCATTAACGATCTCTTGGGGTGGTCGACAAAAGCGGGGCTTTTGCTCCTACGTATCCTCCATGAGGAACTCAGACCTACGTAGTTCTTTCTTATCAAGTGATCCTTTTTTACTTAAGAGGTGATCATTTTAAGGCGTTGGACCTTGAAAATGATCCATTTTACTTAATGAGAATTTGAAATGACAAACTTCAAAAACCTATTTTTGTGGACGAGCTTGACTAGGCGAGTTGATTTTAGCCTTAGTTTCACTTTAGTTATTAGTCAATTCGATTAAGAATGAGAAATCCCAAAGAGAAAACGTCCGATTGATTTTTCGCTTTTATTTTACTAAAAGGTATTTTTTGATTATTATATTATTTTTTACCTCTTTTTTTGATTTCCAACGTGGTTACGGCACGACCAAATGGTCGGAATTCATTTTAACCGAAGTTAACGGATAATACAATTCAAACGTTCGGTGGAAATTTATTTTATTTTTAAGTTAAGCGAGAAATGACTTAAGTAAAATGGCTTAAGCACGTCAAGAGGGGGTATAAAAAGTAAACAAAACGAGAATAAAAATGCACGAAACACAATGTGGACCACTACGGGTACATAGAATGAATTGAAAAGCTTGGTTCGAGGTACTTACCCGTTGAAGATCGAAGAACGATGAAGAACGAATGAAGAACGTCGAAGAACAGTCGAAACCTTCGCGAAATTCTTCACGGAAAACGTTACGGAAACGATTCGGAAGCGCCTCGGCTTAGATTTTCTTCACGGAAACAATTTTTCCAAGCAAATTCGAAAGAGAGAGAAGTGCCAAAAGGGCTGAACCCTTTTCTTCTTCACTTCCTCCCCTATTTATAGCAAAATAGGGGAGGTGGTTGCCGCCCAGCTCGCCCAGGCGAGCTCAGCTCGCCCAGGCGAGCCAGGTTGCTTCCTCCAGAAGCAACAGCCTTCTGGAGGAATATTCTGGAGGGCCCAAGTGGGCCTGGGTTCTATTTGCACCCCCATTTTTACTAAGTACACCCCCCCCTCTGCTTTTTTTGGTGATTTTTTTTCGTAAAGTTACGGAAACTTACGAATTTCGTAACGATACTTGTTTTCTTTCCGTAATGTTACGAAACCTTGCGGATTACATAATCATCCCCTTTTTGACTTACGGAATGTTACGGAACCTCACTTAATTATGCAACGATGCTTCCATTTGATTTCCGGTGCGTCACGGAAACTTACGGATTGTGCATCAATATATTTTTTTTGGTTTTTTTCGGCATGTCCTGGAATTTCACAAATTGCCTAATGATGGATGCCAAGCACCTCACAAGGACCAAAGAAAGGTCGCATGTCATCAAGCAAAGGTCCCCGGACGAAATTAGGGTATGACACATATTATATGCTTTTTTATCTTTATATTTCCATGTAAAGGGATGAGAATCTTATATTCCCATAGGAATATTTAAAATAATTTTTTATTTTCCTCTATTCAACCTCATTTATTTATTTTTTTCTAATTAAAATAAATTTAGAAATATTCCTAAGAATTAAAATTATTTACCAAACATCTTTGATGGAAATAGCATGCCCATAATCACATTCCCAGGAATGCTATTCCTAGGATTATAATCACTTTGAATTAGATCAAATTCAATTTTAAAATCAATCTAATTAGATGATACAATAGGAAAACCTACCAGTTTTGGTAAAAGTTAAAAGAATCTTATATATAAAAACAATATATCATAACATATATAATTTAATTATTAAATCTAAAAAATCATATTTTATGAAAAATTATTGAATGATATCATGATGTATGCTTATATATAATGATTTATTTAAATATTGTTGACTATGCATTTTTGGGTCACATTAATATTGGTGTAAAGTATTCACCAACTTTATTAATTATTAATCTCTGTCAAGAATATAGATGAAAATAAGTCAAATTGTTCAACATGCATCTATGGCCTAGCCTACATCAGATCCAAGTTTTTTTTATTAAGAAAATAAATCAAACAAAGACTTTTAGTAAAACATGTTTACTTAAATAGGTTTGGCCTAGGTCATTCAAAAAGTCTTTTAGACCTAATAGGTTGATTTATTTAAAAAATCATAAAGAAATATTTATTGTTAACATTATCATTATATTGAATTTATTGTAATACATTTATTTGTTTTTAGTAAGATTTCTCTTTCCAATCACATTTTTAATGTACACAATGCTCAAAACCTAAATATTACCTAAGAAAATCAAACTGAATTCTGTTTAGACCTATAACTTGTTGTTTTTCAAGGATTCTATAGTGATAGATATGTACGTCAATTTTTCAAAAATTGACAAAGATATTTATTTTTAACTAAGATAACAAAATAAATGTTTGTTTTTATAATTAAAATTTAAAGTAAATAAGTATTTTTAAATATATTATTTATATTCTAGGTTTATAGAACAACTTAAATTGTAATAAAAAAAGATATTTTAATTATTATTCTTTTTAAAAAAATATTGATATTTAATTTAAAAATAAAGATACAATATGAAAAAAAAAACATAAATGATTAAGAAGAGCAAGTAAACATATGAAGATGAAAAGATGATAATATGAGGTAATTGATGGTGTAGTTATATGAGTTGTTTATGAAAGAAACAACAAAGAGAATAATAAAAGTATCTAATATAAAAACAACCACTACTACAATTTTTAGATTTAACATCACACGGTTAACATCGGTTATTCACAAAACCGATGTTAACAATAGCGCGGTGGCATTTTTGTTAATAAGTAGACTTAGTTAACGTCGGTTTTTCCAAAACCGATGTTAACTACTCGATATTAACATCGGTTATTTAAATAACCGATGTTACTATGGAGTAGTTAACATCGGTTTTGGAAAAACCGATGTTAGTATCTCATTGTTAACATCGGTTTGGGAAAAACCGATGTTATCGAGTTGATGTTAACATCGGTTTTAAGAAAACTGATGTTACCTAGTTGATGTTAACATCGATTATTTTTAAAAAACCGATGTTGTTATCATTATATATTAAAAATATGAAATTGTACAACCCGCGTGCTTGAACCCTATCGTTCTCATTCTTTCTCCTTCTACCTGAGTTCGTCTTTGTCGCAAACTGGGCTGCGCTTCCGTGACTGCAACCACATTGTGGAGTTCGTCTCTGCCACTTATCGATTGAGGTACGTCCTTTTGTTTTAACATTAGGCGTTCCTCGTTTTAACATTTGCTCACTTTCGCAGCTCGAAGAAAACTAGGAAAGGAAAGAGTCCCAGAAGGGGTGGGAATCGATTTTGGAAGTCCATTGTGGTTCGCCTTAAAACTCCCAGGGCGTTCTTCTTCTTTCTTCTTCTGCCTGAGTTCATCTTTGTCGCAAACTAGGCTGCGCTTCCGTGACTGCAACCATATTGTGGAGTTCGTCTTTGTGGATTTCGTGTCTGCCACTTATCGATTGAGATACGTCCTTTCATTTTAACATTAGGCGTTCCTTGTTTTAACATTTGCTCACTTTCGCAGGTCGAAGAAAACTAGGAAAGGAAAGAGTCCCGGAAAGGGTGGGAATCGATTTTGGAAGTCCATTGTGGTTGGCTTTAAGACTCCCAGGGAAGCCATCGAAGGTATGTCTTTGTTGTCATGTTTCGAAACCAATTGCTTAACTTTGTATATATCATGTCTACTTTGCTGCTCAGGTGATTTCTTCGTCTTCTTTAGTCGCTGTCAAGGTTCGTTGTTGCTTGTGTTCTGTGTGCTGCTAAGTGATCAGTGCTGATTAGGAATATCTCCGCCACTGACGACAATTGACAATCGGTGAGTATATGCATCTCTATTTGTGCTTCTTACCAAGATGAGAATATGCTTGTTGCTAATAATTAAAATATGTTGTGTTGTAGTTCCTTTGGGTATTTGTATTTTGCAGTAATGGATTTGAGTCATTTGATGTTGCGGGATGTATTCTTAAAGTCCAATAAGCTGGTTTAAAATAAAGTCCAATATTGGCCTAGAACCTAAGCCAAGTTATGTCTAAATATGAAAAAATATAATGCTTGAAATGGAATATGGGTGTGAGATTCTAAAGTATATTGATTGCTTGCTCTTGTACTATTTGCAATGTTGGGATATAGTCCTGGATTTGTTATGGGAAATTCTTTGATAAACCTAAAACTCTATATGTCATCTTAAAGTACCATGACGCTATAGCTTTTAGAATTGTTTGTTAATTATGACGAATAATATTCTATAGTGTGTTATGTGTGATCAAACCTATGTACAATTGCTATTATTATGTGCTTTGCTTTGAAATTTTAAATGTTGTAGTGCTTACCCTATTATTAAGCTTGTAAAGACACCCTATGCTTAGTTCTACTTATATGGTTTTGGGAAAGGAATAAGAGTTAGAAAGAGATAATGAAATCTTCAAAATGCATTAAGTAAATATATGATTAGCTAGCTTTGCATGAATTTCAAGAATGACTGACTCTTATGAGTTACAGAATTAGCCGACTTATGAGTTTCAGGAACGGAAGACTCTTAATGAGTTGTAGGATTAGCTAGCTCCTTTGAAAGCTACTAGAATGACTGAATCTTTGTGAGTTACCGGAACAACTCACCCATTTGAGAACTACAATAATGCTTAATCCTTCATGAGTTATAGGAATTAATTGGGTCACCTTTAGGGGTTATAAGATAACCTTTCAAATGAAAACACATACATGAAATACCATAGTATGAAGCTTATAACCATTCTTTGTTTATCATTCTTAGTGCCAATACTATGTGGTTGTAAATATGGTTGATGACTAGGATGAGGAATAATGCTTAAGAATCCTATTGTGTAATATCATTGTCCCTAAACCTCTAAAGATATGTCTCTTCTATGGGCCACTTGTCTTTATATCCTTAATTTTTTAAGATTATACTGTATTGGCCTAATCATGTTTCAAGTATAAAATATGTGTATGTGTTGCAATTACTAGGTTAGACATGTGGTCTTTGATAAATTTTTGTGAATGTTATCATAGCAAGCTATTGATAATGAATCAAAATTGTACAATTCATAGGTGGTTTGAATCCTTAATCCTTTTTTTTTTTGCACAGCAAAAATCAGATAGTATTATATATAATTCAATACTAGGTGTACTGAAGAAAAGATCAAATAGTTACAAAGGCAGAGAATTGCCAAACCCAACTATAAGAGACAAAAGCACATTAGCTGAAACCAAAAGGACAAAAAAACCCCCCTAAGACAGTTCCTCCTTCAAGCTAGTAGACCATTGGTTGAAATGAATATGGAAATCTTTGTCTATACATTTTAACCATGACCAAGTAAGGAATAAAGCTTCATCCATGACTTTTTCAGGGTTGAAAATCTGGTTATTGAAAACCAAGAAATTTCTATGCTTCCAAATAGTCATGGATAGAGCTATCCATAACACCTCCCATCTCTTGTCTATATAGCTTTTCCTATTCCAATGAGAGAATTGCATGAAATAATTTTTAGGCTCAATGGGGAAAGGGCTCACTCTATTGACCCATCTCAAAGCCTCCTACCATAGACTCCTAGTTCTTGTGCAGGAGAACATGACATGGCCGACACTTTCCTCTTCAAAATCACATAAAGAGCATCTATAAGAAGGCAGCTCCACCTGTCTCCTTCTCAGATTAGCCTTAGTAGGCAATATGTTTTTGAAAATTCTCCAAGAGAAAGAAATTGCTCTTGGAGGAATTTTCAGATTCCAAATAATCTTGGAAGCACTGTCTTCATTATCAGAACTGCCATATTAATTTCGTGATCAAAGAAGTTTCTCCTCTAATGCATCTTCCAATCCCATCTATTGTCAACGAAGTGGCCCATTAAGCTGATAGTAGAATCCTGTTGATAACTCACTTGATACAGAGCAGGATATTTGTCTTGGAGGGTTAAGTCATCCTCCCTCCACTTATCCTTCCAAAACTTGATTTTGGCCCCATTACCCACCTTCCATCTCAAGTTACTGATCATACTATTATTATGCTGCTGCTGGAAAACAGATTTTAAATCCTTCCACCAAGAAGAGGAGTCTGCATTGTTTCTGCCATAGAATAAAGCATTCCATCCACCATATTTGGACATTAAGGTTCTTGCCCAAAGCTGGTTCTAATTATTTGCCAACTCCCAACCCCATTTTCCAAGCAAGGCCTCATTAAACTTGTTCAAATCTTTAATCCCTAACCCCTCTTTGTTCTTAGGAAGACAGACTGTATCCCAATTGACCCAAGGGATCTTCGTTGCCTCATTGCCACCTCCCCAAAGAAAGTTTCTCTAAATAGAGACTATCTTATGAACCACTTTTTTAGGGATTCTAAAAAAAGACAGCAAGTAAATGGGTAAAGCTGTTAAAACAGAGTTAATGAGGGTTATTCTGCCACCCATAGAGAGATATCTTTGCTTCCATTTTGCAAGCTTGGCCTCAAACTTGTTGATGATAGGCTGCCAAACACTCCAGCTTTTAGGGCTCGACCCCACTGGAATTCCAAGGTAAGAAAAAGGAATATCCAACTGGCTACAATTAAGGAAATGAGCTGCATCCCTACACCAACCCTCCGATTTTCCCAAACAACCAAACTGACTTTTAGCATAATTGATCTTGAGGCCAGAAACCATCTCAAAGCATCTCAGAATAGATTTTAGGACTCTAACATTATCCATATTTGTAGCCCCAAAAAACAGAGTGTCATCTGCATATTGCAAAATATTAACATCCTCCTTATGACTTCCCACTTGATAGATGCTGAACATATTCTTAGAAATAGTTGTCCTCATCAAACCTGTGTGGCCTTCAGCTACTAAATTGAAAAGGAAAGGAGCAAGGGGATCTCCCTACCTTAAGCCTTTCTCAGGGACAAACTCCCTAGTAGGACTGCCATTGATTAAAATGGATATTGATGCACTAGACATACATCCATATATCCATTTTCTCCACCTTTCGCAAAAGCCCATCCTCAACATCATATAATTAAGAAAACCCCAAGAGACCAAATCATAAGCTTTTTCAAAATCCACCTTGAAAACCATACAAGGTTTGTTTTTTGATTTAGCTTCAGCTATTACCTCATTAGAAATCATCACACCATGAAGAATGTGTCTTCCCTTCATAAAAGTTGTTTGCCTTTCATCAATGAGGTGAGGTAAAACAAGGACCAACCTATTAGCCAGAAGCTTGGACACAACTTTATAGACACACCCTATAAGAGAGATAGGTCTATAGTCATTAAGAGATTGAGGGTCATTGAGCTTGGGGATAAGGGCTATGAAAGATGCATTGCTTCTTTTTGGGAAAGTGCCATTGATATAGAACTCATCCAAGAACCCAATAAAATTAGGTTTCAAAATCTTCCAAAATTGCTTAATAAAGTTGAAATTGAAGCCATCCGGACCAGGACTTTTGTCTCCACCACAGCCCCACACAGCTGATGTGATTTCCGATTCAGAGAATCTAGCAACAAGGCTTTCTTTCTCTCCTTGGCCAAGGGAAGGAAACTGAACACCATCCAGGGTTGGTCTATTAAAATTCTGCTCAGAGAATCTGTCTTTGAAATGGTTTAAAGTTGCACTTTTAACACGGCTAGGATCATGGACCCACACACCATCTATGATCAGACCCTGAATAGCATTATGCCTCCTTCTATAGTTAATCAGTTTATGGAAATAAGCAGAATTTCTATCCCCTTCCTTTAACCACTTCACTTTGGCCTTTTGCCTCAACATGGATTCATAGGCATTAGCTGCATACCAAAGTTGTTCCTGAAGGGATTTCTTGAGCTCCACTTCAGCTTGAGACAAGGTTCTATCATTAATACTTGCCTCCAAAGCATTCAGCTCCCTCTTTAAATTCTGAATTTTTTTAGCATTAATTACACCATTGGAAAGGCTCCACTGCCTTATGCAAACTTTAATGAACTTTAACTTTTGCTTGAGGGCATAACCTCCCCAACCATGAGGGTGATAATTGCCCCATTTGAGAGCCACCAGATTCTGGAATCCTTTATCCTTCAGCCACCAATCCATGATCTTGAAAGGCTTAGGTCCCCAATCAATGATTTTAGACCTCAAAAGGATAGGGCAGTGGTCAGAGAAATACCTTTCCAACACAAACTGGGTGGTATCTGGCCATTGAGACAGCCAGTTATCAGATAAGAAAAACTTATCCAGCTTGCTCATGACACTACCATTAGGTCTGCACCAAGTGAATTTTCTCCCAATAGACCTAACCTCCTCTACAGCCATATCTGAAATCCAGGAATTAAACTCAAAAATGCTAGTGGAGTTACCCACTGTGTGAGATAAGCTCAGTCTCTCATGATGGTGCCTTATCGAGTTGAAATCACCTAAGATACACCACAAGCCATCTTGATAGGAAGATTTCAGCTACAGAAGCTCTTCCCACTGATCTCTCTTCCCTTGTAAATCGCAGGGAGCATAGACATTAATAACGAAGACCTTCTTGTTCTCTTTAGTCCACAAACCTTCCAACATTATGAAACCCATCCCCACTACCCTCCTTTCCACCGAAAAAGAAACATTGTTCCAAATACACAACAGACCCCCAGCTGCATTAGATGAGGGAACACACTCCTAAGTTACACTGCTATCACCCCATAAATACTGACAAAGTTTGCAATGTAATTCACCGATAGGAATATCCCCCTCTGCTATCACCCCATAAACACACTCCCTCTTTCTAGCTTGAATCCTTAATCCTTATTATCATATTAAAGTTTGCAATGTAATTCAAAATCTATATTGTGAAAATTTTGTTCCTTGAGCCATGAAAATGCATGAAGGAGTCTTTGTGAGAATGAATGTTCCTCGATAGTCTCTAATGCATAAGCCTATCCCAAAGAGTTGCAATCAAAATGTTGTTGGTTAGCAGACTCATGAGCTTGGGCTGCTGCCCAAAGATCTTCCTACAGCTGCTTTCTTTTTTTTTTTTTTTGAAGGCAGAAAATATATATTATTAGATAAACATAACAGTACCAGGGGTACCATAGAAAGAAAGTACAATGCACCAAAGGTCCTGCCCTCCAAAATAAAAAACCCAAGCTAACCCATCAAGAACAGGGAAACCCCACCCAAACTAACCAAAGGAATCCGAGATATTGGAAGACCAGTGGTTAAAACTGTTGTTGAAGTCTTTCTCTCTAGCCTTTAACCAGGACCAAGCTAGAAAGAGAGCATCATCCATGACTTTAGAGGAATCAAAAGCTTTTCCTTGGAAAATCAGAAGATTCCTATGCTGCCATATAGAGTTAGTTAGGGCAATCCACCACCCACACCATCTGCTATGATTCACTGCTGCACCAAAACCTTCATAGAATTGAGTAAAGTGGCTAGCTGGAGAAACTGGAAGAGGACCTACTACCTGAATCCATCTCATGGATTCCCACCACAAGCCTATTGTCATTTTACAATTAAAGAAGAGATGACTCGCCTCCTCCTGCACACACCTACACAGAGGACAATGAACTTCCTGGATAACCACATTTCTGCTTTGAAGATTATCCCTAGTGGGGAGTCTGTTTTTAATAAGCCTCCAACAAAAAACCACTGCCCTAGGGGGGATTTTCAGCTTCCAAATAATCTTGAAAGTCTTCCCATCTGAACCTGTTGTGCTGGGGTTCATCAATAAACTATAAGTTGACTTGGTAGTGTACACACCACTAGGTTCAGCCATCCACATCATGGTGTCCTTAGCATGTCTCTGAATAGGGATAGAGGTGATTTCCTCCATAAACTCCACAGCTAAATCACTTTCATGATCAAATAAGTTCCTCCTCCACTTCATATCCCACCTCCAATTATCATGAGTAAAATCGCCCATCTTTGAAATGAGAGATTTTTGCTGTCTACTAATCAGGAAAAGTTGATTATATTTCTACTCAAGAGTGCAATCTTCCCCTAGCCACTTATCTGTCCAGAAATTGATTTTATCCCCACACCCAACCTTCCAAGTCAAATGATGTTGAAAAATACTGTGGAAGAGCATTCAGGACATAATTTATTAGGGTGATCTTCCCACCCATGGATATATTTTTCTGGCCCCATTTGGATAATTTAGATTCAAATTTATTAATCAGAGGCTCCCACACCAGCTGGCTTGAAGGATTAGCCCCAATAGGAATACCTAGGTAGTAAAAAGGGGATTCCATTTGCCTACAATTCAGGATTTGGGTTGCTTCAAGGGCCCAATTGACTTCACCTCCTAAAATCCCAAATTGACTTTTAGCAAAATTAATCTTCAGGCCAGATGCCAATTCAAAACCTCTAAGCAAAGCCTTCAAAACATAGACATTCTCCCAGGCAGCCTCACCCAAAAAAACAGTATCATCAGTATACTGCAATATATTGGTAGCTTCTTTTTTCTTTCCAACTAGGTAGCTTCTATAAAGATTTTTCTGAACTGCTTCCCTCATCATTCCAGTGATTCCTTCACCTACTATGTTAAAAAGCGAAGGGGCTAAAGGATCCCCTTGTCTCAATCCTCTGGTAGGGACAAACTCCTAAGAAGGACTTCCATTAATTAAGACTAATATGGTTTATGATTGGAGGCAAGCTGAGATCCATTTTCTCCATTTGAGGCAAAACCCAACCTAAACAGCATATAATCCAAGAAAGACCAAGACACTGAGTCATAGGCCTTTTCAAAGTCCACCTTGAAAATCATTACTGGCTTCTTGCTCCTTTTTCCTTCCTCAACTACCTCATTGAGGATCAAGATACCATGAAGGATATGCCTACCTTTAATGAAAGCTGGTTGTCTTTCATCAATTAGACCAGCCACCACGGACCTCAATCTGTTAGACAACAGCTTGGCTACCACTTTATACATGCAGCCTATCAAAGATATAGGTCTATAGTCATTAAGGGACTGAGGATGGTTTATTTTGGGAATTAAAGCCAGAAAGGAAGCATTGCTGCCTCTAGGGAAGCTGCCATGAGCATAGAACTCATCCACAAATCTTCTAAACTCAGGTTTCAACACTTCCCAAAATTCCTTGATAAAATTGAAGTTAAAACCATCAGGCCCAGGACATTTATCCCCTCCACAGCTCCACACAGCTTCTTTGATCTCTTGGACAGAGAAAGGGGCAGTCAACTCCTCCCTTTGCCTTTGATTAATAGAATTGAACTGAACCCCATCCAAAGTATGTCTAGAATAATTCTGCTCAGTGAATCTGTTAAGGAAGAAATTAACAGCTGCATTCTTCACTATATTAGGTTGCTGGACCCATACCCCATCCATGAGAATACCTTGAATAGCATTGTAGTTTCTTTTGAAGTTTATGACTTTGTGAAAATAAGCAGTGTTGCAGTCCCCTTCCTTCAGCCAGGTGGCCCTAGATTTCTGCCTCAATAGAGATTCAAAGGCATTTGAAGCATCCCATAACTCTTGCTGAAGGGATTTCTTAGCCTTAACCTCTTGTTCAGACAGAATTGTATGGGAGGCTAAATTCTCCACTTCATTTAACTTCTGCTAAAAGCTGTGAATCTTCTTAGCATTAATATTCCCATCAAAGCAGGATTTTCTAATAGTATAGCATAACATACTCAACCAAACAATTGTATTATGTTTATTTTCTCTGCATTGGTTTAACTGCATAGGGACCAATCCTGACTTGTCTATTGTATTTTCTAGTACCTCTGGTACTTAATTAATATATATTAGTATTTTGGCTGATAAAAAAAAACAACAGTGCATGTGAACCACAGTGAAGAGTTTGTCTTTCATTTAGTTTTAGTCGTGGAGAATGTCAACCAAATGAAAACTGTTTGGTACAAAGTTGAGTTGCTATAATTCTGCTATCTACAAAAAGAGTCTATATAATTGATAACTAGCTAGGAGTTACAGTTGTTTTAATGACTTATGGTGTGTGTGAACATTTGTACCTTTTGAGTTCACTTAAGTTGATATAAAGCTATAAAATTCTTGCTATTATTATTAGGATAAGATTTATTGTGCTTCTGTTGACTTTGAAATTAAACTAGTCGTGACATAAGCTCGATTGTTACCAGCAGTTATTGATATACTTTTGAATTGGTCTTGAAAAGGATAGCACCGCTGGTGTTACTTACGTGATAGGTTTTAAAGAAGCTGCATGGAGAATCTCAATTTTAAATTTGCTAAACCCTAAATTATGCTGCCATACTATTTTCAGATTCCATTAGGAGCGATTTTAGCCATTGTTGATCCTGTGGTGATAGGCATTGTTGAGAAGCCAGAGGTCATTGCTGTTTCGAAATTAATTAAAAGTGGTCTTGCGATCATTGCTGGAAAGTGAATTGTGTTGAAGCCTCAAAATCAGGTATTTATATGTTTTATTCGAAAACTACTCTCAAATTGTTTGTGTATGTATTACTGGTATACTTGTAGAATTGTTTGATTTATACGCACCAGTTGTTGCTAAGTACAACATAAATTGCAATGCCATGAAAGTAGTATTTATTGAATAATTTGGAAAGTAAATAACAAATAATGAATTTGCAAGCCCAATACCATTGTTTGGTAGATAAATTGTTGTATTTGTTTGACTAACTTATCTAACATCTAATGACTATCTGTCAATAGTCCTCCCCTAAAGCTATCTTTGAAATCCAACTTGTGCTGTTGACACACACACCTACATACACACACACAACCACACACACACACACACACACACCCCCACAGACCCAAACACACACAGCCACACACACACACACACATACACACAAACAACCACACACACACACAGCGACACACACACACACCCCCACAGACCCAAACACA